>NC_140171.1:0-600000 GCF_963971535.1 Notolepis coatsorum
TGTAATTTACCATGAAATATCTACAGCAAGAATTCTGGGTCTCAATGAATCCAAAATGTCAATGTGGTTAGAAGTGGTGGAGAGAATAAAAGCTAGCTTATAATGGTAGTGTCTGGTTAGGTGCGAGGGATAGTGGAGGTACTTCTCAAGGTGGGGTCCGGGAGGGGGGGGTTCGAGCTGAGCATATGTATGTAGGTTTTTTTTTTTAGATAACAGGTATTATGGGTATATCTTATATAAAACAACTAACCAAAATGTGATCTCATTGGATGTGCCCTGACAATTAATGCTTGTATATCTTATCGTGTGTTGTCATGTTTGTTTATATGTTTGTTTTAAAAAAGAATAAAAAAATAAAATACAAAAAGAAAAGGAGTCCTCTTGCAGCTCTAGTTGTGAGTAATACTCATTAACCTGTGCTTCTCCGAAACGCCCTGAATGCTGTGGGAGATCTTTTACCAGATTACTTGCCACTGATGTAAAGTACGTGTTCAGCCCCTCCGCCACCTCTTTTTTGTCTGAGGTCAATTTACCCTCGTGGTTCAAACTAAGGCTGCTAGGTTTGGTTTTTAGCCTTTTGCTGTAGCCTAGATCCTTTAATGATTTCCACAATTTACTGGGGTTGTTCCTGTATTCGACTATCTTTTCAGAAAAGTGGGATTTTTTGGCTGTCCTAATCTCCCTGTTCGCTTCACTTCTTAGTTTCTTAAACTCTTGGTAGTCTGAATTATCCCTTGATTTCTTAAATTTTGAAAAACTTAGATTTCTTAAATGTATCAGTTTTAAAATATCATCAGTAACCCAGGGCTCTGTTCTACGCTTGATCCTTACCACTTTGCTTGGTGCTAGTTTCTCCACTACATTTAGAAAAATAGATTTAAAACATATCCAGGCGTTATCAATATTATTACATTTCAGTACAGTTGCCCAATCTACATTATTAAAACACTCGATGAGAGCAGCTTTGCTGTAGTTTTTCAGAGACCTCATTTTCACTGTATTGTGACACTTAAATATATTTCTCTGTATCTTCCTAGTCACAAAGATCATGGAATGGTCACTGATAGTATATTCTACTACTCCACTTTTGCTTATCCTGGTCCTATCCGATACCAAAACCAGATCAATAATGGTTTGGGAGGTGTGTGTAACACGAGTAGGTTCCTTAATCATCTGATGAAGATCAAACAATCTACAAAAGGTATCACAAGCTTTGAAAATAGTAGAGTCCTTCTTGAGAAAGTCAGTGTTTAAATCCCCAAGGACAATAATCTCTGCTGTGGTAAAGTCATCACAATTAGAGCAGGTCTCTCCCAATAAATCATAAAAATCACTCTGATTTGGGGGACGATAGCACACCCCAACGAGGATTGGTTTGCTTTTGGGGAGAGAAATAGCCAACCCATCCAGAAGTGGTTGGAACTTTTTTCCATGTTCCGAAAATAAATTGGAAAAGACGCCCCATGCCGAGTGGACCTAACGGAGAGTTGTCTATTGAGTAAGTGACTATTATAATCATCATGATGCATGGGGCAAACTAACAAACTAGTTTACCTCTATATTTACATTCACTGATATTCATTCTTTAGCTACTGTCTACATGTATATAGTCTATATACACTGTGGGAAGGGGGAAACGCAATTTAATTTCTCTGTATGTCTTGTCCATTACAAGAGGTGACAATAAAGCTGACTTTGAATTTATGGGTGTTCATTCAATCGGTTCGGATGCTTTGAATGAAATGAAAATGTAAACACTGGCCGGACACCGGCAGTCTCAGTGCCCACCCCCCTCGACGTTAGCAGGTAGCACTGAAATCACTGCGCCCAGAGGAGTGGTTAGGCAAAAAAAAATCTGAGTATATTTGCTTATAAAACGTAATTGTCTAATTCAATTATTTTTTATTTCTCCATGTGGTAAATACACAGGTCACAACATGTTTACAGGAACGTTTTGGAGTTGTATTTGGAGTGTATTTGGTGACTGTAGGACTCTGTAGGGAACGTCAGGCTATTGCCCCCCCCCCCCCACTTCCAGTGATGAAGCTAAGCTACGCTAACGGAGCTACTGTTCCCAAAACTAAATGCACGCACAGAGACAAAAAAGGTATGTATCTTCTTGTCTAACTCCAGGGAAGATGTTAAATAAGCTAATTTCCCAAAATGTTGGAGTTTTCCTTTAATGTGGCACTTAACTAAACAAAATGGCCGTTTTAAACACGCCCCTTTAATCAAGTCAGCTGGTTTTAAGATTTCACTAATAAACTTAAAATGGCTTTCCCTAGGTTTCAGTATAAAGCAATGTTTCTCAGTGAATGTGTCCTGACCTTCCTCAAGAAGATCTCAGTACAGAGTGGTTTCTTTTGTCTATAGAAATGTTGGCCTTCTGAAAAGTATGTTCATGTATGTTCACTCAGTACTTGGTTGGGGCTCCTTTTTGCACAAATGACTGCATCAATACAGCAGCTAAATATATAGACTTTTCCACGATATTCAAATGTATTGAGCTGCACCTGTATACCGTTACTTCCTGTCATTGGCATACGTTCTTTTTTTTTTACTAAAGATCTTAGTGCCTCATTAGCCTAGGGATTAAGGTTACATGAAGTATTAACTACACCAGGGGTGGCCACTTTTTTTTTTACTAAAGATCTTAGTGCCTCATTAGCCTAGGGATTAAGGTTACATGAAGTATTAACTACACCAGGGGTGGCCAACCCGCGGCTCGCGAGCCGCATGCGGCTCTTTGCCCGTCAATGTGCGGCTCTTCCATCCATAAAAAAAATGTAATAAAAAATATTTTATACATTTTTCTTCATTTTTTTGTAATTTCTTTTTTTTTAACTTTTATTTTTATTTTTTATGTCACTCATTCCATAATGACGTAGAATAAACATTTACAATATTTTTTTAAATGGTCCATTTGCAAGGCCATATGGATCAGTGTCAGAAATAGTGTGTCTGTTATAGGCTTGAGTAAATTGTAATGAACCAAAGGAGAATATCAATTATATTAAAAAAAATTAATTATCTTTGACTGTGAATAACACCATGCTAAAATTGACCAGACCTGAAAAATCTAAGCAAATTAATAAAGGGAAGATGATTACAGTAATCAAACAAACGGGGAGACTGCCTTCGGCAGAGTCATCTGCCGCTCTGCAGAATCCTCCTGGTGATAGTGGTGGGGAATTGGCATGTGACGTTGTAGCGGCTCTGCAGATACTCCCAGCAGATAGTGGTGGGGAATTGGCATGTGACGTTGTAGCGGCTATGCAGATACTCCCAGCTTTCACTCAAGGTGGAAAACGGAGAGAGAGAGAGAGATATCAGAAAACAGTCCTACGAACACAGAGGCAGAGTGGTGGTTGAGTCCAGTATAAATCACAAGTGACTTGATCTTCGGTGTACCACACACAAGTTAGCTGAGTCCAGTGCGAAACAAAAACGGTATTCTTCAGTGTTATCCTAACACACAAATTAGCTGAGTCCAGTACAAAACAAAAACGGTATTTCTTCAGTGTTATCCAAACACACAAAAACAGATAATCCAAAAGGACTGTTTCCAAAAACGTACCAAAGCGCAACGCGTAAAGCGGGCAAAAAACGAGGCGCAGCTCCAAACGGGGAACCAGGTTCTCCACAGCGGTTCTCCACAGAAAGGTCCTGGAGAGAAAGCAGACCAGGAACAGCAACGGGAAAAAGCAGGCAAATGCAGTTGTATTCCAGAACGACCCGACAACGATAGAAGGAAGGTCTAGGTATATAAAGCCCTCTGGGGCGCTGATTAGCACACACATCAGGTGCGTGATGGTAATTGATACTTAATCTAGAAGTGTTCGTTAGGCAACGGACCAATCATCACAGCAACCCAAGAAGCGTGTGGTGGGGAAAGAACCAATCCTCACAGTTCTAAAGGAGTAGGAAGATGTATACACTTTCCTACCCCTTTTCCACTACTCAAATGAGTGTAGAGTCCTACTAATTTAAAACATTTCAAAACAAATATATATATGCAAAACAAAAACTATACATGTAAAACATGAAAGAAATCAAATAAAAATGTCATTCATTCATTCAAACAGAATACGATCTGGTGTTGGACGTCACGTTTTTACGTCAAATGTATATACTGTAGGAATGCGGTAATGATAGTGAAAACGGAGCCGTGTTCCGATGCAAAAATACTATTTTATTACGCACTCTACTGTCGCACAACAACCCTGCCATTCATCTTTCATTCTTCTCTCTTAAACTACGTCATCCCCCGCTAAGGATCACAGGAGATGTAGTAAACACCACATAAGGCTAGGATGCCGTGAATTATGTCCCAGTAGCCACTACAATACTCCCTTTTCTGGACTCTTTTTGTATCACAAACAGTACTGTATTTGCAAATCTGGTATGTCATAAATGTATAGATGTAGCAGTACTGTCTATCTGTATGTCATGTATGTCATATATGTCCTGGTGAATTGAAAATAGGGGACCCTGATGTAAACAAGACGAAAGTCTTTCTCTGGTCTTTTTCTTTTTTATTATTATTATAAAAAAAGAAAAAAGAAAAAAACTTTCTCTGGTCTGCATCCCCTTAACAATTGTGTGTATTGAGCTGTACTGTATTGTACCCATTCTGCAATCTGTTAATTTGCCTTACCAGATTTGCAAATACAGTAGTTTGTGATACAAAAAGTGTTAAGAAAAGAGTGTATATACATTTGACGTAGAAACTGTACATTGGAGGAGGTTGGGTAGGTGGGGTGGGGTTGGGTGGGTGGGGGGTGGGTGGGGGACACTGTACACTGGAATACTGACAAAGCCATACTTGGTAATTTACTGTACAACTGGGTTAGGACATTTACGGTGGCCAGTTTCGAATTGCAGCCTCCCGTAGGTGCTCTTTAAGAGCGGTTTTGAATGTGGGTAGGGATTCACATTCCTTTACAGCTTTGGGTAGGGCGTTCCACATTGATGTGGCATAATTGCGAAACGTGTTTAGTCCCTTATTTGAGCCGAATCTGGGTTGAACATGATTTGTGGAGCTTCCTCTGGTGTTGTGATCGTGGTATTCACTGACCTTTGGGAAGTATTTCGACATGTACATGGGTACCTTAGTCGTATAGTGTATCTTGTAGACCAGGCCCATTGCAAGTTGCTGTACTCTGTCGTCTACTCTAAGCCATCCTAGGTTGTCAAAGTGGGCAGGGGTGAGGTGGGTTCTAGGAGTAAGGTCAAGTAGTAGTCTGACCAGTTTGTTTTGTGATGTTTGTAATCTTGTTTTTAGCGCGTTTGAGGTACTTTGGTACCATGAGGTGCAGGCATAGTCGTAGTACCCTTGAATGAGTGCTCCTGCCAGAGTCTTCAGGGTATTCTTGTTTACCAGAGAGGAGATCCGGTACAAGAATCTAGTTCGTTGGTTGGTTATAACTTACATAATAATATATGAAGTGTTTAGGCTACTTTTACGGAATGATTTCTTAGGCTAAATAATCAAATATTTGCATATCTAATTTAGCAGGTTGCAAATGTTGTTTTTATTGATCAGTAACATAATAAACGTCATTACTCAAACTCACAAAGTAATCTGAATCATTTACTTTTGAGATTACCTTGCCAGTCCTCTATCTTTCCATCTTTATCTTTAGCTGATTTGAATGTGTGTGTTTCTTTGTATTGCCTATGTATATTGACATTTATGGTTTTTCTTTTATTGAAAAACGAATAAAAAGGAATCATCTCTTTCCAAAATGTGTGTTGTATTTCCTATATCTTTCCGCCCTTCTCTTTAGTTAACTGTAATGTGTGTCTTTGTATTTATTGTATTGTGTATGTATATTGGTTTTTTATTTTTACATTTATTTATTTTTATTGGAAAACTAATAAAATAAAATAAAAGTTATAATCTATTTTCCAAAATGTATAACGTGTTGTTTTTCTACAGTATGGCCATCCACATAGGCCTGCCATGAGTTGTAATCCGATTACTTCATTCCGTTAAAAAATTAACTAATTAATCTCACAATTTTCTGTAATTAACCTAGATTAATCTAGATAAAAAATAGCATTTTTCTACATAAGACCGAAGCTTATAACAGATATTTACTTGAGTAAAATCATGGAATTAATGTAAAATCAACACAAAGAAAGTATATTTAGATTCAAAGACTATTTTAATAGCTTTCTTTGAATACAGTCTCTCCTGTGAAATACAAATGTTCAACAAAACCATCAACATTGACTCAGCTAGACCTCTTTCTTATATTATATTGAACATTTTTCACTCCATAGATTAATCTAGATTAATTTATTTTAATGCTTTAAATAATTTAAATTAATCTCCAGAGTTAAAGCATTAATTTTGACAGCCCTAATTGTTATAATATATATAATATATATTATGCTAGTATTGCTACTGCATGGTACCGACCTTGACTGGTCAGAATGCCCCAACAAGCCTTCTTCCTGGGCGGCAGTAGCAGCAGGTCTCGCGAGGCTCCTCCTTGCTCCAGGCCTCTCTTGCGGGACGACACCTCGGGGCTCGCGCCGGACGGGATCTCTGACGACTGCATGTTTACATACAACAACAACCCGCTCAGCACAGCAGCCAATAGTATCCAGCTGCAGGCCCGCAGAACCATACGAGGCTCCTCCCACTGCCACGCTTTGCGGACCCACGCTCTGCGGCCCCTCTCTCCCAATGGCTGATTTGGGTCACGTGACCGTCACAGGCCCCCTCTCTCCCAAGGGCTGATTTGGGTCATGTGACCGTCACAGGCCCGCTCAGCAGCGCCACCCACCCAATGGCTGAATTGGGTCACGTGACCGTCACAGGCCCCCTCTCTCCCAAGGGCTGATTTGGGTCATGTGACCGTCACAGGCCCCCTCTCTCCCAAGGGCTGATTTGGGTCACGTGACCGTCACAGGCCCCCTCTCTCCCAAGGGCTGATTTGGGTCATGTGACCGTCACAGGCCCGCTCAGCAGCGCCACCCACCCAATGGCTGAATTGGGTCACGTGACCGTCACAGGCCCCCTCTCTCCCAAGGGCTGATTTGGGTCACGTGACCGTCACAGGCCCGCTCAGCAGCGCCACCCACCCAATGGCTGAATTGGAGTATTGCACTGTGCGGGATTGATTGATTGATTGATTGAAAACTTTATTAACAGATTGCAGAATGGGTACACGTGACCGTCACATTGATTGATTGATTGATTGATTGATTGATTGATTGATTGATTGATTGATTGAAAACTTTATTAACAGATTGCAGAATGGGTACACGTGACCGTCACAGGCCCGGTCAGCAGCGCCACCCACCCAATGGCTGAATTGGAGTATTGCACTGTCTCACGTTGGCAGTCTTGCGTGTGTGTGTGTGTGTGTGTGTGTGTGTGTGTGTGTGTGTGTGTGTGTGTGTGTGTGTGTGTGTGTGTGTGTGTGTGTGTGTGTGTGTGTGTGTGTGTGTGTGTGTGTGTGTGTGTGTGTGTGCAGGAAGCAGCGGGGAGCCACCATGGCTCTGGACAATTTTCTTATCGGCCAATGCGTCCTTTACTTCTTAGCGTTTCTATTCGGCTTCATCTCCGTCGTGCCGCTCTCGGAGAACAGCGACGACTTCCAGGGCAGGTGCGTGTTGTTCGCGGAGGGCGTGTGGCGGCGGAGTGATGATGAGAACACCACCGGGACCGGGACGACGGCCGGTGGTGTTACCGTGTTTACCGGCGGGAGGCGATTCTTCGCGGTGGAGCAGTGGGGACCGGAGTCTTCGTGCCGCTTCGCCACCTTCGCCGGCCTCGTGTCCCTGCTCCTCTCCGCCGCGCAGCCTGGCGGCCTGAATGCCTTCTACAACAGAACTGCGTTTCTGCGTCTCTGATTGGCCAGGTAATTTCTTTCCCAATCGTGGGACCGCAAGTTTCTACACTGGTTAAGCTTAGGCGCTTGTTCGAAGTTTTTTTATGGTTAGAGTTTGTCTTAGAGCATGGCGATAGAATGCCATGTAGTTAGGCAGGCTGTTAGACCCGGAAATAGGCGCAGAACTTGCTGTCCCACTTCTAGGATAACCCGTCACTAGCAAGTATGTCTCATCACCCGTTGCTCGCTCCGGCGGGGCTCTTCGGCGTTGGACTTGGCCGTGAACGGTCGCAGCTACAACAGGGGTGTGCTTTGGAATAGCCCCGTTGGAGAAGTGAAGTTGGAGAGCCCCGCCGGAGCGAGCGACGGGTGATGAGACATACTTGCTAGTGACGGGTTATCCTAGAAGTATCAGCGATAGTGTGTGAGTAAGAGAAACCGAACCCAAGGACTAACGTCTAGAGCTAACGAGACTAATGTCTAACGTTATCGTGTTATAGTAGTTACTGTGTGCGGTATAGTTCTATGCCGCTAACGGCTCCGTCTGACTTGAGTAGACTACCGGGCGCGAGGCGCTGAAGAGACCGGTGGTGTAGTCAGCCACGTTGCGTTAGCAGTGTAACCGAGTAGCAGGAGGGTGCGCCGAGACCCAAAGCTTAGCTGTGTTTAAGGTAGCCAAAGTATTAGCACGCGCGACAGAAGCAAGCCAGCAACAGCAGCGGTGGACGTTTCCCAGGCGGTACAGAGGACGCCTCTTCCCACCAGCAGAGGACGCCATACAGCAAGCTTTGCCAGCTAACCACTGCCTGCTGTTGGCCAAACCTGCTGGCTGTGCTCGCGGATCGCCGACGCCATCTTGTCATCCGGACTAGCGGTGACAAGAGTGGGTCCGCCATCTTGGCTAAGTACTATCAGTACCACGTGTATCAACAGCAACGTCCATTGAAGTGAACGCTAATCACCAGTGTCTAAGGGGTACCCCAAACAATTTAAGCCGGCTTAGGTTAGGTTTTCTTTGATAACGTGGGCCCACATTTATTGGTTATTTTGTTATTTGTTTATTTGACTGTTTGATTTTGAGATTCCCAATGTGTCTACGTTCTATGCCTGGGTTCCCCCAGTACAAGCGGGGTGGTTTAATGTATTGAGCACTCGGTGCCTAGGGTGGGAAGAGCTTCCCCTACATTGATAACAAGAGCACCCGGTGTCTTATTATACGTTGTAATGTATAATCTGCCCAGGCTTCACTAAACGTAGATTTAATCGGGATCATTGTGTGTGTCTCTTTCTTTCAGTTCCATTTGCTATTTTATTCTCTGGGTAAATATTGTGACTGCATAATTATTTAACCCTTACACCCCATTTACAGAATAGCATTTGAAGGGTCTATAGTAGGTGGTCAAGGAAGGGTACTGCTTAAAGGGAAGCCCAATAATACTATTGAACTGACAGTCACTGGGTGTGGGAGGGCTGTTGGAGGTACTGAGGGAGTGAGGGTGTGTGGGGAGCTACTGCTGACCGCCTTGGAAGGCGAGGGAGACCAGAGTACCATCCCCCAGGTTAGTAAATCCTGGGCCCCATCCACTTCAACTGCAAGCCCTCCAGAACAATGTTCCGGGCCAAAGACGGGGGTACATATAGGTCCAATACTATAGTATCCTACTACCCAGTGTCTGTGTACTACCACTCCCACCCTTCTACATATGCAAAACAACAAACAAACATCAAGTACAGATATAGCCTTAAGCCGTTCAAATAATAAATGTATACATAAATAAATAGTTACAATATATAGTCTAATAATCTAAATATAATCTAATATATAATCTAAAAAAACGAAAGGCTAAAATGCTAAATATATAATCTAAGAATCCAATAATCTAAATCTAATATATAATATAAAAATGCTAAATGCATGAGTCTTTTGTCTTTAATGTTAGCTTGCAAACTCAAATACTGTCTTGGTAAGCCTCATAATGAATTGTTTAGGGAAAAAAGGAAAAATATCGTGATATCATATTTAGGCCATATCGCCAGCCCTACGACCACAACCCCAACTGGAATGTCTTGATAGCATCAAGGCTAACATCCATCTAACAACTAGTTAGGTAGCTAACAACAATCTAAACTATAGCTATCCCTTCACACTTTTTAAGGGTAATAATTGTTTCATTATAAACCAATTGTGTAAAAGCCTAGAAGAAAAATACTGAGGAGCGGAATATTTACAAATGGACATGAAAAACACAAAAAGTCCTCTCACCTCAAGTTCAGCTGTTTCACTCCAAAGATGACAATGTAGGTGAACTCTGACCCCAATTCTGGACATTTAAATACCAAAATATGGGAGACAGGACCCTCTGGTGAGTCTGGTGGTCAAATATAATGAATGTGACAACCTACCCGTGTGACAACGTCCCCCGTTCTCCCCTATTCATCATTTTTATTTAAATTCTTTTTCTAATTTTTTTATTTACCCTTTATTTTATATAGCTTCTCTCTCCTTGTACAGTGTCATTAAGTCTGAGAAAGGCGCTTCTCTCTTTAAATCCAATTTATTATTATTATTATTATTATTATTATTATTATTATTAGGAGCTGGATTAACCCTTTCACTGCCACACCACAGAAGGTTAACACTTTACTATCATCACACTACCGACGGGTAACCGACGGGTTAACCTTCTGTAGTGTGGCAGTGAAAGGGTTTTTGATTGATTGATTGATTGATTGATTGAACATTTTATTAACAGATTGCAGAATGGGTACAATGCAGTACGGCTCAATACACACAATTGTTAAGGGGATGCAGACCAGAGAAAGACTTTCGTCTTGTTTACATCAGGGTCCCCCATTTTCAAATCATCATGACATATATGACATACATGACATACAGATAGACAGTACTGCTACATCTAGACATTTATGACATACCAGATTTACAAATACAGTACTGTTTGTGATACAAGAAGAGTCTAAAAAAGAGAGTATATATACATTTGACAACATTTTAACCGGCTGTTGTTGTGTGTGGCAGTGAAAGGGTTAACCGTTTGGTAGTGGCAGTGAAAGGGTTATTATTATATCGACCAGCGACTATTTGAACCTGGGTTGGTCGGGTCCCCTAGAACACATCATAGCCTACTACAATAACCTAGGGGTCCGCAAAGATGACTTCAAACTTGAAATGGTAACAACAGATGAGGTACTCAAAAAACTGAGCACCCTCCAACCTAACAAGGCCACTGGCCATGACAACATCCCCTCCAAATTCCTCAGAGACTCAGCAGCCGCCATCACCCCAGTCATCACACATGTTAACAGAATTCGACTATAGGGCGACAATAATGTGGTCAAGAGGCATGGGCCCTCATTCATCAACGTGTGCATAGAATATGTTCTATTTCCACACGTAAGCACAGAATGTAGAATCAGTGTACGCACAGGAAAATCGGGATTCATCAACCGTGCGTACGCAGGTCCTATGCTCCTCCGTGTTGATGAATACCACTTTGTTCTACCGTCAATGCTCGTGCATGATTATCCATATATGGTCATGAAAGTGAGGAAACACCCCCCATGGGATGTGAAATAATGGACTGACCCGAGCGGAACTCTGAGAAACTTCACGGAGATTGTTCAATGTTCACTGCTGTCGAACCAAGAAGACACTATCGCGTATTATGGGATAAATAAAAGGCGGACTTGTAAACGGTGATGTCAGATATCAACGGCTCCCTAAGACCATTGCTGCAATTCTGCCTGGACAGCTCAAAATACTAATAAAGACCGTTCGTTGACCACTGTTTGGCGTTGGTTGTGTGTCATTATAACCGTGCTGTAATATGAATGCCTTTATTAGTTGTGTTCGATTGGCTATATGATTTTTAGATGCCTCTAAAAATCATATACTATTAGGTAGCCTATATGGATTACATATAATAGCAGCCATAGCCTAAATTATGCAACAGTAACATGCGCATACCAGTGTATGCGACGGACCAGTGTATACCTTATCATATCATATTCATATAATAGTTTACTCTATCAGCATACCAGCATGTAATATGTTCTTTGTTAGAACTCAACTCGTTAGACAGGCTGACAGACGTGTACACTTACGGTGATGTCGGATATGATATCTATTAACCATTGCTGCCTGGGCAGCGCTGGAATATGACTGCCTTTTCCCGTGTTGTTTGATTAATACCCAGGGATTAAAGTTCTCATCATTTTTATTCCAAATCGCGATGGATCTCCCGTCAATTTTCTACCTGCTGCATATGATTTCTAGAGGCATACTACAATCTATTTTGATGTCAGTATTGGGTAGCCTATATAAACAATAATACGAGAGCATATACAAGAACAATGAATCTCACTGCATGTATGATGTAGCCTGCCTTTCAATACATGAACTTGAATTCCATCATGTTTGTGTGCGGGACTCACAAGTGGTACCGGTACAGTAATAACAGTCCACACAATATCACGATGGACCATGCCATAGCCTATGTTCTATTAGGACATGATCTGTGACGACAAATGTTCTAGAATGTTTGATTAAGATATCATACTCTGACAGCATGCCTATGATCAACATAAACGCGAACTTGAATCCCATCATATACATAGTCTGTCCACTATCTGGTGTCATTGCAATGCGTTTTATATTCTTTCTTATACAGTAAAAAGGGGGAAGAACGCTATATCGTGGGTGTTCATATGACTTGTATTCTGCTTACAGCTTCGAAATTCCACTTGTTTCGTTTAACGTAAAGCCTTTTAAATATAATCAAAACGTTCCCGTGTTTCTGCGGTCTGTGCGCAAAATAATAACGAGTTGAGCTTTATGATTTATGATGAATTGAAAATGGGGGACCCTGATGTAAACAAGACGAAAGTCTTTCTCTGGTCTGCATCCCCTTAACAATTGTATGTACTGAGCTGTACTGTATTGTACCCATTCTGCAATCTGTTAATAAACTTTTCAATCAATCAATCAATCAAGCTACGCGGAGCGCAGTCAGTCAGTAGCCTACACCCCGTATATTCCGATAACGCTATATAAACCATGCTGCATTCATTTTGAGAGAAAGATCTATTATTCCAAATGCTATTTATAGGGTTTTGACCATAATTACACTACTGTTGCTATTTTACAATGAACTATAATGAATTACGGTTCATACAGTTGATACAGAACATGCCAGTGTTATTATGCACAGAAGCTCATTTCCTTGTTGTAATAATATATTCTACCACTGGGCGTCAGCTAAGTGTGCTCTGACCTGTGCGTACACGTAAGCACGGAGTCAAGTTCAAGTTGAAATTGATGAATCCCACTCTTTGCTTAGAAATGATCGTACGCACAGGGTAAGCACAAATCTGTGCGTAAGACACGTTGATGAATGAGGGCCATGGTTTCTATCTTGAGCCTGAACTGGCGTGGTTTCTTTTATTCACATGGAAAGAGCAGCAGTAACATACAGGTCTTCTCTCACTGAGAGACATTGGGGGAGAGAACGAAGTGGGAGGATACATTTGCCTTTATACTCACCATGAGGTAGTGTACCTGGGCGGTTCCGCCTAGAGCGCCCTCTAGTGGGAACAGATATATATCCAACTAGACAGTCACTGGTGGAGACAGTCATATAGGCAGGTAAACAGTTACTAGTGTAAACAGCCATATGTACAGTTAGACAGTAACTAACAATCCTACACAGAACCTCTGCCTTCAACACTCCCACTTAGGTTTGCATTAGCATACTGGCTGACTTCTTGGAAAAACATTTTACAAAGGAAATAATATAATCCCAAAAACATTAATAGGTTATGACAGTCAATATCTTCACATTGAACATGACCTTTGCCAATCCCTTCAATTTTAATTTGAAACAGGCTCCCTCATAGTCTCTATTACTCTGTCGTCCATTGGACAGTAAACCGGTGTCATTCTTTCTTATCTGATGACATACCTGATGAGAAAAAACATGTCCAATTTAAACTGTCAAGAAGCATTTCAGTCATGAGTAAAGTAAAGCACATTCTGGATAGAAAATCACTCTACATTCTCTACTGTTCACTAGTTTTACCATATTTAAATTACTGTGCTGAAGTATGGGAAAACAATTATAAGTCTACACTACAACCACTTTTTATATTCCAAAAAAGGGCCATAAGGATAGTTCACATTGCAGGTTATCGTGATCACACAAACATATTATTTTTAAAGTCAAAAACATTAAAGTTAAATGATCTTGTAGAATTTAAAACGGCACAATTAATGTATAAAGCAAAAAGTCATGTACTTCCAAGAAACATTCAAGAACTGTTCTTTGATAGGGAGGGGGGTTATAATCTGAAGAACTCAATTTAAAAGTGCTTAATGTACGCACTACCATGAGAAGACACTGCATCTCGATATGTGGAGTGAAACTGTGGAACAGTCTAAATGTGGTGCTAAAGCAATGTCCAAACATGAGACAATTCAAACTGATGTATAAGGAAATTATGTTCACAAGGTACAGGGATGAGGAAGGGACTTGATATTCACGGGTGTTTACATTTTTATTTTATTTCTTTCATGTTTTACATATATAGTTTTTGTTTTTTTTGTTTTGCATATATATCTTTTTTTTTCTTCTTTTTTATGTTTTAAAATAGTACACTCATTTGAGTAGTGGAAAAGGGGTAGGATTAAATAAGTGTATACTTCTTCCTACTCCTTTTCAAACATGTAGATTGAGTTGTGTTTTGCTTTTGTTATTGTTTGTTTGTATTCATTGCATGCTCGAAATAAAGATTTCAAATAAAAAAGATGATATTATTTATAATGACATGTTTACATCTATATTGACACATTGGGTTCCTAGCAATCACAATGGTCCCCTGGTTGTCCTCATAAACAACAGTCTCCATAATCCATATATACACAATGTTCATCATTTTAAACGGTTTTGACAGAACGCCCATTCTTCAAAAACACCATATTCGGTATAGAGGATATATTTCAATTACCTACTGCATTTTGAGTAATACATTCATAACCTTATCTTCATCACTTCGAGCAGTTGCTGATAAACACATTTTGCATTGTCATAGCTAGAAACATATACTCAGCTCCACAGGCTGATAGTATCACTGTAGGCTCTAAGCCTTAAACCTTTGTTGTCTTTTCTGAAACACCGCTGTCCGTCTGCAGCACCTCTGGGATAGTGAAAGACATATTTTTGACGTAGTTTAATGATTCTCTGTGGTGTCAACAAAAATACTATGACACTCTTACTCACTACAGAACATATGTCAGGGCGAGTACAGGTTGTCTAACAGAATGAAGCTACCCACAGTTTATCTATACATTTCTTACTTCAGTCAAAACATCTCAGGACCTTTCCCACATATCTCTTCTGAGATATTTCCACACAGTTGGCAGACTGGTCGAAGTACATACCTATAAAATGGTTTAACCTGCCTAGGTCTTTCCATTTGTGGTCTGGAGCGATGATCAAATCCTCCACTTCTGTATTTTAAACATAGATCCTTTTTTTGTATTTAAACATTGAATCACCTCTGTACTTAAACATTGTAAACCACCCACCTCTGTACTTAAACATGGGGTTTAAACATAAGATCCATTTCAGTATTTTAAACATGGTAACTCATCCACCTCTGTACTTAAACATGGGACCCATTTCTGTATCTAAACGTGGAACCAAACATAGGACTCATTTCAGTATTCAAACATGGTCTCTAGTCAGACATTCAAACCTGGATTCTACTCCTCCTGTATTTAACCTTGGAGTGTCCTCCCTCAGCATTTAAGCAATTAGTCACCCTTCTTCATTATTTAAACATGGGGTACTCTCCTTCAGCATTTAAGCAATTTTCTACGAACCATACTTTGTATTTACCGTGGTCTTCAATACCCTCCTGGATTGAATGCAACCATTTCCCTCCCACTGACTGTCTGCCCTCTGGTAACTTGGTTGAATACATCCATTTCCCTCCCACTGTATGTCTGCCCTCTTCGGGGGACAATGTGGCCTCTTTAAAGGTCGGGTTTACCCCACTGGCTACCCTGTAGTAGTACTCAACGGGGGTAGGTGTATTGTCCTCCTCGTCACTCCCTTTCCTGGCATAGCCTGTCAGACATTCTGGGGGTTTGTGTTCCCTTGGGGGATACCTCCCACTGCTTGAGGCACTTGACGTCACCCTCAGGTGCTCCTCGTCATCGCCCTCTGGGGGTTGCTGACTGTCTGTCTGCACTACTGTACTAAGTACACTGCGGTGATGTGTTTCTGTTTCTACACACATTGCTCTGGAGTCCAGCTCTGGCTCCTCTGTCTGTGTCTCGCTTTCACAGGTTGTCTTCGTGACAAACTTGACTAGCATGTGTTTCTGCACTCTTCCGTTACCGGGATGATAAACTAGGAAAGCAGGGCTTCCTTTGTCGTGTCCTACGAAAAATCCTTTTACACCCTTGGACTTGGGTTTTCCCCTGTCCTGCAGGTGCGCATAACACACTCTTAGGTAGGTTACTATCTGCTAGCTTACACCTAGCCATTTCGGAAAGGGTGTGCCATTCCCTCTCTGCCACCCCGCCCTGGTGTGGGGGATATGGACGTGACGTCTCGTATCTTATCTTATACCTTCTCAATGGTGATTGGAACTCTCTATTTGCGAACTCGGTTTCGTGATCGGATCTCAGACATCTTACTGTGCCATAAGGGGTTACGTCTGCCATGAATTTCTTTGTGGCCTGGAGTGTGTCACTCTTTGCTTTTAGGAAGTAAACAAACACTGCCCCTGTACACATGTCTGTAAAAGACTGTACATACCTAAAACCTCCTATGGACTTGTTGCTTACTGGGCCTGCTAGGTCCATGTCAACTAGTGCAAGTGGTACCCTTACTCTGTCTGTGGGATTTCTGTATCTCGGTTGGGTAAACTTCCCCGTTTTGCACATTGCACAATTTTGTCAGGTCTACGCTTTTTCCCCCTTCAATGTGCATGCCCTCTGACACTATTTCTAATTTCAATAAACCCTCGTAATTACAATGACCCATAATCTCGTGCCATGACTGAATATCGTGACTGGCCATCTCGCTACACACATCATTATTATCATCACACTGGTCATTGTCATTACACTCCGTTTTCAGATAATATATTCTCTGGTACATCTTTATGTCAAACCGGGTACCGTCAGGTTCTACAAAAACATTTTTACCTTTATCGAAGAATACCTTGGCGCCGCTTGCAGTAGCAGCTATTACAGAGAATAGTCCTTGTGGGAACGGTGGTACGTATAGAGCGCTCTTTAGCGTCACCATACGCCGGCGCCCCTTACTGTCCGTGAGGCACACCTGTGCGTCTCCCCTCTCTTGCGCCAATCCGTAGGTGCGTCTCCCGTCCGCTAGCTCCATGCAGTGCCTCTCTGGATGGAAAGTGTCGTCAAAGTTCTTGAACCGACTCCTGTCGTTGATGGCATGGGACGACGCACCTGTGTCCAGTCCACGATCAGTCCCCCTCTCTGGGCCCGCTGCGGCTGGGCCGGTCCGGCGATGCCCACCGCCCGCGCCCCAAAAGCGCAGTCTTCATGTCCCGTTATTCTCCGGGCGCCGTCTCGACTCGTCTCACGTCGATCGCCGCCGCCATCGAGTCTCCGGGCGTCGTCTCGATTCATCTCACGTCGATAGTCGCCGCCATCGTGTCCGCTGTCGTCATCCTGTCCACAGCCGTCTTCTTGTCCATAGTAGCCATTTTGTCCATGGCCATCGTCTCGTCTATAGCCGCCATTTTGTCCGTGGCCTCCGTCTCGTTCATGGCCGCCGTCTCGTCCGTAGCCGCCATCTTGTCCATGTGCGTATCGCGCGCTCTGGTTGTGTTTCTTCATGCACGCTCTGTCTGTGTGCCCCGTGGATTTGCAGAAGCTACACCAGACAGTCTTTGTGCATTCGCTTCTCCGATGGCCTTTATCTCCGCATCGCCAACACGCCAGTTCCGTCGTGGTCCTGGTTCTCTCCCTTGGCGTCGCTCGGGCCTTTAGCACCCTCTCCCCCTCCTCCGTGGTGGCTGGGTGGGTGTCTTCTGAGGCCTCGAAGTTCCTTAACTTAGCCTTGAACTGTCCCAACGTCATGTCCGTTGAACCGTGTGTTATCAGGAGTGTGAACGGTTTGTACAGCTCCGGTAGTCCTCTCATTATCATCGCCATCATTAGCCCATCGCTTGGTGCTTCTCCGGCACTCCCCAATGGCGTTGTGATTTGCTCCGCTCTGTTGACGTATTCGGTTACGGTTTCGGTGGTCCCCTTCCTCAGGCCCGTTAGTGCTGTGTAGAGGGCCACGACTCTGGGTCTTCCTCACCCGATGAAATGCTCTCTCAGTACCGCCAGGCTTTCTCGGCCTCTGTCTTTAGTGTTGCGGAATATCAGCCCCAGGCTGGTGTCGTCGAGCGTCGGCGCTAACTCACAGTACGCGCTTGCGTTCCGCTGGTCGTCCAGGGCTTGCTCCTCCGCTGTCAGTTCTCCCGTGGGGGCTGTCAAGATCGTCTCCTTCAGTCCCACCCCGTGCATGCAGCACATCATGCGCTCTTCCCAGAGCTCATAGTTCTCTGCTTTTCCATTGAATGTCGGCCATTTGCCTCTTCTCTTGTTTTCCATCCTCTTCGTTAATGGTATGCTTATCTTTTGCTTAGCTTAGCTTTTAGCGTCTAGCCACGCGGTGCTCCCGGCGCTATCCTAGCCTATAACTTCAGCTAAGCTTGCTACAGTACCACCACTATTTCGCCCCCGCGTTATCTGGGCCCATAACCTGTTAACAGAATTCGGCTATAGGGCGACAATAATGTGGTCAAGAGGCATGGTTTCTATCTTGAGCCTGAACTGGCGTGGTTTCTTTTATTCACATGGAAAGAGCAGCAGTAACATACAGGTCTTCTCTCACTGAGAGACATAGGGGGAGAGAACAAAGTGGGAGGATACATTTGCTTTTATACTCGCCACAAGGTGGTGTACCTGGGTGGCTCCGCCTAGAGCGCCCTCTAGTGGGAACAGATATATATGCAACTAGACAGTCACTGGTGGAGACAGTCAGATAGGCAGGTAAACAGTTACTAGTGTAAACAGCCAGATGTACAGTTAGACAGTAACTAACAATCCTACACAGAACCTCTGATCTCAACAACACACATAATAAACCTCTCCATAAAACAGGGACACGTCTGAAAGAGCACCTACGGGAGGCTGCAATTCGAAACTGGCCACCGTAAATGCCCAAAACCCCCACCACCTCCTAATAGACAGTCTCTTCCCCACCGCATGTATATATTCCCTCCCCGCCGTATGTATATTTCTCTCCCACCCACCCACCCCCTCCTAATGTACAGTCCCCTCCCCATCATATATACTCTGTCAGGATCTAGGGGTAACAGTACTGTATATTTGAATACCGTTTATGTCACAAATGTATCAGTACTAAATACCTATATGTCCCTATGCCATAAATGTCATGTATGTTGTGTATGTCATAAATGTCTATATGAATTGAAAATGGGGGACCCTGATGGAAACAAGACAAACGTCTTTCTCAGGTCTGCATCCCCTTAACAATTGTATGTATTGAGCTGTACTGTATTGTACCCATTCTGCAATCTGTTAAATAAAGTTTTCATTCATTCATTCATTCATTCATTCATTCATTCATTCATTCCCAAAGACTTCAAAATTGCGAGAGTGACCCCCCTGCACAAAAAAGGCAGCAAATTAGACCCAGGCAACTACCGCCCTATTTCTATTCTTACCTCCATCTCGAAAGTCATGGAGGAAATAGTCTACGAACAGGTCGAAAAGTACCTCGCGGAAAGAAATCTAATCTACGAATTCCAATCTGGCTTCAGAACATCCCACTCCACTGACACATGCCTTCTCTATTTGAATGACCACATCAAACAAGAGGCGGGCAAATACTGCGGCATGGTCATGCTGGACCTACAAAAGGCCTTCGACACTGTCAATCACTCTATTCTGATTGACAAGCTAAAAGCAATTGGTTTCAATAGTTTATCAGTGAGCTGGATGCAATCCTATGGAGGGGAGAGAACAGGTAAACGGTACTCTATCCCCCCCCCCCCCCCCCCCTCCCAGTGAGCTGTGGTGTTCCACAAGGAAGCATACTAGGACCGTTACTATTCCTAATTTATGCAAATGACATGTCGTCAGCTTGTGACTGCAACTTGTTCTTGTTCGCAGACGACTCAGCCCTGCTGGTCTCTGACAAGAACAAGTTACAGGTTGAAAAAACCCTCAGCTCGGAACTAGGCAGAATCTGCACCTGGCTCGCTGATAACAAACTATCATTACACCTGGGTGAAACAAAGTCCATTCTCTTCGGATCAAATAACAAACTCAGCAAGACCGACGGCCTCTCTGTTACAGTGGGTGACAAATGACAATATTGTCACAAGGAAAGATGGAATTACTAACGATTCCATCCTAGAGGCAAATCTTTCCTGTGACAAAATGGCATCTAATTCTGAACTGAATCCATAGATGTATGACTCGGCCATAATAAGGTAATTTATAGGCCTGATATTATTTATTATATATACATATTTAAAATTGTACGTGTCCGGATGGCAAAATTCAGTACTGTATCTACAAAAAAACCTGTAAATCATCTGTCCTTTGTTCATCTGCTTCGCCTTTTAGTACACTTGATCTCAAGAAGGTGCTGAATGGGTTCAGTGGCAATCTTTCTTCACTCTTGGTCAATGTTAGCATGGTGTTATTCACCGTCAAAGATGGATAACAAATAATAATAATAATTTATATTCTCCTTTGGTTCATTACAATTTACTCAAGCATAGTAACAGACAGAATATTTCTGACACTGTGAATACATTCCCTGAGATCCATAGATGTCCCTAGATACCAATAACATGCAAATAGCCCTTGTAGAAGTGGAGCAGTCTTCCATTTACTCGGGTATATACTTTTAGGCGGATTTCTGAAAATATGGCTCGGGTTTATGAGGTTAAATAGGATATTCCTTTTTCTGTGAGGATTAGGCAATTTACTGTATTATGCCCCCTCTATGTGTAATGGTAAAGGGGTCCCCACACGGCGAGCGATTTTAGCCAGGCGACCGATTTTTTTTGCGAGCCGACAGACAGAATTGTATCGCCTTCATTGTTATGAATGAGAGAACCCACACGGCAGGAGATTCTGAAGCGACCATCGCGCAGCTATTTCTGTCGCCTGGCTAAAAATCGCCTCGATCCTATTTTTTGAGGCCACGGCAGGCGACACAGCAGGACAATGAGGAAACAACATGACTTCTACAGTAGAAGTAGTACAGAAGTTCTACTGGTGTATCATTTGTACACCTTTAATGTATCATTCAATACATTCATTGATCAATAACCTACGTATTATTACCATGCTACTTATGTTCATTATTATTAACGGGAACAATTTAAATAAATAACGTTAGTTTGAGAAGCTATAGTGGCCGGCGGCCGCTTGTCATTACTAATAAATGAACAATGCCCCACGATGCACCTACTAGTGTTTTAATACTCGGGTAACAAAATAAGTTGTGGATGTTGACAGAGTTTAATGTCCAGGCTGCAGCTGATGTAGTTTGTAAGGTTTATTGTCCAAAGAAAATTATGGTTGAGAATAAAACAGTTTGCGTCTTCCGTGAAAAAAAACACTCTTTCAGCAGCTGCATAACACTACTTGTCCAATCGGTGCTAGTGAACGTATCGTAGCGATCAGGCATGCAGTAATGTCAGGAAGAATGAGGAGAGGTTATATTCGTATATGGTGGTTTAATTCCAGCTCAATATGGGTTTTACAGGTTAATACTCTTTCGTAACGCACAGCGGCACAACACAGCTACCTGCTAATTATATATACGCTCGCTTCACGACAAACTAACGTCCGGTCCCGGCCGGCGGTCCGTCCTCATATATCTCCCGGGGGGAAACACCCCCAGCTAAACAGAGCGACACATAGCTTATGCATCTCATTATACCTGAGAACGGTCGCCTCTGGTGTGGGGGGCTAAGCGATTGTCATTGAGCGACAGGCGATCACATCGCCAGGCGACGTCGGTCGGCCGCTGTGTGCAGACCACTTAAAGGTTGTGTGTGTGACGACCCTCCCCCAGTTCGTAACAGTGGAATACTCAAAATAAATAAAGTAGGGCGGTCAGGTGGCGTAGCGGAGATTGCGTTCGTCACCAAACGCCGGAGACGCTGGATTCGCCTGTTCGAATCCAGCTCACAGCTCCGGGGTTGTCACCAGCTTGGCTGGCCGTTCACACTAATACAATTGGCAGTATTAGAGGGTGGGAGAAGCTGGCGGGGTGGGTCCGGGTCGTTGTAAACAGCGACTCCTACAGTTCGGTCGGGGCGCCTGCTCAGCGCGGATAGGATCTAAGTGGGGTAGTGTGATCCTTCCACACGCTACGCCCTCTCAGTGAGAATCCGTGCTGCCAGGTGAAAAGAAGCGGTTGATTGGCTACACGTGTGTCGGAGGAAGCACGTGGTAGCCTCCACTCTCCCAGACCGACTGTGGGGGGTAAGTGCGCAGCGACCAGGAAGGGGATTGGGAATTGGCATAACGACTAACATTGGGATGGGAGAAAATCGGAGGAAAAAGGAGGGGAAAAAAATCAATAATTAAAAAAAAATAAAGTAAAGTAAATCGTTGTGTTTGAAAAGAAGAGCTGAGCGACTGTTTTATTGTTGACATTACTTCTCCTGTGTTTCCACCCAGCTCCCTCTTCCATGCTTTCTTGAGCCTGTTGGTGAGCTTGGTGGTGGTGTTCATGGTGTTCGTGGCGGGCACCATCACCAGCGTGGGCTTTGGCGCCTGGTGCAACGCCCTCACTCAGAACGGAGCCATGCAAAGCAGGTAGGAGACTATAGTGCCTAGGGGTGGGGGGGAAAATCGATACATAGTAGTATCGCGATACTTTGCGTGGCGATACTGTATCGATACAGGGACGCCAAGTATCGATATTTAAATATTTCTTAATTCATTTTTAATTTTTTTTTGTATAAGGAAGTTGCATTGTTCATTTCAATACCTGTAATAGTACAGTAGTCCACACACACGCACACGTGTGCATTCAGTTACGTTGGAATATGACTGTAATACAAACAGTTCAGTTTGTCAGGTACATGCAATGATTTGACTTTTTGATGCATTCCAATTTGTGGCTCCCCAGAATTTAAAAGAACATTTGCCCATATTTGTTTTGAACCTTGGAATACACAGGTCGGCAATGCTGGCTCTGGTGTTATGGGTATATGCATGTCCCTGTTCCACTGAAAATAATTTGTAAGATAAGTGGGGGCCCTATTATTATAAATGTTGTGAACTATATTGAGCTGAAGTTGAACGGACCTGGCTTCCAGGGGGAGCAAGCCCAACAACTAGAAAGTGCTGTTTGCCCACATGTGCTCTGGAGGCTATACTAGTTTGTATCATGTATCATGTTTGGTCGCTTTCCGCGCTAGCCATAACTCCTGATCCATTTCGGATTAGAACGTCACGCGTAGGTCGACAGGAGGCTATGGACCTGAATTCTCTAATAATTTTCGAATTGGTCAACGACAAGTGTTTTATTTGAATACATTTCTGCCATTGTCCATTGAAATCAATATTAAGGATGAAGTTACCTTTAGAACGCACAAGGGTGACACTACACGTGTTCGCTGCTCTGGGACTCTAGAAATGCAAGAGTGAACCTTGTATTATAGTGGATATACCCATGCATTAAAGTTACATTATTATGGTGCTGTCAGATCTAGGGCTGGGTACCGGACTTTGTATTCATAAGGGTACCGACCCAATTACATTGGTACTACCGAGTACTGATTCACGCTAGATCAATCATTACCAATCATTAAATGTAAATTACCAATTTTTCTGTACTTTTACATGTTTAGTATAAGAGTGTAATATACTAGACAAGAGGGAGCCTTTTCCACAAATATATATATTTTACTGTCCCGTCTCTTGGGTCTTTGGAAAGACCAGATGAGGTCAGAGGAGTTATAGTAATATTTACTGAGGATGGCCAGATAATGTTGATATTTAAACATTTAAAAACATAATACGTGATCATGAACAATAAATAACAAAATGTTCTAAATAAATAACAACGTTGAAGTTGCAAAGTTTGGACTTAACTGAAATTAAATTCTTTGTTATTACAGAGAGAGTTGAGTATTGAAAAAAGGAACCGTTGGGTTACCGGTACCGAATTCCAGGAACTGCTACTGGTACCGGTATCGGTTCAAATGTGAACGGTACCCGACCCTAGTCGGAGCAGGCTTGCGTTTTGTAGGTTAAGTATTTAACGTTTGGCTGCTGTCGTGTTAGGAAATGCTCACGTGAAGCTCGAATAACTCGATACATCCAGTGATCTATGCACCAAAACACTGGTTTATTTCAGAAGATCTCTTATTACAACAAGACTGGGCTAGCTAAGCAGCGTCGTGTTCATAGGTGAAGTATTTACATTGTTCGCTATTTGGCAAAAAATCACATCTCTTTCTCACTACACTGTTCTACTGGCCGCCTCCAGGCAGCAAGAGAAGCCCAACCAGGACATTTTCTTTTACTCCTTTCAAAAATGAAACAAAAATACTTGTGACTATTTAAGAGACCGGTCACAGCTGTAGAAATAGAATTGGAACATGGCAAATTATCAGTTGCGCCGTTATGTAGGGCCGTACCGAATAGTTCGAAGCTTCATTCATAACGTTCACATTCGAATTGTAAATCAACATTAGAAAAATAAAAGTATTATTATTATTATTTTCTTTTTACATGTCTATTCATTCTGTTTAAACCAATGGGTTTTTTCTCCACAGTTGCAGATAAATATTAGGCTACACTAATATTATAGTATTATACTATTATAATATATGACTCGTCATAAACATTTTAATAAAACATTTATCATAAATGATGTAGCCTATCTGCATCCGCTCGGCGCTCCATCAAGACGTCACCATCACTTTCGTACCGACCGTGTCCTCATTGGATTATTTATGTTGACGAAACTGACGAGTTATATTCATTAAAGAAAGTTGATTTAAATTAAAAAATAAAAGACTAATTTAATCAGATTAATCACTTTATTCAAATTGAGGATTTAGTTTGAGGATATCTTTGAATTATGATATATTTTTTTGTATTTCTTTTTATGATTACGTCATAAAATATGACGACAGACATTCGAATCTTCATTCGAAAACTTCAATAGAAGCTTCGAATGAAAAAAAAATTAAAATGACATTCGGTACAGCCCTTGATTGATTGATTGATTGAAAACTTTATTAACAGATTGCAGAATGGGTACAGTACAGTACGGCTCAATACAATTGTTAAGGGGATGCAGACCAGAGAAAGACTTTCGTCTTGTTTACATCAGGGTCCCCCATTTTCAATTAATCGTAACATATATGACATATATGACATACAGATAGACAGTACTGCTACATCTATACATTTATGACATACCAGATTTGCAAATACAGTACTGTTTGTGATACGAAAAGAGACCAGAGAAAAAGTATATACATTTGACGTAGAAACGGTACATTGGAGGAGGTTGGGTAGGAGGGGTGGGTGGGGGACACTGTACAACTGTACAAGCAAAACTGTACATTGGAATATTGACAAGACCATACTTGGTAATTTTTACTGTACATTGGAGGGGGTTGTGTTAGGACATTTACAGGGGCCAGTTTCGAATTGCAGTCTCCCGTAGGTGTTCTTTGAGAGTGGTTTTGAAAGTGGGTAGTGATTCACATTCCTTTACAGCTTTGGGTAGGGCGTTCCACATTGATGTGGCATAATTGCGAAACGTGTTTAGTCCCTTGTTTGAGCCGAATCTGGGTTTAACATGATTTGTGGAGCTCCCTCTGGTGTTGTGATCGTGGTATTCACTGACCTTTGGGAAGTATTTTGACATGTACATGGGTACCTTGGTCGTGTAGTGTATCTTGTAGACCAGGCCCATTGCAAGTTGCTGTAATGTGCGGTTCTCAACAGGGGTGCCGTGGCACACTAGGGTGCCTCAGAGAGCTGCCAGGGGTGCCTTGAGATTTCTCAAAAAAAAATTATATATATATATATATATATATAGTTTTAATATGATTACAGAAAATTATCACTAAAGTGCTATCTGTTGCAGCTGCAGTTTTCCCTAGAAATACGATATTTGGATAAGTTTGACCATTTCTCAAAACTGAAAATCATTATTTTTTAAATGTTCTTTAATATGTCTTTTTCATTTGTTTATTGGACAAGTCCGGCAGAGAGGAAGGATGGGAGAGAGATATGGGGGAAGAAATTCAGCAAAGGTCAGGACGGCCACGTTGCACTGCAGCACAGTTACATGGTGCACCACCCTGGCGCCCTGAAAATCATTATTTAATAAAACACAGAAAAGTTCAAGTTCGTTTATTATTTGTCATATAGAAATACAGAATACCTTGCATGAAATGTTTCTTTCTGTTCTGCTCCTGAGAGTGTGCTTGACAATAACAGATAGTATAGATAAGTATAATAATTTGATGTAGCCCCATGCCATGTAGCATGCCACAGCATAGAAGAGGACGCTGGCCACTACAGACTGGTAGAATGACTGCAGGAGTCTATTCCAAACATTAAAGGACCTGAGTCTCCTCAGGAAGAACAGCCTGCTCTGTCCCTTCCTGTAGAGGGCCTCTGTTGTCAGACCAGTCCAGTTTATTGTTCAGGTGTACCCCAAGGAACTTATAGACTCCACCACCTCCACCTCATCCTAAAACCCTATACTCTTGCCAATCTAAAGGCAGAGAGGAGGATGAGAAGGAAGCTGGCTGCTATCCTGGAGAATCCCTCCCACCCCCTCTATGACGAGCTAGTCAAGATGAGAAGCCCCCCCGCCCCCCCCCCCCCACACTCAACTAACCGCCTCGGCCAGTCTTTCATACCAGCAGCCATCAGACTCCACAACAGTGGGCAGGGACTGCTGCCAGACCTCCAACTAGGAACCTATAGCACCTCATGTGAATACTGTATACTTTATCAGATCATATAGCATTTAGCATTTATAGATGATATATTAGATTAGATTTACACCAAAACAACAAAAAAACATCAAAAAACACTTTACAATTATTATATACAATTATTATATACTGTATGTATTTCTTAGATAATACAGCTGGAGTGTTCATCAACTCCTCTGGGATAAATGGGGACACTGCTCCATAAGCAATAAGTTAAAGCTAATTACCTTAGCATATTTAACATGTACAGTGTCATGTACAGTAACTGACTTATGTTTAATCAATACAAATATAACAAATAAACGATGGGATTAGAAAACTACAAGGCTAAATTAATTCAGAATGCAGTTGTTTGTTGAAATGTGGTGGCCGGACAAGATTTTTGTAATCATTTCTGTAGCAAATATGAAAGATATGAATAATATATTACTTTGAGCATACCCACAAACAGATATTCATCATAAACCCATTCAAGTTAATTTTCAGACGGAATTTTTTATTACTATCACTATAATTATCATAACTTTTGAACAATAAATTATATTTATAATCTGTCAGCTGTTCTATATTGCCCACATAATTGTCTATAGCCCATACCCTCTAAGTTTCCTGCTAGCTTGTCAGTAAAGTGGTTGAAAATGCAGTTGTTTGTTGAAATGTGGTGGCCGGACAAGATTTTTGTAATAATTTCTGTATCAAATATGAAAGATATTAATAATAATAATCATGATAATCATACAGATATTTTATATCATTTGAAAGCCCTAGTTGTTATCTTCAAAATGGTACTATATATATTTACTTTGAGCATTCATTTTCATAATGAAATGTTGATGCCTAGGGCTAAAGATAATGTGCGATTTTGGCCACTGGTAGCGCTCATGAGCCGAAGACACCTCGGGCCGTGTTCGGTAGCGCCGAAGAAGCTTCAGACACGAATCCCCACGGGGAAAACAGTGAAATATTTGTCTCAAAATTCTGTCCGTAACTCCAAGCAGATCAAGCGTGTCCTTAGAATTCCGTACGTAAATCTAAGCAAATCAAGCGTGTTTTTATGATTTATGAAACACAGATTGAGAGGTGTGTGTGTGTGGATCGTTTTTACGATTGTGGATTCTACTTCTGCGTTTGTTTATTTTTGATAGACCTCTAAGAAGAAGAAGCGTGACACACACGAATACCCACGGGGAAAACAGCGAAATATTAGTCTTAAAATTCTGTACGTAACTCCAAGTTGATCAAGCGTGTCCTTAGAATTCCGTACGTAAATCTAATCAGTTCAAGCTGTTTTTAGAATCCCGTATGTAAATCTAAGCAAATCAAGCGTGTTTTTATGATTTGTGAAACACAAATTGAGAGGTGTGTGTGTGGATCGTTTTTACGATTGTGGATTCTACTTTTGCGTTTGTTTATTTTTGATAGAAATCTACCCCCACCAGAGGGGGCTGAACGACGTCTTTTAATAACGTTGTCCATTGAAAGAAGAGGGCCTTCCCTCACGCCACGTGCACAGCACTTCAGCCTACACGACGGCCCAGTCTTGGGGACGAGCGACGCTCGCTATGAGCGAGCGCTTGTGTCCTCCTCAGGGGGCGGGGCCTCGTCTTTCCCTCCTAAATCCCCTGAAGGGTGAACGCTAGGGCTGGGCGATAAATCGATTTTATCGATTAATTCAAATTCATGATTTAGGACGATGTTTAAAAATGAAAATCGATTTTCACTTTTATTTATTTTTTCAAGAGTCACCTTTTATTGTACAAAAAGTGAAGTTTGGTGAAAGTTAGATTTGCACTTTATTTATCCCAATAGGGAAATTCATTCTTGTTTGATGATCAAGAGGCACCTTTTATTTGTTTTAAGTGAAGTTTGGTGAAAAAGCAAGTTGTTGCACTATTAGTCCCAAATTATAGGGACATTCATCGTTGTTTGATCAAGAGTAACCTTTTATGTATATATATATATATAATATTTTTTTTGGTACGTGAATATTGGTGAAAGTTATAGGTTTGCACTTCAATCCCAATAGGGAAATTCATCTTGGTTTGATAATTTCTTTGTGTCAAATAAAAATAAAGCTTATTTGAATGATTTCCTTGGCGTTTCTAGTTTTTAAGAGAGAAAATCTGAGATTTTATTTTTAGGCCATATCGCCCACTCTCCTGATGGGTGAACACCCAGTGAACACGCTGCTTTCATAACGTTCCCTCGCCGTGTCCCACAGGAGAATTCCACCACAGAAACCTGGAGAGAGGTTCTGTTCTGCACACTGTAGCCCCCCCCCCCCCCCCTGCTCTGCAACAGTCCTCAACACACACAATTTATTTGAATGACACAAGCTACGTAGCTTAAAGTGTGTCGCCGTTAACAGATGTCTTGTGTTGCATGTGTTTGGTTTGACAAGAAGCCTCATGTGTTTTTCTTTTTATAGAGTACCACATCAACACCACATAGGTTTAATTGCTTGTATTGGGTTTACGATGTTTCATGCATATACAATATATATTTAGTCATATAATATTTCAGTTTCTTTGTGTATGTCGTGAGAGGCACTTAAATGCATTTGCACTGTTATCAGTAAGTTGTGTGAGCACTACTTCTGCCATTTTTATTTTTTGTATTTTATTTTTGTATTATTTTTTAAACAAAGACATAAAAAAACGATTAGATATACAAGCATTGTAAAACAGTGTACATCAGTTAACTCACCGTTTGGATAAATGTCTTATACATATACCCCTAATACCTGCTATCTATTCCCCTACACACATATGCTCTTGCTCGCACCCCCTCGTTATAAGATATAAAGTATTACATTTTTTGTTATTTTTTATTTATTAAAGCTGTGATCACATTGGACAATCTTTTTTAATGCGCCTGCTCCTTTTCTCTATTGTTCTTGGTATCTTGGAACATCTAGGAACCTCAGGGAATGTATTCCTGGGTCAGGAATAGTGTGTCTGTTACGAGGCTTGAGTAAATTGTAATGAACCAAAGAAGAATATAAATGATTATTATAATATTTATTTTTTCATCTTTGATGGTGAATAACCCAACATTGACCAGACGAGAAACCACTGAGCTCATTCAGCACCTTCTTCAGATCAAGTGTACACAAAATATAAGCGAATGAATAAAGGGCAGATCATTTACAGGTGTTTTTGTAGATACAGTACTGAATCATGCAATTTTAAATATGAATATAGAATATCAGGCCTATTAATGACCTTATTATGGCCAAGTCATAAATCTATGGATCGGGCCAAATCTCCTTTTTCCAATGGCAGAGTTCAATCTGGATTTAGTGCCACCAGGCGCCCCTGACAGGGCAGCAAATACTGTGAATTAAATCTACTGTAAGTACAGTTACTTTTTTGTAATGAAAAATGCTCCGGAATTTTTCATCAGATTGAGATGCGTTTTTTTTCTACCAAGAACATGCAAATAGACCTTGTAGAAGTGGAGCAATCTTCCATTTACTTGGGTATGTACTTTTAGGCGAATTTTCGGAAAATATGGCTAGGGCTTAAGAGGTTGGAGCTATCATATACAGTATATGACTATACATATATCATACATAATATGAACATACATATCGATAGCATTATATGGTATACAATGACATATTGTTCTATATTATTATTTTTTTTTTTTTTTAATTTTTTTTATTATTGCAAAACAAAACTTATTAAAAGTCAGTACTCAACACACAATGTATAATGAAACTTTCAGTAAAGGTGGTTAAAATATATGCAAGTACAGAAACAGGATAAAACAAAAATAGTCAATAATAACATTTTAACCGTATACAGTGTATATCCAGCGAAGTTACAATTATATAAATGTTAGTATATAATATACCCCTAATACCTATTTTCTAAAACCCTACACACATATGCTCCAGCTCAAACCCCCCCCTCCCGGACCCCCTCTTGGATAGTACCTCCATTATCCCTCACTCCTAACCAGACACTACCATTATAGGCTAGCTTTTATTCTCTCCACCACTTCTAACCACATTGACATTTTGGATTCATTGAGCCCCAGAATTCTTGCTGTAGATATTTCTTGATATATCACATCGAGATATGTAAGAAACCACACTTTCCGGCACATTTTTTCCGGTTGAAACCAACGTGATGCGATCAGTTTTTTAGCTACTGTGATACCCGATAAAACCAATCTTTTTAGTTGTGGATTCACTGCAAACTCAAAAACATCATTCAATAGCAATACCGCGGGGTGTACAGGTATATTCCAAAATACGAGTATTGATAATTGTTGGGACACATCTTTCCAGAATGCCTTAACTGGTGGGCAGTCCCAATACATGTGCATAAATGTTCCTTCGTCCCCATTTGTACATTGGGAGCATTTGGAGTCTTGTATAAGCCCCATTTTGCACAGCCTTATAGGAGTCAAGTATGTCCTGTGAATATAGTTCAGATTGATTTGTTGATGATCCGGGTTCCTTGATGTAAGTCGGACATTTGCCCAGGCTCCTTGCCAATCAAAGTCATTTTCCAGGTCTGGTATATCACTCCTCCAGACATTGTCTAGTTGAAGGGTTTCATACGAGGACGTTAGTAATTGATAATAAAAACCTGATACAAAACCTCCCAATGTATCTCTTTCATAGAAAAATTTGTGGTATCTGTGGTGTTCAATTGGTATGTGTAATGGAACACCGTGAGATCTCATACAAAGTCGTAACTGTATGTAAAAAAGCCATGTGGACTCGGTGAGGTTAAACTTTATGCATATTTCGACATAACTACAGAGGCCCTTGTTATTAAAAATATCCCCTAATGAGTGTATGCCTCTCTCTTCCCATATAGGGAATCTTATAGGTCGTTTTCCCATTAAGAGAGCATTGTTATTGAATATGGGAGTGTGATTATGCCATACTTGAGGGTTAGGAAATTTCCTTTGTGTTTCCCGCCATGTCCTGATTGCATGGGTAATTATTGGGCCAAATTCTCGCTCACAATGCTTGATTGAAAGTTTAGTGTATGCTATGTCTTTCAATCTCTGTGGGGCTACTATGTTTTCTTCTAATTTTCTCCAAGATACCAAAGCCTCGGGGTCAAACCATATCTTCTTCAATGGTCTTAATGTGAAGGCATTAAAATATTGTAAAAAATCTGGGACTGCCATGCCACCGTCTGCTTTATTTCTCTGTGCGGTGGATCTTTTTATGCGAGGTGGTTTGTTATTCCAAATAAATTTGTATGTGGAGGTTTGTAATCTTTTCCAGTAGCCCTCTGGAGGAGGTAACGGAAGCATTGAGCTGAAGAAATTGATTCTTGGTAATACATCCATCTTAACTATTGATACCCTTGCCTGTACTGAGTTTTTAAGTTTTGCCCACCTGTCCAGGTCGTCTTTGATTTTGTTCTGTATTTTTGTGTAATTGTGCTTCACCGTTTGTCTTATGGTGGGAAATATTTCCACACCCAAGCATCTGAAATGTTTGACCATGGGTATCGCACCTGGGAGGGTTGTCTCTTTTTTTGCACTGGTGTTAAGAGGAAGAAAAGCCGACTTAGGCCAATTTATTTTAAATCCCGATAAATCACCAAAGTTCTCTATCAACTTGAGTATAAGCGGCAATGTGTTGTTGGGGTTTTGCATGAACAATATTACGTCGTCCGCATATAAACTAATTTTATGATGTGTGCCCTTGATTACTATTGGTTCTATGTGTTGGGATTGTCTTATAAATTGTGCTAAAGGTTCTAATGATAGATCGAATAGTCCGGGACTAAGAGGGCAACCTTGTCTGGCTGAGCGTGATACCGGAAAGATATCGGAGATGAATGTGCCTGTTGTAATCCTGGCCGATGGGTCCTTGTATAGTACTTTAATCATATCAATGAAACCTTTTCCTAACCCCATCCTTTCCAATACTGCCCATAGAAACGACCATTCCAACCTGTCAAATGCTTTCATAGCATCCAGGGATAGTATCGCCTTAGGTGTGATGTCCTCTTTGTCTGTATCTAGTACGTGCAGTATTCGCCTTATGTTATCATTGATCAGGCGACCTTTTATGAAGCCTGTTTGGTCCGGATGAACTAAAGACGTCATATGCTTTTGCAATCTGATGGCTAATATCTTAGAGTACAGTTTGACATCGGTTCCGAGGAGGCTTAAAGGACGGTAACTACCGCACTCAGTGGGGTCTTTGTCTTTTTTGTGAAGAACTGAAATGAGTGCGGTATTTTGGTGTTCTATGAAGCTTCCCTCTTTGACTGAGTATAAGATCATATTTAGTAATAAGGGTCCAAATATGTCCCAGCAAGAAATGTACATTTCTGATGGGATACCGTCAATTCCCGGAGCTTTGCCGTTTTTCATTCCGGATATGGCCTTCTTGAGTTCTTCTAATGTGATCGGTACTTCTAACTGTTTAGCGTCTTCCTCCGTAAGTTTAGGGAGAGTAATTTGATTAAGATATGTGTCTAATTTGTCTTGATCAAAGGTCGTTTCTGAGTTATATAAATCGGAGTAGAATTCTTTGAATGTATCGTTTATTATTTTGGGTTCTGTTACTAGAGCTTGTTGTTTCCTAATGGCAGTTATATCTGCAAATTTTGCATTAATTCTTAGTCGCATGGCTAATAGGTGACTAGGTTTAGAACCTTGGAAGTACTGCTGTTGTCTAGTGCTGCGTATTTGCAATTCCGATTTTTGTCTGTACATTGCTTTGATCTCTGTCTTTAGAATGTTAACTTGGTTATCTAGTCTGGTAGAGTTGTTGTATTTTAAAGAATTAAAAAGCGTTGAGTAAAGCGTTTCCATTTCAGACAGTTTTGTGTTTTGATTTTTGCGCAATATGGAGGTAAATCTATCCGAGAAATCCTTGATCATATTCTTTACCGACATCCATAATATTCTGGGATCTTGCACCGAGTTAGCATTGTCTTGTAGGAATACTGTGAGAGCTTCTTTAATTTGTGTAATGAATTCCTTGTTGTTAAGCAGCATCGAATTAAAACGCCATCTTGGGGCCCGGGCAGATAGTGTACCAAATGTTGCTTTCAGGATTAAGTAGCAGTGATCTGATAGCGCATTGGGTGTCATTTCCACTTCATATTTATCAAATATTCTCGGGGATGCAAAGACGTAATCAATTCTGGATAGTGTGTTGTGTCTTGCCGAACGACAGGAGTACTTGCGGGTCATGGGGTTAAGTGAACGCCATAAATCAGTTACTCCTGTTGATTTCGACCAATCTTTTAATGCTTTAGATGAATTCTTTTGTTCGCTTGAGAAAGAAAGGTAAGTTTTGTCCATCCTTGGGTTCCAAATGGCATTAAAATCCGCACCTATTATATATGAGTACTCGGGATGGTTTAACATTTCTCCTGTTAGTGAAGTGAAGAAACCCACTTCGTACAAATTCGGGGCATATACCGCTGCCAATGCAATTTTCCTGTTATTGTGTATAATCCTAGCTATAGTTATGCGGCCCTCAGCATCCGACCATACCCCTTTCAATTCGATATTTAATTTGCGTCTGACGACTATGGCTACCCCTCTAGTTCTCGTAGCAAAAGAAGAGTGACTAATATTATGGTATATGTTATCCGCTAACGTATTTATGTCTCCCTCTAAAATGTGCGTTTCGCTTAATAGAGCCACGTCCACATGTTCTTTTTTCATCAGTGTGAGCACGCTTTTGCGCTTGTGTTGTTTGTTTATCCCACCGGTGTTCCATACCATTATATTCAAACTAGCCATAGTCTATGCATGTTTTCGTGTAGTTTTTGGTAATGTTTCTGGAGTATGAAGCTACAATAGATGCACATCCAATTAATGAGGTCCCGTTGAGAGCTGAGCTTAAAAACATATATATATACAAATAAAAATCCCCTATTTTCCCCTCACCCAGAAAGTCGAACATGCCTGTGTTCCAAGAACACATCCTCCGCGATTGACTTTCTCCCATGGTCCACCGGATTGCCCAAACTGAGCATTGTAATCCTAATTTTCCTATGCTAATTGCCATAGGATCTAACATTTCCATTCTATTGCAATAGAATGTCGCTTTTGGTCTTGCACCTTCCCTTATTGTAATGAAGTATTGTGATTAATAACATAAAGATAAAAATAAAAAATAAAATAAAAAAAGAGAATAAACCTTCATCAACATATTCCTTTGAACCCTCCACTAACGTGTGGGGGAAAAAAAGGAAAAGATTGTAGAGCAATATTGACACCTTAATGTGAAGAACATTGGAAAAGAATAATGTAAGTTAAAATATATTTAAAAAATATAGAGTAATATTGACACCTTATTGTGAAGAATATTGGAAAAGAACAATGTAAGTTAAAATATATTTAAAAAATATAGAGTAATGAGAAGAAAAAATTTAATAAAATAAAAATCAATGGAAAGATATAGATAAGGAATAAGAGATAAATAATTATCAACGTGGAGAAGCCACTAGAACCGATTTAACTGATTAGATAAGATAGAAAAGCAGCGCCTTTTAGCGCTTCAATGTGCCTTTAATGGAGTGATTACTTAAATTGTTAGAATAACCTTGCTGTGCTCATACGTTTATGTGTGGTTAATTTTAAAGTATTATTAAGGACTGATTGCACTTCATTTAATTTATTATCTGCTATGTGTATACACACCGAATGTTATTGTTAGAGTTGTATGCTTCGTTGTCATGGTGCCTTATATTCTAGAAGGTTGTAGAATATACTAGTGCCTAGACTATTTTACTTTCCAGAATGATCTAAGAGTCCCAGGGCATTTGAGCGATAAACCCAGAATATTCCAGATAGATCTTTTTGCAATGATATTTATTTGTCCCCTCTGAGACCAGAGACTGAAATTATAATGTATTATGAATCGTATTATACACAGTACACTTTGTTATAGACGACTTGCATATCGTTTGCTACTTTGATGAACACAACAATGTCATTCCAACACTGGTGGAATGACCTCATTGATGACACAATAAAGTCATTCCAACACTGGTATATATTTAGAAAGAGGCTTAACTGTTTCCGGCATTTTCGTCATGCTTTGGGTTATTTGCTACATTTTGATTCAGGAAATCCTCAGCTTCAAAAGGTGTATATGGACCTGACCTGCGGCCGTTATTGCCCAAGAATGATAACAGCGCCGGATATGCTAGCCTTGGCTTGTAGCCGGCTTTGTACAGCTTTTGCATCACATCTTTGTATGGTAGACGTCGGATGATGGCCTCTTTGCTCAAATCTTCGTAGATAAATATTGGTTTATCACCATACTTCAGCTTCCCACGTTGGTTGCGAGCATATTTGATGATGTCATCCCTTGTTGTAGTTTTCCGCAGAGTGACAATGATGACTCTCGGCCCGTTGATACTTTGCCCCTGGGAACCGATTCTGTAAACTTGTTCCACTTCTGGCACTTTGTTTGGATCGGTGTTATCCAAAATCGTTGATAACTCTTTTGGAAAGTTGATGTCTTCGCAGTTCACTGCTTCATCAAGCCCCACAATGCGGATGTTATTCCGCCTGTGGTAACGTTGGGTATCTAGTTGCCTCTCCATCGCTTCGTTTTTAAGCCCTTGTATTTCCCTCCGATATTCCTCTTTCACTTTTTCCATCTCTTCTCCCATCTCTGTCATGCTACCTTCGTTCGCCTTGACTGCTTTTGTGTTTTCTGTCACCGAAATCTCCACTGTCGTGATTCGCTTTGACTGTGCATCGATCGCTTTCTTGACTTCTTCTAATTTCTCATCGATGCGATCGAATTTAGCCTCGATGCGATCGAATTTAGCATCGACGTTTGCCTCGAGCGCCTTGATGTGTGTAATCTGCAGGTTAGACTGTTCTACCATCTGTTCTTTCATCAGGTTAGACTGTTCTACCATCAGGTTAGTCAGTGTGTTGAAATCGGGTGGATTTCTGCTTTCTTCAGTTGGCGGCATATGGTAGATAGATGCAGTGACGTTGGAATCCATAAATCTGGCTGCTCTCGCTTTCACGGAGCTTGATTCTGTACCTTCTTTTATGTTGGTCTCTATTAACTCTCTTTCGGGGACCGTAATCGATGATCCCGGTAAATTGTCCTCTTCCTTCTCCTCCTCGGAGCTTGTCGCCGTCGGCTCAGAACCAGCGACGGTTAGGAAGTGTCTTCCTCGTTTTGTTACGTCCTGCGCCGTTGAAGTTGCCGTAGTTATTTTCTCTGCCACCTTTCTACCTTTAACCATTTTGTCTTTTTATATGGTTAGTAGAGGGTCTTAACAATACATACGATGTGGTCTATTCTCTTTCTTTACTGTCCAAATAATGTTTTTAAACGAAATTAGCGTTGGTGGAAGCGGAGCAATTGCAAAATGCGTGCACTACATGTTGTGCTAAAACCGGAAGTCCCTATATTCTTATTTTTATAAAACTCTATACTGAGAATATACATATGAATACACATATCCTTGACACATACTGCCTGGTTCCATTCATGGCCGAAGTACAAAACCTGAAAAATTCAAATGTTTGAGAAAGTGTTGTTTTCTTGCATTTTGCAATTTTTTAAGGATACCCAATAAAATACACAGTTTTTGGACCATATTACTATATTATGTGTTAACAATACCGACCAGGTATTAGTGCCTCGCAACGTGCAGATATGAGGTTTCCCCCCACTTTTTTCTTCATGCAGATAGGAGTACATTGTTGAACATTCAACTGTAAATTGAAAGAAGGTATGAACGGTGACACTGAAACACCAGAAACACAACAAGTACAAGTACTGGTTGATTGTGTGCATTGTTTGGTGTACAGTGTCTCTTGTAGAGGGTGTTAGCGTGCCGTGGTTAGTGGTGTGCTCTAAAGCTAGTTTATTAGGCTTAATAAAATAAATAAATAATAGACTTTGGACTCATTATTTATGCTAACCATCCAATAAAGAGTGTTACCTTTTGTACCCCAGGTTGTGCATTTGATTATTTAAGGGCTTTGACAAACAGCAGCTTCCCCTGCTACCTAGCAGTTTCTCCTGCTTGTGGTGTAACCCACTTTCTATTACAATATTATCCCAAATAAGCTTACTGTTTCCATTTGCTTCATTGATTATGCCAATAAAAAGAGATGCCTGGTCTGCTTCTGGTGGTAGTCAGATTAAATCGATTCTTAGACAGTTTTCTAGATACAAGCGTTAAGGTCAGATAGGCCAGTGACTAAATGTAATGATTTAGTAATCCTCTCTGGCTTGTTACTAAACACTAGGTCGATGTGGGTCTTATCCTAGTTGGCCCTTTAATCATCTGAACAAAATTGAATTTAGTTTGTTTGAGGGCTTTTCTACCACGTTTATCTTCCCAGTTTATGTTGAAATCTCCCATCAAAAGTACTTCTTTATCAAAGTTGCACTCTCTAAGTATGGTGTTCAGCTGGTCAGAAAATATAGCTTTGGAGTCTGGTGGTGGGTACAGCCCTACGAGGGTAAAGGACATTTGGGGAGACACTCTAATTCCTTATCTGAAAAGTGGATCTGGGTACGGTGGATGTTCTCTTTAACATAAAACATCACACCTCCCCATCTCCCTTCAGGTCTCTCTAAATATATTACAGCCAGGTACAGTCAGAGCAGCAGCTGGGGAGTTATCATGAAGCCAGGTTTCAGAGACAAATAAATAATCCAAATTTGATTCTAAGAGTAGTTGTTTAATCTGTTTAGGGGTGATACTGCGTATGTTTAGGTGTCCCCCTGGAAGGCCTTCAGGCTTGGCATGGGGGTCCCAGACCACTCTAGCATGATTAACAGACTGGATGAAACAGATTTAAGTTTTTTAATTGCTTCTTCAGATTGACAAAACAATATAATAACCAATCTGGACATCCTGCAAAAAGTGGTTCCAGCTTTTACTTGAAAATGTCTCAGAAGGGGAGCTCCAGTAGCTCACCGTGTACCTCGAGCGCTATTTCGGCGCCGGGGACAACCGTGCTCGTCACGGATCTGGGGTTTAGCGAGTTCGATTCCCGGACTGCAGCCGTGCCTTTCTCAGAGTGTCTTCCCCCCCATCTGTACCCCCATTCAACCTGTTTCTGTCTGTCGGTCATTCTTGACCAGAGAAAATGCGATAAACGCAAAAAAGAGCCGGCGGGATGGCCAAAGTTTAAAAAAAAAAAAATGTCTCAGAAATCCGTCTTTATCATCAATGTACATAGCTACACCATAAACTCTCTTAACTCTTTCTCTGCCACGCTGGGAACGGGATATGGCTATGTGCTGCCTCGCATTAAACCAATGGGGTCAGTCACCTTGTTTGCAGGGCTATAATATTGTCTATATTATAGCTATGGATGCAATACTATGGCCCATTTGGCACATCGTTCAAGATGTGAAAAAGAATAACATTTTCTATCCATACATTCCAGTATTATACCGTGGTGAATATAAGTATGGTTTTAGAGCGGTTTAGGGTAATTCCTGGGAGGCTAGCAATAGCCAGATACGTGTATTATATTAAATCCATTGGCCTTTTGTCCCTACACACGCTACACTTAAAGATTCAAATGCATATGATCGGTATTATGTTCCATCATGAATGCATGAAGGGGGGGGGGGGGGGGGGGGGGGTCGTTTCTGATTAATTGATTGTCAATAACGCCATTCGTTAGTACAATCCCATACGCTGAAAACAAGGCACAATCAAGCTGAAATTGACGTTAAATTTCTCTTACATGTGACCGGTGGGATTCCAGAAAGATTATACCAATTATTTGATTGCCATCTGGTAGATCGTATGTCCATTTGGGCCACGACATAACCCACCACAGCATAATGAATCGGGGGTCCCGAAAACTAACTTAATGCCCCATATCTCTAGTTTCAGAGTAAAGGTTCATGAAGTCAGTTTATAAATATATATATACAGCTCATGTATCTCCATTACATAAAGGTGGAGATAGATGTAATTTCTCACTCGAAGACGACCCTTCGGACCAGAATTCAAGGTTGAACTGCTATTTTCAAAATATTGTCATTGTTGCATTCAGAAGAGGAAGCCTTTCATACAAAGTAGGTTCAAATGTAATATTTAATTTTCACTTGAGATACAGTTGACATCTGAGATCTCAATTCACACCTTTCCACTTATCTTGACGCTTATAATTCATCCATATTATTAGCTAATCATACATTCAAATGAGAATATTTAAAAGTTGGGATCAATTCACTTTTTAATTCAAGATGTCAATTTTATTTTAAGTATTTTACAAGTTCTGTCATGAAAAGGTTTTACTATCCAACCTAATGACAAGTAAATGTGAATGGATGTTCTATCATCAGAAAGTAAACAATTTGTTTAAATGTTAATTGATTGAATTTGAAGTGAATTGATTCCAACCCTATAATGTTTTGATAGTTTCATCATTAGTAAGGCCATTACTTGTCAATATACACACAATAATGACAGAATAGTTAGTTACTTGTGCAACAGGTTGCTCTGCAATTGCCATAAACCCACAAGCAGTTAGATGGTAGGAGAACCATCTAGAAAAAGACAATACATGGAACATTACTCTAAAATAAACACATCTTGTGAAAGTAAAAAAAAACATGTCCAACTAGGAATGTTGACATAAGATAAGATATTCCTTTATTGATCCCCTTGGGGAAATTCAGGACAATATGTGTGCCATTAGTTAAAATCACTAGTGTCCACATAAAAATATGAGTCCATACCAGAAGCAGTTTTCCACTCCAGTGTGTACACCACATGTTTGTTAACTAGCTTGGCTTTTGGCTGGTCACCCCATACTGAGGTCAGAAAGTTCCTATGATCCCAGTATGTAAAACACCAGAACAATGTGTGTTCACTCTTATACCAATGACACATTGTCCCAGAAAACATCCACACCGTCTGTCTCACTCCTCAGAGCGACAGAAACACAACTGTTGTCGTCAATGAAAACCGTGTCTATGTTAGTACTTCTTCTCTTACAGAGGTCCAACGCTCTTGGTAGTAGTTTTTAATTTAAAAAGAACGGTCGAATATTACTACCACTATTATTCTTATGATTGTTGATGGACTGATAATGCTGTAAAGCTGTAATGACGTACTGAAGTGTTTCCCACACTGGGCCACACATTCATTATGAGTGGAACTCTTCTAACACTGGCTCCAGCAGTAGGGTTCATCTTCTCTAATGTGCAGGTGAATAGACAGGTTTGACATTTCCCTGAATCTTCTCTCCCAAGTGAATTTTCTCATGTCTTCGCAAAGATCCTAATCTACTGAATCTCTTATCACACAGACCACAATGATGTGGCTTCTCTCTTGTGTGAATTCTTTGGTGTAATTTCAGACTATCCAGTCGACTAAAGCTCGTCCCACACTGGTCACAGGAGTAGGGCTTCTCTCCTGTGTGAATTCTCTGGTGTTTCTTCAGATTTTGCAGTCGACTAAAGCTCTTCTCACACTGGTCACAGAAGTAGGGCTTCTCTCCTGTGTGAATTATCTGGTGTGATTTCAGATCAGACAGTTGCCTAAAGCTCTTCTCACACTGGTCACAGAAGTAGGGCTTCTCTCCTGTGTGAATTCTCTGGTGTTTCTTAAGATCAGACAGTTGACTAAAGCTCGTCCCACACTGGTCACAGGAGTAGGGCTTTTCTCCTGTGTGAATTCTTTGGTGTAATTTCAGACTATCCAGTCGACTAAAGCTCGTCCCACACTGGTCACAGGAGTAGGACTTTTCTCCTGTGTGAATTCTTTGGTGTAATTTCAGACTATCCAGTCGACTAAAGCTCGTCCCACACTGGTCACAGGAGTAGGGCTTTTCTCCTGTGTGAATTCTCTGGTGTTTCTTCAGATCAGACAGTTGGCTAAAGCTCGTCCCACACTGGTCACAGGAGTAGGGCTTTTCTCCTGTATGAATTCTCTGGTGTTTCTTCAGATCAGACAGTTGACTAAAGCTCTCCCCACACTGGTCACAGGAGTAGGGCTTCTCTCCTGTGTGAATTCTCTGGTGTTTCTTCAGATCAGACAGTTGACTACATCTCTTCCCACACTGGCCACAGGAGTAGGGCTTTTCTCCTGTGTGAATTCTCTGGTGTTTCTTCAGATCAGACAGTTGACTAAATCTCTTCCCACACTGGTCACAGGAGTGGGGCTTTTCTCCTGTGTGAATTCTCTGGTGTTTCTTCAGATCAGACAGTTGACTACATCTCTTCCCACACTGGCCACAGGAGTAGGGCTTTTCTCCTGTGTGAATTCTCTGGTGTTTCTTCAGATCAGACAGTTGACTAAATCTCTTCCCACACTGGTCACAGGAGTGGGGCTTTTCTCCTGTGTGAATTCTCTGGTGTTTCTTCAGATCAGACAGTAGACTAAAGCTCGTCCCACACTGGTCACAGTAGTAGGGCTTCTCTCCTGTGTGAATTCTCTGGTGTTTCTTCAGATCAGACAGTTGACTACATCTCTTCCCACACTGGTCACAGGAGTAGGGCTTCTCTCCTGTGTGAATTCTCTGGTGTGATTTCAGATCAGACAGTTGACTACATCTCGTCCCACACTGGTCACAGGAGTAGGGCTTCTCTCCTGTGTGAATTATCTGGTGTATTTTCAGACGAGACAGTCGACTAAAGCTCTTTCCACACTGGTCACAGAAGTAGGGCTTCTCTCCTGTGTGAATTATCTGGTGTGATTTCAAAGTAGACAGTTGCCTAAAGCTCTTCTCACACTGGTCACAGAAGTAGGGCTTCCATCCTGTGTGAATTCTTTGGTGTAATTTCAGACTATCCAGTCGACTAAAGCTTGTCCCACACTGGTCACAGGAGTAGGGCTTTTCTTCAGTGTGAATTCTCTGGTGCTTTTTCAGATTCTGCAGTAGACTAAAGCTCTTCTCACACTGGTCACAGGAGTAGGGCTTCTCTCCTGTGTGAATTATCTGGTGTCTTTTCAGTTGAGACAGTTGCCTAAAGCTCTTTCCACACTGGCCACAGGAGTAGGGCTTCTCTCCTGTGTGAATTATTTGGTGTAATTTCAGACTATCCAGTCGACTAAATCTTGTCCCACACTGGTCACAGGAGTGGGGCTTTTCTCCTGTGTGAATTCTCTGGTGTTTCTTCAGCTCAGACAGTCGACTAAAGCTCGTCCCACACTGGTCACAAGAGTAGGGCTTTTCTCCTGTGTGAATTCTCTGGTGTGATTTCAGATCAGACAGTTGACTAAATCTCGTCCCACACTGGTCACAGGAGTAGGGCTTCTCTCCTGTGTGAATTATCTGGTGTCTTTTCAGACTAACCAGTTGACTAAAGCTCGTCCCACACTGGTCACAGGAGTAGGGCTTTTCTCCTGTGTGAATTCTCTTGTGTAATTTCAGAGTAGACCGTTGACTAAAGCTCTTCTTACACTGGTCACAGGAGTAGGGTTTCTTTCCTGTGTGAATGCGTTGGTGTTTATCGAGATTCATCTTTGAACTGAAGCTTTTTCCACACTGGTCACAAGAGTAGGGCTTCTCTCCTTGTGTGAATACGTTGGTGTTTATTGAGATTGCTCTTTGAACTGAAGCTTTTTCCACACTGGTCCCAGCAGAGACCTTTTCTTCCATCCAAGCCTCTTGGTTTCTTCCCAGGCCTGACAGGACAGCTATCTGGATGGAGAAGAGTGTCAGAGGAAGGAGATATTTGGTGATTTATTCAGCTTTAATTTCCATGTAAGAGGTTTATAATGGTACGTACTGTAGCTGGGTTTTACATAGTTTAAGAACACAGTGTAGTCCAGAGTCGTCTACAGTTGTAGACTTACTGTAAATCCTCAAATATAAGACGGGTCTTCTATTTACCTCAGCTGCAAAGAGCACCAGGCCTTTTTTAGAGAGAGGCTTATATAAGAGGCAGGCCTTAATTCCTAAAAATGACACTCATGGACATAATCCCTTCATTTTCAGTCTTTTATTGCATTATTATTATTATTATTATTATTATTATTATTATTATTATTATTATTATTATTATTATTATTATTATTATTATTATTATTATTATTATTATTATTTTAATACGTACATCGTCTGTCTACATTTATTTAGACTAGCATTGGTATTTAAATATTGAGTGCAGTTGAGTAATTGTGGGATTAACGTAATTCACACACTGAAGTTGGAACTGTCTATACTAGGTTGTGGGGTCCGGGGACGGTTTAGCGTGTGGTACGTTCTCGACTTCCTCAGTTGAATAGAGTTGTTTACATGCAGTAGCTTTAGCTACTAACGTTATCATAGCATCATGGTCTGTAATGTGTCAACTGGACAACGCCAGCCTCGTCTGCCAACGCCATATAGATAGCGAACATTAACGTTTGCAAACGAAGTCAACGTCATCCAGCTGACACCGCAGATCTACCATATTATGACAACGTTAGCTAGCGGCTAGCGCTAAAGCTAACCAGAGGGAAACGTAATGTACGGTAGTCAGTGTAGCGGGAGGCAGCACTTGATTTCCATTGGCAAGAGTTTATCTCATTCTATATCACGGCACGAAAAATTCAAAAAATACTTTTTTTTGCGACCTTATATTAGAGACCGGCCTGTGTTTATCTAAATGCATCAACACCCCCTCCCCCCCCATTATAAGAGGCCCCTCCTTTATCGGAGGTCCCTCCTCTATTTGAGGATTTACGGTAAACCACTTTGTTTCAAGCACCAGTTAGTCAACAGTTTCTGGAGCAGGAGTGGTTACATCATGGCTATGGTTAAAGGAAAACGCCAACATTTTGGGAAATTAGCTTATTTGCCATCTTCCCTGGAGTTAGACAAGAAGATACATACCCTTTTCTTCTCTGTGCGTGCATTAGGCTTAGGGAACAGCCGCTCCGTTAGCGTAGCTTAGCTTCATCACTGGAAGTGGGGCAGACCTTTACCCTGACGTTCCCTACAGTCACGAAATACACTCCAAATACAACTCCAAAACATTCCTGTAAACATGTTGTGACCTGTGTATTTACCACGTGGAGAAATTAAAAATAATTGAATTCGACAATTACGTTTTCTAAGCAAATATACTCGGAACTATTTTTTGCCGAACCACTCCTCTCGGGGCGCAGTCAGTGATTTCACGCAACGCAGTGATACTTTCTAACGTGACGCCAGTTTGTTTACATGCTCATTTCATTCAAAGGATCCGAACCGATTGAAGTTTATGGATACCATGACTTAAAATCCTCTTACCTTGACGATTAAAAGCCTCCCCAATTTAGAAAACAGTATTCCCATGGCTGGTGTTGATATGCTGCACGCTAACGGAGCTAACCAACAACCGGACACTCAAAGCAAATAACGAGGGTACATTTTTACTTCCGGTCGGTGGGTTCCAAAATAAAAGAGCGACGTCTATAGCACCGGAAATACGTTTATTTTGTACATTATCTAACGTTAACATGAACCTAAACTAACGTTACAACTAACCTAAAGTTAGTTTAGGTTCAAACTTGACTGCGTGTGTGTCGGGATGCATCTCTCCTCTCTCTCTCTCCCTCGTCGGAGCATTTACACACAAACATGACTGCGTGTGTGTCGGGACGCATCTCTCCTCTCTCTCTCTCCCCCTCTCTCTCGCTTGCTCGCTCTCTCTCTCTCTCTCTCTCTCTCGTATGTATCACGCTCAGGGTTGGGCATTGTTTGGATTTGAACGATTCAGGTTCCGATTCTCCATTTCGATTCCTGTACTAAACGATTCTCGATTCCAATTCTTTGAGGTGCAGGTCAAAACAGGTCACAGCTTATTTCGCAGGAGATTCTTTTTTTCCCCATACTATTCCAGAACCGGAAGTTAGGAACCGGTTCCTATTAGAACCGGTTCTCGGTGCCCAACCCTATGTGTGGGTGACTGTCACTGAAAGCGCTTATGGGCGGAGCCCATCCAATAACAGCCTGAATTCCTGAGGCTGAAAAATTATGCTTTTGAGTACTTCATTAGAAATATAAAACAATGAATTTTTTTGAAAAAAAACGTACAGATGTCTTCCACAGGAATTGTGTAAAGTTGCCCAAATAATGCAAGGAATAGCAATGCATGTCCCCTTTAACTAACGTTAGCTGCTAACTAAGCTAAGCTAAATAGCTCACAGATACAGGAGAAATTAGTTTCGTGGAGTTCCAATAGTGTGGAAAGGGGGGGGGGGGGCTGAGCCTGTCTCTCTCTCTCTCACTCTTTCTCACTCTACGTTCAATAAAGTAGCCAAACGTTACACTATAAAAACAAACTGGATAGTTAAATTATATAATAATTAATAAATATTGTAAAATCATTAAGTCTGCTATAAGCTATTCTCCCTCTCTCTCTTGTGTGTGTATACATTTACTATAGGCTACTCTTTTTGACATGGATTAGGCCAATTAGCTTTAACAACCCTGATTCCTGAGCCTACTTTATTCAAAAGGAAGATATTGATTTAAATATGTATATAAAAAATAAATTGTAATCGTATCTCCTGTGCTGGCACAAGCACTACCATAGCATGGAGTGGAGAGATAACACACAATACATATAATATCCCTGTTTTTCAGCATCTAGCTACAGGCATGGATACATTGTATGTACTGATAAATAATGTCATAGTAACGGAGGGTGTTATAAGATAAGAATAAACGTTATTGTCCCAGAGGGGAAGATTTACTTGAAACATCAGTGCTGCATCATTCTGCGATAACAGTATAAACAAAGAAGAAAAAATACATACAATCATTCATTCGTTCAGTTAGTAAAAAGGACTTCAGACAAATATGACAATACATAGACGTACAACCATAATACATAAGTAGGTAAACTCATTTTCAAAAAGCTTCATATTGCACCCTGCCCTAATTAAATTACAACAGATTAAGACTTGGACAAGAAGAAAGAGGGCTGACACAGCCCACTGTTAGGTGGCGCCCCAAAGTAATTGACCTTTAGTATTCAGTGTTTCCCCTGAAAAAAGATTCAACAGCGGTGCAGTGCTGCGTGCACTCTGCCGGAATCCATATTTGTGCAAAGCGCACGTGCCGCCGGAATCCATATTAGTGCACGCTGCCGGAGAAATAACTTAAAACTATACTTTAGAATTGTTCGAGAGTTATTCATGTTCATGGAGTCATGTGCGTGTGAATTTGCTAGGATGTTTTCGGTGTGTCCGCTGACCAGTGTTCATTTTCTCAACGAAAATTAGGACGAAAGATCTTCGTCAACAAAGGTTTTTTTTCATGACGACAACGAGACGTGACGTCGCGTTATTGAAGACCATGTCACGCTAACGTGACTAAATAAATAGTTAATTAAATATTGTTGACCACAACTGAGGACACAAACATTTAATTTACAAAAGCCAGGATGAAATTTCTCTTCATGTATGTTGATATTGTTGACTAAAACAAGACGAGACAAAATAATTATAACTTTTCGAATAATTCACATTATTATTTCAGTATTTCCGTTTCCGGCTGTGACTGCAGCCAAAGCAGCGCGTGGGCTTTGGCTGATTATTTCCCTCACACAGCACAAGCACGGAGGTCGAAAGCCCAGTAGGTGGCATACCTACTGGCATTATCAAATAGCTCAGCTGACTGAGCTGAGCCGCCCCCCTCAGTCAGACAATGGCGGCCGCGGGCCAACAGCAACAGGGTCGTCTCAACAATGACCCATTATCCCGTGGGCTTGGAAGAAAACGAAGACCAGACCTCTGGGCATACTTTAGATATATAGAGCTCGAAGGAGCTACAGAATGTATCGTTGAAAAAAGTGAAACACGAGGAGAGCCCGCTCAGCCCAGGGAGAAATGTGGTCATCGAATTAAGGGAAAAAACACCACTAATCTCAAACGACATCTGAAGACATTCCACAAGGAAATCCAGGTAAATGTAAAAATGCATTAGCACCATATGACTGAGTTAATTTGTATGGACTAGTATATCATGGAGCCATTTGTGGTGGATTAGCCCGTATGTTGCTAGCTACTAGCTAGCTAGCCCCCTGATGCTTGCTACCGCTAGCCACGTGACACCTAGCTAACATACTGTGACTGTGTGAGCCAGACGGACACAATTAATGACCAACAGATTGATTAACAGTAACCTAAGGTGACAATTCAACTGCATCGATTTGAAAATGTTAGAATCGCAATTTCAATGTGTGCAGTAGTGCTGCTGTTATTCTCAATGTCCGTTACAGCCAACACTATGCCATACGCTACTGCATCAACGTTATGATTAACAAAGGCATACGTAACGTTGTGTGGCATTAAGTATTAACACATATATTACACTTTAAGTTACTACTATTAGTTACTTTATTAATTCGTATCGTGAGGTTACTGTTATAATTTACATTACATTGAAAAGATACGAAGCTATTTTATACAGAAAGAGGTATTCAGTGTAACTGGTTACCTCTCAAATGGCCGCTGCAACAAAGCAAGAGACATATTGGAAAAAGTGCTTTTCTCAAGATGAACAAGAACAAGTCTAAATAGTCAATTGTGAATGCGGTAATGGTTACCACTTTCCAGTTACTGGTAATGCTGACATTTTCTTTTCCAGATATCAAAGACGGTGTTTCGTGTTTGAGATATTTGGGAGGAGGAGGACAGGACAGTAAGGTTCAGATTTCTTTCATCCATTGACTGGTCAAAATATGTTCATTATATTTGGGAGGTATAAGGTTCAAATCAAATCAAATGTAAGGCCCGACAACACATGTTAATGTCCCCATGGGCCGGACACGTCTTCTTTAAACAAGTCAAGAAGAAACATAACAATAAGTCAAGAACAAAACAAGAACACCATAAGGTCCAACAAATTTAAGATAACTGCAAATAAATGAATGAATGCAATATACCGTAATTCCTCTAATAGTAACCCCGGCTTGTATTTGTTTCAACTGTAGCGGGTACCAGGCTTGTATTAGGAGGAGGCCTGTATAAGAGGGAGGCCTATATTTCAAATTTTCAAGCGGATCATAATGAATAAATCAACATTTTGTGTCAGTTTGAACCCAGTAAAATGTACTGGGTTCATTTATTGAAACCAAGTACTGTATGAAATAGTAAACAGTGCAATTACAGGTGGTCACTGGTCATTTCAACGTTTTCAAAGTGAAATAAAGTAACTAGCTCAGTATGCAGCTCAGTATATTAGTAACCCGGCTTATAATTGCTTAGCTCAAGAGCGCACCCGGCCATTAATAGAGACCCGGCTTGTATTTGAGACCCGGTTACTATTAGAGGAATTACGGTATTCAGATTGCTTTTATCCATTGACTGGTCAAAATATGTTCATTACGTTTTCAGTTCAGTTTCACAGACAGACTGACACAAACTTAACATTTTAATTTAGGTTGTTATTGTAGCATTCATTATAATTTATTATTATTTAGATAGATGGATGTAAAGGGCTAGACCAACTCTTAACCCCTATCCGGACCTAGACCACCTCTAAGTCACAACCCTAACTTAGGGGTTAGAGTTAGAGGTGGTCTAGGTCTGGTTATGGGTTAGAGTCAGAGGTGGTCTAGGTCTGGTTAATAGGGGCCATAACCAGACCTAGACCACCTCTAATTCTAACCCATAACCAGACCTAGACCACCTCTAAAGGTTCAGCACTCCCTGCACGTACAGTGGAAGATGAGGATTTCATAATGATGTTGCGAACATTTGATAAAAGGTTCAGAGTGCCAAAAAAGACTAAAGTATCCAACCTGATGATGATGATGATTCGTTTTATTTTTGGTCTTTGTTTACAGATAAATCAAAAACACACGTGTGGACTTTCAAAAGGAAAAGAAAAAAAGAAAAAATCACAAATGTACATATTCAAAGTAAGCTCACACACTAAATCCAAACTCAATGACCGAAAAAAGGAATAGGCTGAAGCACATGCTTATTTTTGCCTATCCTTTACAATTCTTAAAAACTAAATATACTTTAATATAAGAAAGACAAATTTAAAATATGCTGCAAGATATACGTTTGTTTTCTTTTTCTTTAAGAGAAAAAAGAAAAGAGAAAATAAATGTTTGATGTTTTACTCAAAACTGCACAACTGAATTATTTTATCCTTCAGGGCCTTTTTAAATCTCCCCTGAGAGGTACACAACTTCAACCCGTCACTAAGACTATTCCACAATTTAACTCCCAAAATTGAAACACATCTAGCTTTTACATTAGTTCTTACCTTTTTATATGTTTTAAGAATACACAACCCTCTTAAATTATACTTTCCTTCTCTTGGTTGAAAGAGACATTGAATACAAGCTGGTAGGTTCTTACTCTTAGCACAAAAAATGATCTCCAAGGTGTGCAGGACTTTATGAATAATGGATTTGTCGATTCAAGATAACTAGCTTTATTTATTATTCTAATAGCTCTTTTCTGTAGTTTAATAATAGGATCTTTATTTGTTTTATAAACATTCCCCCAGACCTCAACACAATATGACATGTATGGCACCACAAGTGAAAAATACAATATATGCAACCATTTCTGGTTTAACAGCTCCCTTGTTTTGTATAGAATGCCAACAGATTTGGCTAATTTACCTTTGATATATTGTATATGTGGCTTCCAACAGAGTTTGTGATCTATAATCACACCTAAGAATTTTGTTTCATATACTCTTTCAATTTCGGTTCCATTTAAATTCAGTTTAATTTCACAGTTGGTAGGAACACCACCAAATACCATACATTTTGTTTTGTTTTCATTAAGAGACAACTTATTCCTATCAAACCATTTCTTTAACTTTATCAATTCCTTTATCAATTTATCAATTCAATCAACCTGGTGGACAAAGTGTATGTGGAACAACAAGAGAAATGCAGGCACAGCTTGTCCATGGCACGCAAAGTAACCTCAGGTTTAGACATATGGTCCAAAAAGGCTCTCACTGCATCCTTCATTGCAATCAGTGCTTGTTATTTCCAGAAGATAATAAGGCTGAACATATACTCCTGGGGTCTGGTTAGGGGTTAGAGTTAGAGAGGTGGACGGTCTAGGTCTGGTTAGGGGTTAGAGTCAGAGAGGTGGTCTAGGTCTGGTTAATAGAGGCCATAACCAGACCTCTAGACCAGTGGTTCTCAACTGGTCTAGCCTCGGGACCCAACATTTTCCTTAGTCATTAAGTCGCGACCCAAATTTTTGAACGACTATGATTTATAATTTTGTTTTTGCAGTAATACACAATCTTTCATGCACCGTTAAACACATGAAATAAACACAAAAAAGTGCAACAAAAGTGCAACTAGGGCTAAAAACCCAATGAAATAAAATAATAATAAATAATATATGCTTCTTAGCAGATTTCTTAGCTTAACATAACATACCTAAGTTTGGGGGAACTAATGGGATAACTGGGGTTGCAACAAAAGTGCAACTAGGGCTAAAAACCCAATGAAATAAAATAATAATAATAAATAATTATGCTTCTTAGCAGACTTCTTAGCTTAACATAACAGACCTACAGTAATTTTGGGGGAACTAATGGAATAACTGGGGTTGCAACAAAAGTGCAACTAGGGCTAAAAACCCAATGAAATAAAATAATTATAATAAATAATTATGCTTCTTAGCAGACTTCTTAGCTTAACATAACAGACCTACAGTATGTTTGGGGGAACTAATGGGATAACTGGGGTTGCAACAAAAGTATAACTAGGGCTAAAAACACAATGAAATAAAATAATAATAATAAATAATGTATCCTTCTTAGCAGACTTCTTAACATCCCAGGGAACTAATGGGATAACTGGGGATGTTGTTTGCACTCATTCAAGGGTACTACGACTATGCTTGCACCTCATGGTACCAAAGCACCTCAAAGGCACTAAAAACCAAATCACAAACATCTCAAAACAAACTAGTCAGACTACTGCTTGACCTGACTCCTAGAACCCACCTCACCCATGCCCACTTTGCCAACCTAGGATGGCTTAGAGTAGACGACAGAGTACAGCAACTTGCAATGGGCCTGGTCTACAAGATACACTACACGACCAAGGTACCCATGTACATGTCAAAATACTTCCCAAAGGTCAGTGAATACCACGATCACAACACCAGAGGGAGCTCCACAAATCATGTTAAACCCAGATTCGGCTCAAACAAGGGACTAAACACGTTTCGCAATTATGCCACATCAATGTGGAACGCCCCACCCAAAGCTGTAAAGGAATGTGAATCACTACCCACTTTCAAAAAACACCTACGGGAGACTGCAATTCGAAACTGGCCCCTACAAATGTCCTAACCCAGTTGTACAGTAAAGACCAAGTATGGCTTTGTCAGTATTCCAATGTACAGTGTACAGTGTCCCCCCCCTTCCCAACCCCCCCCCCCCCCTCCAATGTATAGCGCCACCCACCCAACCCCACCCCACCTACCCAACCTCCTCCAATGTACAGTTTCTACGTGAAATGTATATAACTCTTTTTCTGGAAACTTTTTGTATCACAAACAGTACTGTATTTGCAAATCTGGTATGTCATAAATGTATAGATGTAGCAGTACTGTCTATCTGTATGTCGTGTGTGTCATATGATGAATTGAAAATGGGGGACCCTGATGTAAACAAGACGAAAGTCTTTCTCTGGTCTGCATCCCCTTAACAATTGTATGTATTGAGCTGTACTGTACCCATTCTGCAATCTGTTAATACACTTTTCAATCAATCAATCAATTCAATCAAACAAACCTGACAAGAGTCTCAAAGTCTGGGGTGATGGTAGACAAAGCAACTCTGAGGTTGTGCTCAATGTCCAATCTGTTCCTCTGCTTTGTCTTCAGCTGGACCAGAGCTGAGAAGCCACTTTCACAAAGATAGCTAGTGCAACAAAACATTTTATATAAAAAAAAATATATATATATATTTTTTTTTACTTAAAAAAAAAAGTCTGCGCTGTGAAGCGGAAGAGCCAGCGAGGCGACGCGAGGCGGTGGTTTCAGCAGCAGCGGCCGTCTTCTTCCGAGGCGGCTCGTTCTTATTAATCCCTAATGTCATGTATGTTGTGTATGTCATAAATGTCGATATGAATTGAAAATGGGGGACCCTGATGTAAACAAGACGAAAGTCTTTCTCTGGTCTGCATCCCCTTAACAATTGTGTGTATTGCGCCATACTGTATTGTACCCATTCTGCAATCTGTTAAATAAAGTTTTCATTCATTCATTCATTTCTCCCCCACTACTCCCAAAAGTAACACTAAATAGATAAAGTACAACAATGCCAGACATCAGGGTCCCCCATTTTCAATTCATATCGACATTTATGACATACACAACATACATGACAGCGTTGGCTGTTTGTACGATGAAACAAAGAACTTCTAAGATATACATTAACTTGGATTTCAGTGATATTCAGTGGTTATGTCAGTGTTCTTAAAAGCTTGTAGTTGTGCATGTCATAAAAGAAAACTCGCATCATTTGGGTATTTCTGAATGTTTTGGCATATGAGGATGCATTTTTGTGTAATTGTTTGATCATAATACAGGACTAAGGAACATGGTATTTTTTTATTTCAAATTATATATATAGGACTATGTATAAAGAAACCATTTCTTCTTTCAGAAAGGCTGATATAAAGCTAATGTTTTGTGTAATTGTTATACTCATTTAGGACCATTACATGTGTAGTATTAATTGTAGAATCATATCATATCAGTACCTTCAATAAAGAGTAGATCTGACTACTTTACTGAATTAACAATTACTGTGAATATCTCCAAACCACGCTCAAACATTGAGTAACAATACCTTGGATGATGTAACTGATATGGATATTAGTCGCGCTACTGGATAAAAAGACGCTGGTACCCTCGACAGTTAAACAAAATAAATCACTTTATTCATTCCAGATGTAGCTTATTTTTCCAATCATATTGTACTGAACAAAGATTAGCAACACTTTTTCTTGCGGTGAATTCCTGCCTGAACATTCAAGACATGCTGTATTGCGTGGGGCTTTTGGAGAGGAAGATCCGTAGGACATCACAACGTCGATTCCTGAACGCAACCTCTTTGATAGAGGAGAGATTACACCCATGCAGCCTCGAGTGTCGTGTGCAGTGTAAACAAACATTGTTTATGAGAACACATCCAATGGGAACACAGTTTCTTGAGTCTGGCGTTGTTGTACTTTATCTATTTAGTGTTACTTTTGGGAGTAGTGGGGGAGAAATGAATGAATGAAAATTGTTAAGGGGATGCAGACCAGAGAAAGACTTTCGTCTCGTTTACATCAGGGTCCCCCATTTTCAATTCATATCGACATTTATGACATACACAACATACATGACATTAGGGATTAATAAGAACGAGCCGCCTTGGAAGAAGACGGCCGCTGCTGCTGAAACCACCGCCTCGCGTCGCCTCGCTGGCTCTTCCGCTTCACAGCGCGGCAGCGGGCGATAAGGGGGGCGTGCTAGCCGCGGTCACGTGGGCTTAGTGGCCAATCAGAGGAACCCGGAAACCGAACTGCGTTGTATTTGGCATAGACGTGCCCTGTCCAGCCACACACCACCTCAAGCCCCCCCCCCCCCCCCCCCGAGACAGAACAAACCACACCACTCACCATTCCAGACAAACCACCCCGAAACACATTACCCCCTCCCCCCCTCATTGTATCCAAAGACCCCACAACCTCACCTCTCCTGTCCAACCACCCCAAGCCCCCCCTCCCAGAGCAGAACAAACCACACTAACTCACCATTCCAGACAAACCACCCAGAAACACATCACCCCCCCCCCCCCCCCCCCCCTCCATGGACCCGAAATCCCCCCCCATGGAACAGACCAATCACCCACCTTTCCAGTTCGACCACTGACAATGGACACACCTTTTGCCCCTCCTGTATAGACTGTATATAATGTGACCACAATGGTTGATCCAGAGCTCAGTTGGGACACACCGGCCAGTGTCCACTCTGAGTCATCCTGCTGTAACTCTTTGATTCTCCTGAACCTGCTTTGGTATTAAACCCATGTTTGTTCAAGCCTACCTGACTGTCTACATTTGATTACTCCGGGAACAATTCTCCCACAGTAGTGATTCACATTCCTTTACAGCTTTAGGTAGGGCGTTCCACATTGATGTGGCATAATTGCGAAACGTGTTTAGTCCCTTGTTTGAGCCGAATCTGGGTTTCACATGATTTGTGGAGCTCCCTCTGGTGTTGTGATCGTGGTATTCACTGACCTTTGGGAAGTATTTTGACATGTACATGGGTACCTTGGTCGTGTAGTGTATCTTGTAGACCAGGCCCATTGCAAGTTGCTGTACTCTGTCGTCTACTCTAAGCCATCCTAGGTTATCAAAGTGGGCAGGGGTGAGGTGGGTTCTAGGAGTAAGGTCAAGCAGTAGTCTGACCAGTTAGTTTTGAGATGTTTGTAATTTTGTTTTTAGCGCCTTTGAGGTGCTTTGGTACCATGAGGTGCAAGCATAGTCGTAGTACCCTTGAATGAGTGCTCCTGCTGCCAGAGTCTTCAGGGTATTCTTGTTTACCAGAGAGCAGATCCGGTACAAGAATCGAGTTCGTTGGTTGACTTTTTTTACTACATTGGATGCCATTTTGTCACAGGAAAGATTAGCCTCTAGGATGGAACCCAGGTAGGTAATTTCATCTTTCCTTGTGACAATATTGTCACCCACTGTAACTGAGAAGCCGTCGGTCTTGCTAACCAAACCTAGACCACCTCTAAATCTAACCCCTAACCAGACCTCACCATGTGGCACTTTACACACCAACCTCAAAATGTGATTCATCATTTTATATGTTTATGCAAGCAGATTGCAATCAGATTGCTATTGTGTGTACTATACACACTACTATTATCTACTCAAGTTCAACTACTACTGTACTGTAGGCATAGACGCCTACGTAATAGAGCAGGCGATGCACGTGCTCCAGGACTATTGAACTTGGGGGAGCAAACTTGTCTCTTTGCTCCCTCACTTTTTGATCATATGATATGATATATCCCCCCACAATATATAAATCTTATCTAACCATAACTACGTAATTTCAATCAAATTAATAATATGCAATGACACTTAATAGCAAGTTTTTAAGTTTCCAAAGATTGCGACACCCCCCTGCCCGATATGGTTTGATCCAGTCCCGCAGACAGAGTGGAGCCCGGCCGGCTCACACTCCAGTCTGCACAGCGCGCCGCTGCCTGCAGCCTCCACTCCAGGTGTAACAGTAAGCTGGTACACAGGCAGGCAGCGTGATTCGTGAACACTAGTTTAGGCACAACGCACAAGTTACAACAACAGCAGGATTTTCCACTAAGTAAGTTCAGACGTTGTTCAAACAAACTATTATGTTAGACATGTCTTTACTGTCGAGTGGTAGAACATCTACCACGCAATACAATAAAAGTGATTCACGGTCCGAAATGCCATCTGGTCATACCGTAAGTCCGTAACTAATAAATAATAATAATATAACGTTGGCGTTAGCCGCTAGCTAACGTTGTCATATTATCTAGAATAATAATAATCTCTGTTCTCTGTTCTCCTCCATCTCTGTTCTCTGTTCAGTGTGTGAATTATGTTAATCCCACAATTACTCAACTGCACTCAATATTTAAATACCAATGCTAGTCTAAATAAATGTAGACAGACAATGTACGCATTAAAAATATAATAATAATAATAATAATAATAATAATAATAATAATAATAATAATAATAATAATAATAATAATAATAATAATAATAATAATAATAATAATAATAATAATAATAATAATAATAATAATGCAATAAAAGTCTGAAAATGAAGGGATTATGTCCATGAGTGTCAGTTTTAGAAATTAAGGCCTGCCTCTTATATAACAAGTCTCTCTAATAAAGGCCTGGTGCTCTTTGCAGCTGAGGTAAATAGAACACCTATATTTGAGGATTTACGGTAAATCAAGATTTTCAATTATCTTAAGGTACAATACCTGAAATGAAAATGTGTGTGTGTGTGTCCAGCCAACCAGGTACCATGGCAGAAAAAAGAAAAAATACAGACATCAGAGCATTTTTCAGTACACCAAAACGCAAAGTAAGAACCCTAGTAGCCTAATAGCTCAAAGTTGTAAGTGGGGGACCCTGATGTAAACAAGACAAAAGTCTTTCTCTGGTCTGCATTCCCTTAACAATTGTGTGTATTGAGCCGTACTATATTGTACCCATTCTGCAATATGTTAATAACATTTTTAATCAATCAATAACAGATTGCAGAATGGGTACAGTACAGTACGGCTCAATACACACAATTGTTAAGGGGATGCAGACCAGAGAAAGACTTTCGTCTTGTTTACATCAGGGTCCCCCATTTTCAATTCATAATGAATTGTAAGTAAGGGTGCAATAGAAATGTTTCATAATGATGTTCAGTGTATTCATAAGTGTATTGCTCTCCTTAATGTAGAATGATATGGTGACTGTACAGACTCAGGAAGGAGAGAAAGAGACCCAAGAGTCACAGGTAATGGAAATATCAGACAGCAGTGTAGGATAACATAACAAATTAAGACACAAATACTTGGATTATATATCCCCCCCCTCTCTCCCTTTCTTTACAGATTAGCATAAAGATTGTGTATTCAAACCGGTTCAGTGTATTCATAAGTGTATTGCTCTCCTTAATGTAGAATGATATGGTGACTGTGCAGACCCGGGATGGAGGCAGAGAAGGAGAGAAAGAGACCCAAGAGTCACAGGTAATGGAAATATCAGACAGCAGTGTAGGATAACATAACAAATTAAGACACAAATACTTGGATTATATATCCCCCCCCTCTCTCCCTTTCTTTACAGATTAGCATAAAGATTGTGTATTCAAACCGGTTCAGTGTATTCATAAGTGTATTGCTCTCCTTAATGTAGAATGATATGGTGACTGTGCAGACCCGGGATGGAGGCAGAGAAGGAGAGAAAGAGACCCAAGAGTCACAGGTAATGGAAATATCAGACAGCAGTGTAGGATAACATAACAAATTAAGACACAAATACTTGGATTATATATCCCCCCTCTCTCCCTTTCTTTACAGATTAGCATAAAGATTGTGTATTCAAACCGGTTCAGAGCAGCTTTATTGGTCAAGATTGAAGGCACTATATTGCAGGAAATTGCACGTACAGGTTCATTAAATAAAAAAAATATCTGCCGTGGAGGGGGTCGTGCCGGACACCCTCCAAACCACCCCTTGCTTGTAGAAAAAAAAAAAAAAAATAAAAAATATATATATAAAAAAAAAAAAAAAAAAAATATAAAAAAATAAATGCACCCCCACTTTCAACTATAACTAGGCGGCCATGACTGTAGGCATGTCCCGGTAACCGGTTTCACGGTTTGAAAATGTTGCGGTGTCAAAACCTTTAAAATTACGTTCAGACGGTAGGCGCCGACGGTATGTTGCGAATCTGTTTACAGACTGTCAGTAGCTGGCTAACTCGCTAACTTAACGTTAACTAGCTTCCGTCAAAACGAACGGGTTGGTATGGCCATTGCGTTATTTATATTTGACATTAGCTATTGATGGGTGGAATATTCTGATTCTAGCTCACTAGATCAGTCACATTACTATGTTACATTACAGCTACGTTTATACTGCTTTTAAAATGTTCATGTCTATGTAGTTTGTCAAATTGTTATTTGTGGTCATGTTTTGTATCGCTCGTCTGTCTGAGACCAAGGACCACAATGGAAATAAGTCTCGACTTTTTTGTGTAGCATCCTTAACGTTTTTCTGGAATCTTGTATCTTTAAAAATGTCTAATAAAATCAAATCATTAAACGTTCTTTGTCTATAGCTTGCTAGATATGTAGCTAACGTTAGCTAGGCTAACGTCGGAAGCTGTAGCTAACATTACTGTCCAGTGGCCATGCAAACCACTCGTTGAAGGGCTAACGTTAGCTCACGTTAATTACCCCCTGTGTATAGAGCATTATTTTCAGATAACGAACAGCACACCACATCATGTATGATCCATTACAGCTAACGTTTTGACGGGAGATAGTTAACGTTAGCTAGTTAGCCAGCTAGCTAGTAGTACTGGTGAATCATGTTGCTAATTGATTTCGGTCGAGTAACGTTAGCGAGATTGGCGTACGTTCCGTTACATATTCATAATCATGAGAAGGATAGGAGTCTGAGGCAGGGATGTCGAAAGACGACAATAAACAATTATTTAATGTTAAACTCTGTTGACGTTAAGCTAACAGTTAGTGTGCTGACAGGAAAGTAACCAACAATATGGTCCGCGCGGAACCCTTATCGCCAACACATAGTTCCGTGGGTGGTTGTTGATCTTCCACAAAAGATTAATTGTTTAAATGCACGTTTAATCCAGTAAGAATAGTACTAGGCTATATAACATACATCTGTGCAAGTAGATTACATTACATTAACAAAAACCTCCATCATACTGCTGAACACCTATAGGTCTGGTGGAAGCCGGACTCGCCCCCCCCCCCCACATGTACTACTATTATTTATCATTTATATACATATAGAACTACTCCACATGAATTTTAATATATCATGCTTTAAGTACTGTAGTTTTAATGTAGTTGGTGTTTTTTTATATAGTGGTCTTTTTACTGTAGTTTTAACATAGCTGGTGTTTTTTTTATAGTGGTGAGTATCTATGTATTGTGAATGTATGTTTGTCTTTTAACCACTGCACAAATTAAGTTCCGAAAGGAAAATAAAGTAATTTGAAGTTTGAAGTTGAAGTTTGAAGTACATGCCTATTCATAAATTAAAGTTTATTTGGAAGTATTTTTTATTCTGTACTTAGTTTGAAAGTGGTCAGACAGTTCCCTCTGTGTGTAATACAGACAGTCTTCACACATTCATAAATAACACTTAGAGAAAAGCTGATTTGTGCACTGTAATAAAAGAAGTTTTGTTCAATGGGAATTGTTTTTCTTTTTTTTTACCGAATACCGTGATATACCGTGAACCGGGTATTTGTATATGTATACTGCACCTTGTGTATATTGCACCTTGTGTGTACTGCACCTTGTGTATACTGCACCGTGTGTGTACTGCACCTTGTGTGTACTGCACCTTGTGTGTACTGCACCTTGTGTGTGGATACTGCACCTTGTGGATACTGCACCTTGTGGATACTGCACCTTTGCACCTTGTGTATACTGCACCTTGTGTGTACTGCACCTTGTGTATACTGCACCTTGTGTGTACTGCACCTTGTGTATACTGCACATTGTGTGTACTGCACCTTGTGTATACTGCACCTTGTGGATACTGCACCTTTGCACCTTGTGTATACTGCACCTTGTGTGTACTGCACCTTGTGTATACTGCACCTTGTGGATACTGCACCTTTGCACCTTGTGTATACTGCACCTTGTGTATACTGCACCTTGTGTGTACTGCACCTTGTGTATACTGCACCTTGTGTGTACTGCACCTTGTGTGTACTGCACCTTGTGTATACTGCACCTTGTGTATACTGCACCTTGTGTGTACTGCACCTTGAGTGTACTGCACCTTTGCACCTTGTGTGTACTGCACCTTGTGTATACTGCACCTTGTGTATACTGCACATTGTGTATACTGCACCTTTGCACCGTGTGTGTACTGCACCTTGTGTATACTGCACCTTGTGTATACTGCACATTGTGTATACTGCACCTTTGCACCGTGTGTGTACTGCACCTTGTGTATACTGCACCTTGTGTACTGCACCTTGTGTGTACTGCACCTTGTGTGTACTGCACCTTGTGTACTGCACCTTGTGTATACTGCACCTTGTGTATACTGCACCTTGTGTGTACTGCACCTTGTGTATACTGCACCTTGTGTATACTGCACCTTGTGTATACTGCACCTTGTGTGTACTGCACCTTGTGTATACTGCACCTTGTGTGTACTGCACCTTGTGTATACTGCACCTTGTGTGTACTGCACCTTGTGTACTGCACCTTGTGTATACTGCACCTTGTGTACTGCACCTTGTGTGTACTGCACCTTGTGTGTACTGCACCTTGTGTATACTGCACCTTGTGTGTACTGCACCTTGTGTACTGCACCTTGTGTGTACTGCACCTTGTGTATACTGCACCTTGTGTGTACTGCACCTTGTGTATACTGCACCTTGTGTGTACTGCACCTTGTGTATACTGCACCTTGTGTGTACTGCACCTTGTGTGTACTGCACCTTGTGTACTGCACCTTGTGTGTACTGCACCTTGTGTGTACTGCACCTTGTGTACTGCACCTTGTGTACTGCACCTTGTGTGTACTGCACCTTGTGTGTACTGCACCTTGTGTGTACTGCACCTTGTGTGTACTGCACCTTGTGTGTACTGCACCTTGTGGCACCTTGTGTGTACTGCACCTTGTGTGTACTGCACCTTGTGTGTACTGCACCTTGTGGCACCTTGTGTATACTGCACCTTGTGTGTACTGCACCTTGTGTGTACTGCACCTTGTGTATACTGCACCTTGTGTATACTGCACCTTGTGTATACTGCACCTTGTGTATACTGCACCTTGTGTGTACTGCACCTTGTGTGTACTGCACCTTGTGTACTGCACCTTGTGTGTACTGCACCTTGTGTACTGCACCTTGTGTGTACTGCACCTTGTGTGTACTGCACCTTGTGGCACCTTGTGTGTACTGCACCTTGTGTGTACTGCACCTTGTGTGTACTGCACCTTGTGGCACCTTGTGTATACTGCACCTTGTGTATACTGCACCTTGTGTATACTGCACCTTGTGTGTACTGCACCTTGTGTGTACTGCACCTTGTGGCACCTTGTGTGTACTGCACCTTGTGTATACTGCACCTTGTGGCACCTTGTATATACTGCACCTTGTGTGTACTGCACCTTGTGGCACCTTGTGTGTACTGCACCTTGTGGCACCTTGTGTGTACTGCACCTTGTGGCACCTTGTGTATACTGCACCTTGTGTATACTGCACCTTGTGGCACCTTGTGTGTACTGCACCTTGTGGCACCTTGTGTATACTGCACCTTGTGTGTACTGCACCTTGTGGCACCTTGTGTGTACTGCACCTTGTGTGTACTGCTCCTTGTGTATACTGCACCTTGTGTGTACTGCACCTTGTGTGTACTGCACCTTGTGTGTACTGCACCTTGTGTGTACTGCACCTTGTGGCACCTTGTGTGTACTGCACCTTGTGTATACTGCACCTTGTGGCACCTTGTATATACTGCACCTTGTGTGTACTGCACCTTGTGATCACCCCGCCTACACGTCCATCGACTGCTGGATGTGCGCCGCCGCGGCCATGGCTTCCAGTATCTGGTGGACTGGGAAGGGTCTGGGCCAGAGGAGCGCAGCTGGGTGTCCCGTCAGCTGATCCTGGACCCCACCTTCATCTGGGAGTTCCACCGTGAGAACACCGGCAAGCCTGGAAGGGGGGGGGGGGGGGTCCTGTTACAGCCACATCTTTTTAATGCACATGATTTGTCAGTACACACTGTCATTTATAAATGAAATAAACTAAAGGTGCCTAAATTATGCATTACTATATTTCATCACAATATAATAGATATAGCTAGCTACTGACATTGTCATTGTGATAATGTCAGTAGTAGCTAGCTGTATCTATTGTTTACACTTGAAATGTGTATTTTTATTTTGTGTGCATTTTTATTTTGTCACTATTCTTTGAAAAAGAGTGTAAAATTGAACTGTATTTCTGAGTTGCAGCAACTTAAAAACATTAAATGGACTGTTATATCTTATTCAATTGTGGACATTTATTCATTAGACACTATTTCTGATGGTAAAATGAGCATAAAAGCAAAATACAGAATTCTGAAATATTAAAACGGAAAAAACGGAATTTGGGAAACATTTTTAATGGAATTTGGAAAACAATAAAACTGATTTCATATACCAAAGCAGAGTCACACACAGACAGACAGTGGCTCCAGTCGGACACACATTGCAGATAGAGACGCTGCTTGCATTAGAGAGAGCAGAGGATTTCGACTTGTTGTGTGTTGGCGCTGTATGGTTCAAATGTATTGAATTCAGCTCAATTCGATTTCAAACGGCAGTCTTTTTTATTATGTATAAATATAAATATCAATTAACCCAAATCCCAGTTTTTACAGTATAACAAAACCAAAAACGATCTGTATCAGCAGTGTATCGGCCGATATGGCTCATAGACGATCGGTGATTGGTATCGGTGGCAAAAAAACGCGATCGGGGCATCCCTAATGTCAGGACATGATTGTTAGGCTGACTGCTGCCACACTCGTTGGTGTCCAGTGTAAACAGGAGAGGGGAGCTCACCGCACCTTGAGGCACCCCGGTGCTGCAGAATTTGACCTCAGAGAGAGTGTGTCATTCACCTTGACTTGTTGTGTCCTGTTGGTAAGAAGAGAATAGAACCATTTGATTATTGAGGGGTTTATCCCCATACTCATAATAGGGATGCCAAAACTATTTAGTTGTACTCATGTGTGCCTCTCTCTCTCTCTCTCTCTCCACCAGTTGAATGGCCTCTGGTACAAACCCAAACTTTCTTCTGTTTGTTTTACAGGCAGGCTGTCTAAAGCGCTTTCCTGAGGGCAGCAGGTCAAAACACACATGAAGGACGATGTGTTGTCATGATGATGTGTGGGGTCATCAATTATTTTATGTACTTTCTTGAGCACTGTGAAACTGCATTATAGGGATCTTTGTGTTCTGCCGATAATTTTTGAGCTAAGGTTGACAACACCTTGCAGTTTGTTCTCGTCTCTTTGACAGAGGGATGTGAACCAGCATACAAATGAAAAGGTTCAAATACTCTCAATAAAGGAAGAATAAAACGTTGTCAGAATTCTCTGGTCGAGAATTCTCTAAAAGGGTTTAGTTTACGAATACAGTACAGACGCTGATGAGACTTTTTTATTATACCATCTGTGTTGTCGCTAAATTTGAGTTTGTCATCAAACACAGTTCATAAGCATTTGTAGTTCTGGACAATTTCCATCTCAACTCCGTGGATGGTTGTTGGGGCGACGTCTATGTGTTTTGGTGAGATAATCATTGCTTTGGTTTTGGATACATTTAAATCCAGAAAACAGCCATCACACCAGTCTACAAAGTCTTGTATTATGGGTCCATGTGATTTCTCTGACTGACTGAGAAGAGTTAGGATAATACTGTCGTCAGCAAATGTGTACATAACCACTAATAAGCTACAAAACCAAAAGGTCTATCATATCAAAACATAATCTAGGGATGCTTCAGTATAATAAAATCACATCTAGAATGTGGGGCTTTGGCCCAAGGACTATTTGCATAACAAAGAGCTGTTCGAGAGAGCAGTCGCAATTGTCTGTCCCGCGTCACTCAGCTGTTTTTCTTGTTTCTTGTTTCTTGTTTTGTCGGATTCAGAGCACTGCTGGCGTCAACATGTGACTGCCGCTTCTGTCCGTATCTGTGAAACTGTATTCCAGCCCCGTTACCCGTTTCCCCCACGAACATTCCTTGTATTTTTTTATTCTACCGTCTACGTTGCTTGTTTTCCCGTCCACTCTCCTGCGCCCATCCTCACTCTCTACAAACATTTAACGTCCTCACTTTCCCCCCCTCTGTGGACCTGCCGACTACACTACCACCATCACTGGATCTCAAACTGGACTACAAACCCCGCCACTGGAAAATAAACTCCCGGTGTTCTGCAAAATTCTACTCCACACCAGAATTCTGCTGCCAATGTTAAAGTAAATATTTGTTTTACCTTGATAGGTGTCTGCTGTCTGGGAGCTAATAGGCATTGGCCTAACTGGACCTCTTCCAAAGACTGTGGATGGGTACCTGTATATACTCACAGCCACAGACTACTTTTCTAAATGGGTTGAGGCTTTCCCACTGAAGACCAAGACAGCAGCTGAAGTGGCACGGCACATCTGCTCTATTGTTTATAGACACGGTTGTCCGCAAAGGATCCTCTCTGACCAGGGAAGATAATTTGTAAATGAAGTATGTGCACTTTTTAAATACTATTGTAGTAAATACAATTCAGGAATTATTCCTTTGTGCTTTTTTTCTTTTTACTGTAAACAGTTTCAGCTCAACAGCAGCCTCTGTAGTCTCCTGGCTATTGAAAGAAGCGTCACAGCTGCCTATCATCCCCAAACCAATGGCCTGGATGAGAAGACCAACAACAATATAAAGCGGCAAGTTTTTAATTCGTGTATAATCCCATGAAAATAAAAAAATGTGTTACCTTAGAATGATCCCTTTATATCTACGTAGGGAGTGGTTCCTTCCATGGAGGGAAGGAATATGTTAATAATATCAGTATGGTATGCAGTGCATGGTTGGAGCAAGACATTTTGAACCATTTCTGAGAAAGGCTTAATTTAGTTTGTTTATCTCTTATTATACAAATTGGTAAATGAGAAGCAGGACAACTGGGATGTCTTCTTGGATGCTACCTTATTTTCTTTAAGATCAAAGATCCAGACCACCACGAAACACTCCCCTTTTCTCCTGATGTATGGGAGGGAGGCAGTGTTCCCCTCTGAGGTTCCTGTTGACACGCCGGTCAGTTTGTTTCTGGAGTCCTTTAAAAATAATCATAATGGCTTAATATATATGGCTTAAATAATCATAATGGCTTGGCTATGTTTTAATCATATTCAGCTGGATAATTACCAGTAATACTTGTTTTACATTTCAGCTTTCCACCATAATTCTTCCTGAGGAGAGGACTTATGTAAAATATTTGGAGGAAAAAAGGAAGTCAATGGAGACTGTAAAAAAAACAGTAACAGAAAACATCTCAAAGTCTCAGGAGAAGCAGAAGCAGGCCTATGTGCGAAACGGGTACAAAAAAAGTACAAAAATACTGTGTATCAGGCTGGAGATGAGGTGCTTCTCTTCAATGCGAGGAAGCGGGGAAGGAAGGGAGGAAGAATGGAGCCTGATTTTTCTGGACCTTATCGCATTCAAGTAATATGTGGCAAGCAAGTTACACTGTCCAATTCGGAGGGGGCTATTTTAAAAACAAAATACAATGTAGACCACATCAAGCCGTACCGAAGGAGGCAGGATGATGACAGGCCAGTCCCCAGTGAGGAATCGCACACGCCAGTCCCCAGTGAGGAATCGCACACGCCAGTCCCCAGTGAGGAATCGCACACGCCAGTCCCCAGTGAGGAATCGCACACGCCAGTCCCCAGTGAGGAATCGCACACGCCAGTCCCCAGTGAGGAATCGCACACGCCAGTCCCCAGTGAGGAATCGCACACGCCAGTCCCCAGTGAGGAATCGCACACGCCAGTCCCCAGTGAGGAATCGCACACGCCAGTCCAAGAGAAGAGCAATCACTCCACTCAAATCAATAGAGTTATATTCCACTCTATTCAAATCAAATTTAAAGGGACGTGGCTGGGATAAATTGTGCCAGTCAGTCAGCCAAAACAAATTCTTGGACCAAGGTCGAACCGAGAGCTCTGGAGTCGAAGGCTCTCTGGGAGTGGCGAGCGGCGTCCCACAACCCCAATCCCTAGTCCCACCCACCCCCCTTCCTCTGCATTGGCGCTGCACTGACGGCTGCCTCGTGTGAGGGAGACCTCCCCCACCCAGGACTTGGCTTGTGCACTCCCCCCCCCCCCCCCCCCCCCCCTCCCACTCCCCCCCCCCCCCCCTACAGCCCTGTAACAACCCTAACCCACTCCCCCCTCCTTCCGTAAATGGCGCTGCCTATGACGGCTGCCAGTCTGTTTGCGGTGGTGAATATGCATATGTTTGTCTCAAGGCTCTGTACCATTATTACTATCTAAAATGTAATAATTGTGGAATATTACTGTAATGAGCTGTATGTGTATGATCCAAGCGTCCTATGATCCTCATAGGAGCATAACAGAAAAAAGCATTCCATGTGAAGGTATTCTGTATCTTTGCATGTCAACTAATAAAGAAACTTGAAACTTGAAACTTGCATTTTCCTCTTGCACCATGGGAGAGGATTTTGAAACTGAAGAAATGTCCATGCCACAGAGGCCTTCAGTTATTCATTTTGCCCCCCGAAAAGATGACGTCGCAATAGAGGTCAAGCAAAATCACTACATGAAAAGCCTGCATCTGCCTTGAATATAATGCCCTTGTTCAATGTTTATTTAATGTATTCCTCCTTTATGCAGTTTATGTAAAGTTTACATTTCACATTCATGTTGTATAACTGTGTATGTGATTAATAACATAGAATCCACAAGATTCCTCATTGAAAGAGGAGAGCGTACAAGAAAGAGGTATACTGTATAAGTCTGTAACTGTATTTTACGTGTTATGGACCCCAGGAAGAATAGCCCCAGCACTGCTGTGGCTAATGGGGATCCAAATAAACTTAAACTTAAACTGTAGTTACTGAGTTCTGACCTGTTGGTCATTTGTTTGGCCTACCCACTTTTGCATGAAGGGTATTTGGCCTGTTCAAACTGTTCATGTTGGCCTGTTGGTCGATACTGATTGGGGATGTTAACGGTTAGACTTTCCTTACTTGATCATCGACAACGTTAACTATCAATTAATCAACCAAAATTGTCCCTTTTTATTTTCTCTCTCCATTTTGCCTAGTGTATTGCAACCCCATTGGACTAGAATCTGTAAAGCTGCGATGGTATCCCACTTGGGTCAGAGAGCCTAACACCATGTGATGGTATCCCACTTGGGTCAGAGAGCCTAACACCATGTGATGGTATCCCACTTGGGTCAGAGAGCCTAACACCATGTGATGGTATCCCACTTGGGTCAGAGAGCCTAACACCATGTGATGGTATCCCACTTGGGTCAGAGGGCCTAACACCATGTGATGGTATCCCACTTGGGTCAGAGGGCCTAACACCATGTGATGGTATCCCACTTGGGTCAGAGAGCCTAACAACATGTGATGGTATCCCACTTGGGTCAGAGAGCCTAACACCATGTGATGGTATCCCACTTGGGTCAGAGGGCCTAACACCATGTGATGGTATCCCACTTGGGTCAGAGGGCCTAACACCATGTGATGGTATCCCACTTGGGTCAGAGAGCCTAACACCATGTGATGGTATCCCACTTGGGTCAGAGGGCCTAACACCATGTGATGGTATCCCACTTGGGTCAGAGGGCCTAACACCATGTGATGGTATCCCACTTGGGTCAGAGAGCCTAACACCATGTGATGGTATCCCACTTGGGTCAGAGGGCCTAACAACATGTGATGGTATCCCACTTGGGTCAGAGGGCCTAACAACATGTGATGGTATCCCACTTGGGTCAGAGGGCCTAACACCATGTGATGGTATCCCACTTGGGTCAGAGGGCCTAACACCATGTGATGGTATCCCACTTGGGTCAGAGAGCATAACACCATGTGATGGTATCCCACTTGGGTCAGAGGGCCTAACACCATGTGATGGTATCCCACTTGGGTCAGAGGGCCTAACACCATGTGATGGTATCCCACTTGGGTCAGAGGGCCTAACACCATGTGATGGTATCCCACTTGGGTCAGAGGGCCTAACTACTCTCGAGCTCCGACATGGCCGATCTTCATGGGGATCAGACAAGAGCAAGCATCCTATCCCCTATAGCTCACTATTATTCGGATGTTGATGGATATTGTTGATTAACCGTTGACATCCCTAATACTGATATTGGATATCGGGTCACATACTGACTCAAAATAGCTGGTTCAGGTATCAGTGACAATGGGCCAATCTGGTATTTATTATTATTATTATTATTATTATTATTATTATTATTATTATTATTATTATTATTATTATTATTATTATTATTATTATTATTATTATTATTATTATTATTATTATTATTTTAATAAATAACAATTCAGTACATTTGTATCTACAGTATGTATTTATTAGATTTTTTTGTTTTAAAAAGTTAGGAAAGCAATGTTTAAGTCAAACATGATGTTGCCTTACACATAAAATAATGATCCCAGTCTCTTCCACACAGTGAGGGATACAGCGTATTACTTAAGCATTACATCACGCGCAGGAGTGGTTTGTGACCAATAAACCATGCCTAGGGGTGGTTGTTAGGCCCGAGGCGCAGCCGAGGGTCGTTAGACCCCCCTAGGCATGGTTTATTGGTCACAAATCACGACTACAAGTGGTGTAAAGCTTTTATACAACTGCCAGATTCATCCAACCTTATTTATATACAATAAACACACATTAATCGAAGATTTATTGAAAAAACCATCCGCCAGAAAAAGTAGTTCCCACAACTACAAAAAAGACAAGTTGCCTCCATGTGGAAGCAGCTTGAAGTGCATCCAACCAAACTAACACATCCAACTGTGTATTATTGGAATGATTGAGAGAAGTTGCCTCAGGTGGAAGCAGCTTGAAGTGCATCCAACCAACTAACACATCCAACTGTGTATTATTGGAATGATTGATTGAAAATTGTATTACCAGATGCAGAATGGGTACAATACAGTACGGCTCAATACACACAATTGTTAAGGGAATGCAGACCTACTTTCCATAGAACTTCATTCTTAGATGCTTCTATATAAAGTAGGTAAAACAAATTAAAACGTTTTCTTTGCCCTATAGGAAAAAAACGTTTTCTTCGCCCTATTTTTTTATTTATTTCTTTTAGCCTAAACTTAACCAGTTGGAAACCAGGGGTACAGTAATAAAATTAGCAATCAACCAATCAATCAATTCAATAGACCATGCTCACTTAAAACAGCGCTGCTTCTCTCTCAGTCTGACTCCCCCGCTGTTGCAGACAGGAGTGTGTGTGCGTGTGTGTGTGTGTGTGCGTGTGTGTGTGTGTGTGTGTGCGTGCGTGTGTGTGTGTATGTGTGTGTGTGTGTGTGTGTGTGTGTGTGTGTATGTGTGTGTGTGTGTTTGTGGGTACGCCAGCGTCGGACAGTGTGAGAGAGAACGCTGCAGTCAGTAGAAAGTAGGAAGGAAGAAATTTAAATCAATCAATTAATCTATCAATCAAACCGCGATTTTTCTTTTGTTCTAGATTGACTCAAGACCCATCAATTACATCATCCAACATTGTTTAAAGGACTAACACATTCCCCTTGACAGAATCGCTTCATATTTAGTCGTTATGGTGCTTTCAACATAACCATTTGTTGTCCGCGATCTTGTTTTCTCCCGGAGTGAGCCGGGGAGGGTTATGTGATTCGGTTGTGGGCGGGTCCTGAGCCCAGGACCGTGGATTGTTGCCAATAAAGACGTGTGAATGGCCAATCAGAATCGAGAAATTTGCATGCCGTTGTATAATTATTACTCAACTGATACCCAAAGCCCAGGTACTAGTGTCAGTATCGGGACTGGAAAAGTTGGATCGGTGCATCCCTGGCGTTCAGGTGTCCCTATACTTTTGCCCATGTAACCGTAATAGTACGGCGATAATAAAAAAAGATTAATAATATAAATAAAAGCATATCTGACGCTCACGGCCAGGTGGGAGCAGCTGTTGGACCTCCATACAAACTGTATGATTCCTCCTTCCGTACGCTGCATGGAACAGAGTGGCTGTCTGATGAAGTAAGAGACTGAATGAATGAATGAATGAATGAATGAATGAATGAATGAATGAATGAATGAATGAATGAATGAATGAATGAATGAATGAATGAATGAATGAATGAATGAAAACTTTATTTAACAGATTGCAGAATGGGTACAATACAGTACGGCTCAATACATACAATTGTTAAGGGGATGCAGACCTGAGAAAGACGTTTGTCTTGTTTCCATCAGGGTCCCCCATTTTCAATTCATATAGACATTTATGACATACACAACATACATGACATTTATGGCATAGGGACATATAGGATACATTTGTGACATAGGCGGTATTCAAATATACAGTACTGTTACCCCTAGATCCTGACAGAGTATATACATATGATGGGGAGGGGACTGTACATTAGGAGGGGGTGGGTGGGTGGGAGGGAAATATACATACGGCGGGGAGGGAATATATACATGCGGTGGGGAGGAGACTGTCTATTAGGAGGTGGTGGGGGTTTTGGGCATTTACGGTGGCCAGTTTCGAATTGCAGCCTCCCGTAGGTGCTCTTTAAGAGCGGTTTTGAATGTGGGCAGGGATTCACATTCCTTTACAGCTTTGGGTAGGGCGTTCCACATTGTTGTGGCATAATTGCGAAACGTGTTTAGTCCCTTGTTTGAGCCGAATCTGGGTTTAACATGATTTGTTGAGCTTCCTCTGGTGTAGTGGTTGTGGTATTCACTGACCTTTGGGAAGTATTTTGACATGTACATGGGCACCCCGGTCGTATAGTGTATCTTGTAGACCAGGCCCATTGCAAGTTGCTGTACTCTGTCGTCTACTCTAAGCCATCCTAGGTTGGCAAAGTGGGCAGGGGTGAGGTGGGTTCTGGGGTTCAGGTCAAGTAGTAGTCTGACCAGTTTGTTTTGTGATGTTTGTAATTTTGTTTTAAGCGCCTTTGAGGTGCTTTGGTACCATGAGGTGCACGCATAGTCATAGTACCCTTGAATGAGTGCTCCTGCCAGAGTCTTCAGGGTATTCTTGTTTACCAGAGAGGAGATCCGGTACAAGAATCTAGTTCGTTGGTTGACTTTTTTTATTACATTGGATGCCATTTTGTCACAGGAAAGATTTGCCTCTAGGATGGAACCCAGGTAGGTAATTTCGTCTTTCCTTGTGACAATATTGTCACCCACTGTAACTGAGAATCCGTCGGTCTTGCTGAGTTTGTTATTTGAACCGAAGAGAATGGACTCTGTTTTGCCCATGTGTAATGATAGTTTGTTATCAGCGAGCCATATGCAGATTTTGCCTAGTTCCGTGCTGAGGGTTTTTTCAACCTGCAATTTGTTCTTGTCAGAGACCAGCAGGGCTGAGTCGTCCGCAAACAGGAACAAGTTGCAGTCACAGGCTGACGACATGTCATTTGCATAAATTAGGAAGAGTAGCGGTCCTAGTATGCTTCCTTGTGGAACACCACAGCTCACTGTGAGGGGGGGGGATAGAGTACCGTTTACCTCTACCATCTGTTCTCTCCCCTCCAGGTAGGATTGCATCCAGCTCACTGATAGGCTATCAAAACCAATTGCTTTTAGCTTGTCCATTAGAATGGAGTGATTGACAGTGTCGAAGGCCTTTTGTAGGTCCAGCATGACCATGCCGCAGTATTTGCCCGCGTCCACCTCTTGTTTGATGTGGTCGTTCAAATAGAGGAGGCATGTGTCAGTGGAGTGGGACGTTCTGAAGCCAGATTGGAATTCGTAGATTAGGTTTTTTTCCGCCAGGTACTTTTCGACCTGTTCGTAGACTATTTTCTCCATGACTTTCGAGATGGAGGTAAGAATAGAAACAGGGCGGTAGTTGCCTGGGTCTAATTTGCTGCCCATTTTGTGTAGAGGGGTCACTCTCGCAATTTTGAAGTCCTTGGGGACGTGCCCCTGTCTTATAGAGAGGTTTATTATGTGTGTGATGACTGGGGTGATGGCGGCTGCTGCGTCTCTGAGGAATTTGGAGGGGATGTTGTCATGGCCAGTGGCCTTGTTAGGTTGGACTGCACTGTTGAAAATGTAAGACAATTTTAAATTGTTTATTTATTATTGTTACTAAACTTACTATTAATAATATTTTTCTGCAATGCAGGTCATTGATGCATACATGCTCACCCTGGTTGGAAAACAGCAAGCAAGTGGAAATTATATTGTTAGATGTTTCCTGCACTATAATATAATGATTTGAAAGACAACGGGACACTACTGACCCGGCTGAAGGACGAGCTCTCCCAGGTGCACATGCCTGACTCCACCTGCAGGTGGATCATTGACTTCCTGTCTGACTGACAGGAAGCAGCATGTGAAGCTGGGAACCCCCCCTACCCTCCGTACAAATGTGTGAAAACCTACCTGGCTAAATCAATCTGATTCTGATTAATTTCGCATACATTTAAATTGTTTTTAACAGAAACCTGTTCACCATCTGTGTGCTGGTGTTGCAACGTCACTGTTTTCTGGAAGATTCGAGTGTCTCAGAAAGGTAATTTATTTGTCAGTTATTTAGCAGCATTGATTATCAATAACAATAATTAACAATAACTTTGTCTTAAAAACCCATTCCTCAGATGAAGTTTCCGGGGGAAGAAATGTGGATGTGCCCTGTCAACTTTGGGAGTCACTGGATTTTAGTGGTTTGTTACCTTTCTTTGCTTATTTTAAAGTGCAATATTTTTTCCATGAGGCCTATTTTTGCATGTATTGCTTTCAATTGACCTCTGATGCAGTAGAATCCAATCACATTGGATAAAAGGATCTGCTAAATAAATATAAATGCTGTAATGTGATGAGAGAATAACATGAATGTACTCAACTTTTTTAGATTGTCAACATGTCAGTTAAGGCACTTGTGCTGATCGATCCGATGGGAAGTGAAGATGCCTATGAGCGTAAATTGCTACGCAACTGGAGGTAAATGCCATTAGTAGTTCACCCAGTCCTTGGGTACATACAGGTTTTGACCAGCAGATGGCAGCGACGAGGCAGCTCAGTATATTTCTTAGTCAAAATCCATGCAAATGCCATCACCTCAGACACAAAGGTGATCAGTCTGTGTGGGTCATGTACTTGAGAGGTATTTGATTTGTGAATACTTGGTGAAATGCATTTGTTCTCTTACTCACAAATTAAATGAAAATCTGTATAGTGCACCATGATTTATTTACTCATACAGAATGAGTGGCGTTGCTACAGTTAAAACCTTATGAAAAACGTTGTTTCTAGGGAATGTAGAGGCTCACTGCGTGGTGTGCTCCTTCCAGCAATGTGATGCTGATGAGAGCATGACATGACTGCAATGGTAAGTAAAGTATAACATCAAATGTGTTTTGGATTATTAATTGACTCACAAATGTGTGTGCATATTACCATATCATTAATCTCATTGTAGAGTTTTATTTACCTACAGTAATGCTATTTTAATTGATTTTTTTCCGGTAGGTGATTCGTGCAGTAGGTGGGCACATTTTGAATGTGCCCAATTTGACGACACAGGTGGCTCCAACTATTTGGGCAGTAAATGTCTTTACTCTACAGTACGGCTCAATAGATACAATTATTAAGGGGATGCAGACCAGAGAAAGACTTTCGTCTTGTTTACATCAGGGTCCCCCATTTTCAATTTCAAAGACACAAGAGTTTGTGTGTTATATAACATGTTCAGAATTTCCGATACTCACTCACACACACACACACACACACACACACACACACACACACACACACACACACACACACACACACACACACTCACACACATGTACATGTTTGTATGAGCCATTTGTAATATATTTAGAGGAGGAAGCTCAATTCACACTATAAAGGTCATTTGAGCATGTAGCCTACCACCTGCTCCTATCAGGTATTCTATTCCTGCTGACATAACTGGGCAAGATACATTACCCCTTCTGTTGCAAATAATACATTTAGGATATACATGTTTATGTCTTTGAGGGGATCCCCAGCAAAATGAGGAATAGTTTACATTACACATAGACTGGATGTTAGACTCCAATGAAAAAATTTATATGAATGAATGACTATTCTGAGGTTTTTACACTCCACTGTTATCTCCCTCCCCACCAACAGTAGGCCTATGGATTTGTTATGGGATTCTGGACTAACACACATTTAATGAGGGTCCCAGAGACAACATCTTATCAAATGAGGACCCAAAGCCTAATGTGTATCAATTTGGGGGTCCTTGGCAGGAAGACCACAGCACTAACACACACTGGTTTATGTGTGGTTTGTTTATTTCCATGACCATGATACAACAACAATCATGACCAACAGATATTTCTTTGCTCTGTTATTTCTACTAACACATGCTATTCACAACGATTGAGTCATATATCTTCTACCAACTGTCCTGAAGGCAATAGACTACTGACCATTTTAATTGCCCTGACAAGTTGCCAGTGTTGTCATTATGCTATTTTGAAGCACGCTTTTATCCTAAAAGGCCTTATGGTACCACAGGTATTGATTGATTGATTGAAAATTGTATTAACAGATTGCAGAATGGGTACAATACAGTACAGCTCAATACACAATAATTTACTAGGTACTTGGGGACCGTTTCTTTCAGTACTTTAAAAACCAGTAGCATTTTAAGCTGGTGTACCCTGTTCTCAACACTAAGCCATCCCAGACTGCTAAAGTGGGCTGGCGTTAGGTGAGTCCTAAAGTGAAGGTTTATGTTTGTAGTTGAAGGTTTGAAGGTTTCTAGTTTGTTTTGGGAGGTCTGGAGCTTTGTCTTCATTTGTTTGGATATGTTGCTGTACCATGAAGTGCAAGCATAGTCAAAGTGGTCAGACTACTACTTGACCTGACTCCTAGAACCCACCTCACCCCTGCCCACTTTGACAACCTAGGATGGCTTAGAGTAGACGACAGAGTACAGCAACTTGCAATGGGCCTGGTCTACAAGATACACTACACGACCAAGGTACCCATGTACATGTCAAAATACTTCCCAAAGGTCAGTGAATACCACGATCACAACACCAGAGGGAGCTCCACAAATCATGTTAAACCCAGATTCGGCTCAAACAAGGGACTAAACACGTTTCGCAATTATGCCACATCAATGTGGAACGCCCTACCCAAAGCTGTAAAGGAATGTGAATCACTACCCACTTTCAAAACCGCTCTCAAAGAACACCTACGGGGGACTGCAATTAGAAACTGGCCCCTACAAATGTCCTAACCCAGTTGTACAGTAAATGACCAAGTATGGCTTTGTCAGTATTTCAATGTACAGTGTATGTACAGTGTTTTTGTTCAACATATGCATACAGTAGTGTATATAAATAAATCCATGATTAAAAGCAACAGTTTCTTTCCCTGAATTCTGAGTTTATTTGATAGCGATATATTGAAATACCTTACCCCAGAAATCTTACATATAAATGTTATGATAGAGTATAAAAATATGCTCACCAATATGCATACAGTATACATTGAGTGAGTAGTGAGGTAATATAAAATGATTGTGTAGTGGGAGCATTCTTTGATAGCGTCTTTATGTCTATTGAAATACGCTACGGCAGCAGTTGTCGAGGAAGCAAAGCAGCCGAAATCTTATATAAAAATGTTATGATAGAGTATAAAAATATGCTCACCAGCGAGTCACCATATCTTGTTAAGGGGATGCAGACCAAAGAAAGACTTTCGTCTTGTTTACATCAGGGTCCCCCATTTCCAATTTCAAAGACACAAGAGTTTGTGTGTTATATAACACGGATCTACACATTTTCTCCTCGACTTAACGTTACCTGGCTGTCCTCCGGTCCTCCGGTGTTCCTCCCTCTGCTGCTGTCTGCTAACCAGCTACCTGCCTGGTACTGCCTGCCTGGCCGTGCTGTGCTAATACCCCCTTCCCGCGAGGGCGTCACCACTCCCTTGCGCTGGCGGGTTTCCACTACTGCCCTCACTCTCTGTTGGTTTTGGCTGCTGTTAGTATGGCGCGGTCAGGTTGACCTGCTACGCGGGCTTGGTCTGGAGCCGGCTACTACACGCCGCACCAAAACAACAACACACTCTCTCCCAGTGTCCAGCTGCAGCTCCGGAGTGCTCCCAGTGTCCAGTCCAGCTGCATCTCCGGAGTGATCCGCTCACGACGCTACTCCAACTCTCCGCCCTCCAGCTACTACCAATTTTTAACCCACTCCTGCTCCTATCCTACACCCAACTTGGACTCCTGCTTCTCCTACCGTTTTTCCCTTGGATTCTCACTCACTCCCCATTTTTCACTGCCCCCCCCCCCCCCCCCCGCCGCTGTGGTGTTATGTTAATGTGTGTGCGCTATACGCGAAGGTACAGGCCACCGTACTGGGGGTCAGAGAGAGTTCGAGAGGAACCTAGGATGCACACCCGTTGTAACGTAGCGAGGCTAAGCTAATAAACATACTTACAACCAAAGCAGAGGACTCACGTATTTGTTACCGTGCAAAGTAACACGACATGGTGTCAGAAGTCCTGCTAGAGTTGTGTATGAGTTCGGTCGGACATTAAAGTGCCATTTGAGACTCGTTTATGACGAAGAAGAGCAGAAGGAGAAAAAAAAAGATGGTGGATAACGCTAATAACGCTGTAGCTCTGGTAGCGGCAGCGGTTTCAAGTGCTACGTTTAGCATCCAGCCTCCTGAGTCCTTCGACTTCTCAAAGCCGCAAGAGTGGGCCAAGTGGATACGCAGGTTCGAAAGATTTCGCCTGGCAAGTAACCTAAATGCTAGCTCTGAAGAGAATCAAGTCAACACGCTAATATATTGTATGGGCGATGAGGCGGACGATATTTTACGCGGACTGAATCTGGCTGTTGATCTACGACGTACGTACCAAGGAGTGCGGGATGGATTGCAAGGTTTCTTCGTGGTCAAGAAGAACGTGATATATGAACGAGCCAAGTTTAACATGCGCAAACAGGGAGAAGGTGAAACAGTCGATTCCTTTGTGACGTCATTGTATGCGCTGGCGGAGTATTGTACATACGGAGTGTTGCATAATGAACTTATACGTGACAGGCTTGTCGTCGGTCTGATGGATAAGCGGCTGTCAGAACGCATGCAGCTGGACCCAGACATAACCTTGGAGAGGGCATTGAACATGGCGAGGCAGAGTGAGGAGGTGAAACGACAGCAATCCTCTCTGCGAGGGGATGCCAGGACAGAGGCAAGTGACATTAAATCGGTGGACAGGGTGTTTAAGAGCAGTAGCAAGAACTATGCTAAGAACAGCCCCCAACAGGCTAACAGCTACACAGCCAAACCACTCAGTACCCAGTACCCGAGGGGGAGAAGTGTCCAGTGTCATAAATGTGGCAGTTCTCAGCTCCACCCACAGCGCGATTGCCCTGCTAACGAGGTGAAGTGCCATTCATGTGGGAAGATGGGCCATTATAAACGTGTGTGTAAATCTTCCAAAAATGTACATGAGGTTGAAGAAGACTATTCCTGCTCCTGTGATGGGGAGGAGGAGCACATGTTCTTGGGCAGCATCACAACTGATGGGGAGCCATGGATGGTCGACATAGACATCAATGGCAGACGTGTGCCATTCAAAATAGACACTGGCGCTGATGTTACTGTGATGCCTCACACTGTATTCAGAGAGATATACAAACACAAGGATCCACCTACACTGCAGAAAGCAACAAAACCACTGATGGGACCTGGGAGGAGTCCACTAGATGTTGTGGGCGTCGCCAAGCTGTTGCTGAGGAGAGGAGAGAGAGAGGTGTTGGAGGACGTGTACGTCGCTCGACACCTACACTCAGCGTTGCTGGGGAGACCTGCTATCAGCAAGATGGAGCTTGTGGCACGTCTAGACAGTATAACGATGGAGACGCTCAAGACGACCTACCCAAAGATATGCAGTGGTCTCGGGGAGATGAAACAGCCGTATGCAATCAGGCTGAAACCGGGGGCTCAACCATTCTCACTGAAGACGCCCAGAAGGATTCCATTGCCACTGATGGACAAAGTCAAGCAAGAACTGTCCCGCATGGAAAGCCTCGGAGTGATCAGCCGGATCGAAGAGCCAACCGACTGGTGCGCTGGCATGGTAGTAGTCCCTAAGAAGAAGACAGAGGAGGTACGCATATGTGTCGATCTCACAAACCTCAATGAGTCAGTGTGCCGGGAGAAATACACCCTGCCAACAGTCGAGGAAACACTGGGAATGCTGGCCGGAGCCAGGATATTCAGCAAGTTAGACGCGAACATGGGATTTTGGCAAATACCCCTGACTGAGGAGTCGTCAAAGTATACAACTTTCATCACGCCGTTTGGTCGTTACCACTTCAATCGCCTACCTTTCGGCATCGCCTCCGCCCCAGAACACTTCCAAAACAGAATGGTGACTGAGGTCACAGAGGGGCTGGAGGGTGTCGTCTGCCACATGGATGATGTGCTGGTGTGGGGCCGATCACAGGAGGAGCATGACGCTCGTCTGCATGTCGTGCTGGGGAGGATCGAGAAAGCAGGAATCACCCTGAACACAGGCAAGTGCGACCTGTCAAAGGAAGAGGTGACCTTTCTAGGCCATGTGATCTCCAGCAGTGGCATTAACCCCGACCCGAGTAAGACGGATGCCGTGAGGAGGATGGAGGAGCCGACAAATGTCAGTGAGCTGAGAAGCTTTCTCGGCATGGTAAACCAGCTGGGGAAGTTTATCCCGCGGCTGGCGGAGAGAGACAAGGCCCTGCGAGACCTTCTGTCAAAGAAGCTGGCTGTGGGGCATCGAGCAGGGCAAAGCCTTCCAAGATTTAAAAGATGCACTAATATCTCCACCAGTGTTGGCCATGTACGATAACCACAGGGAGTGCAAGGTCTCAGCGGACGCGTCGTCGTACGGCCTGGGGAGTGTGCTTCTCCAAAAATGGGATGGAGTGTGGAGACCAGTAGCCTGTGTGGAGACCAGTAGCCTATGTGTCGCGGTCTCTCACACAGACTGAGCAGAGATACGCACAGGTTGAGAAGGAGGCCCTGGGCTTGACCTGGGCTTGTGAGAGATTTAGAAATGTTCTCATCGGCAGACACTTCCAGCTGGAGACGGACCACAAGCCTCTCCTGAGTCTCCTGGGGTCTCAGGCGTTGGATGATCTCCCTCCACGGATTCTGCGCTTCCGGATGCGCCTGATGCGCTATTCCTATTCCATTGCCCATGTGCCAGGGAAGAGCCTGTGGACTGCTGATACGCTCTCACGTGCTCCTGTGAAGAGGAGAGAGACACCAGAGGAGGAGGAGTTATTTGAGAATACAAATATCTATGTGGACATGGTAATAGAGAACCTGCCAGCGAGCACTGCCTACCTGGACGAGCTGAGAGAGCAGTTGGAGGGGGACAGTGTGTGCGCACAGGTGAAGCAGCGGTGTGCAGAGGGATGGCCACCACACAACAGTGAACCGGCTCTCAGGCTGTACTGGGCGGAACAGGCGTCACTCACAGTAGAGGATGGACTGTTGCTGAGGGGAAGCAGGCTTGTAATCCCTTCAACAATGAGAAACGACGTGCTTGCCAGGCTGCATGAAGGCCACCAGGGGGTGGTAAAGTGCAGGGAGCGAGCACGGCAGTCTGTATGGTGGCCCGGGCTCAGCCAGCAGCTGAATGAGCTGGTCCTCAACTGCCGAACATGCAGCAAAGAGAGAGAGAACCAAAGGGAGCCCCTGATGCCATCTCAATACCCGGGGTGACCGTGGCAGAAGTTGGGAGCAGACCTGTTCATGCTGGAGAGCAAGACTTACCTGCTGGTCGTGGATTATGCATCAAGGTACGTGGAGATCGCTCTGCTGACTCCCACAAAATCAACAGACGTCATCCACCACTTGAAGTCAATCTTCGCACGCCATGGTATCCCGGATGAATTGGTGACGGATAACGGGCCGCAATTCTCCGGAATGGCCTTTGCAGCGTTTGCGACATCATATGGGTTTCGCCATGTCACAAGCAGCCCGAGATATCCCCAGAGTAATGGGGAGGCAGAACGTGCTGTCAAGACAATAAAAGGCCTCCTGAAGAAGGCAGCCGACCCATACCGTGCTCTGCTGGCGTACAGAGCCACCCCGTTGCATAACGGATACAGTCCAGCCCAGCTTCTTATGGGGAGGAGGCTCCGCACGACGGTGCCAACGCTTCCTGCTCTACTGGTCCCTACTCTTCCTGACAGTAAGGCAGTGGTTCAGAAGGAGGAGGAGAGGAGAATGAGAGATGCACAAAGCTACAACCGGCGTCATCGTACGCGAAGTCTCGACAGGCTCACTCCAGGAAAGGAGGTGTGGGTCACAGATCAAAGTGCAACTGGAGTTGTGGTCAGCAGTCACCCCACTCCACGTTCGTACATCATAGATGGACCCCATGGAACATTAAGGCGAAACCGTCGCCATCTCGTCCCCATGGAGCCCTCACCGGAGCAGAGTGCAGCAGAACCTACGGAGCAGGAGGTCCTGGAACCACCAGCTACTCCCAGAACCAGGTCTGGGAGATGTGTGGTGAAACCAACTAGGTTGGACTTGTAAGAGACAGTAGAGAGAGAGAGAGTAAAGAAAAGTGACATTCATGCGATAGAATGATAGAGGTTTATGTTAAGATAAGACATTGTTTCATGTATATATCTATTATTTGTTTAGATATACATTTCGAAAGAAAGCAATTGCTATGTTCAATATAACCCATGGTTTATATGGTGTTAAAGAAATTGTTTAGATCAGTTCAGATGAACAGACCTTTTAGATATAGAGGCAGAATAATCCTCTAAGGTCTGGGGAATCAATGGCAGTCTACCCATTGATTCTAGAAAGGGAGATGTGGTGTTATGTTAATGTGTGTGCGCTATACGCGAAGGTACAGGCCACCGTACTGGGGGTCAGAGAGAGTTCGAGAGGAACCTAGGATGCACACCCGTTGTAACGTAGCGAGGCTAAGCTAATAAACATACTTACAACCAAAGCAGAGGACTCACGTATTTGTTACCGTGCAAAGTAACACGACAGCCGCCTCTCATAAGGGAACATGATATATATTGATATTTACAAGAATATCTCTAAGTATGTGGAATAGGATTTGTAGGACAGGGCTTCACCCCAGCACTGCATTTAGAATGGTGTTTTGATATTATGTGTCTAGTAATATTGCAGCCTCTCATGATTAAGAGGCTGCAATGCAACAGTGGGCCAGGAGGTGGAGCAGTCGTCTGGTAATCCGGAGGTAATCCGGAGGTTGAGCAAGGCACATTCACGTAACCCCTACATGCTCCCAATGAGCAGGTCGGCACCTCGCACGGTGGCCTCCGCCGTCGGTGTGACTGTGAATGTGTGTGTGAATGTGTGACTTGTGAGTGAATGTGTGAGTGAATGTGTGAGTGAATGTGTGAGTGAATGTGTGAGTGAATGTGTGAGTGAATGTGTGTGTGAATGTGTGAGTGAATGTGTGAGTGAATGTGTGTGTGAATGTTGTGTGTGAATGTGTGAGTGAATGTGTGAGTGAATGTGTGTGTGAATGTGTGAGTGAATGTTGTGAGTGAATGTTGTGAGTGAATGTTGTGAGTGAATGTGTGAGTGAATGTGTGAGTGAATGTGTGTGTGAATGTGTGAGTGAATGTTGTGAGTGAATGTTGTGAGTGAATGTTGTGAGTGAATGTGTGAGTGAATGTGTGAGTGAATGTGTGTGTGAATGTGTGAGTGAATGTTGTGAGTGAATGTTGTGAGTGAATGTTGTGAGTGAATGTGTGAGTGAATGTGTGAGTGAATGTTGTGAGTGAATGTTGTGTGTGAATGTTGTGAGTGAATGTGTGAGTGAATGTGTGAGTGAATGTGTGAGTGAATGTGTGAGTGAACGGGTGTGTGAATGTGTGAGTGAACGGGTGAATGTGAGGAACAAAATTGTAAAGCATGTTGGATAAAAGTGCTATATACATGCACCATTTACCATTTAAGAAATTGCATTTCAATAAATCATGCAGCCCTAACTGATTTACATAGAAAGAGAAACACACGCACGCACGCACACACACACACACACACACACACACACACACACACACACACACACACACACACACACACACACACACACACACACACACACACACACACACACACACACACACACACACACACACACACACACACACACACACACACACACACACACACAAACATATTTCACAGAGCATCGCTAGCCCTCAGCTTTGGCTGAAAGCAATGTTGACGAATCCGGTCAAGTTGACTCCTAAAAGTCTCTCTCTCTCTCTCTCTCTCTCTCTCAAACACACACACACACACACCTACACACCCACACACACACACACACACACACACACGCACACACACGCGCACGCACACACACACACACAAACACATTCCCATGTGTTCTGGCCCAGCTCTTGGGGAAGATTTCCTTGTCTGATTTCCAAATAGAGCCTATCACCCAGGGACATATTTAATTACCACACACCGGGTGGAGAGAGAGAGGGGGGGGGGAGTTGTTTTCAGGTTACTTTGACTTAGCAAGGACATAGTGTCTGTCATTCTGTGGTCAGCAATAAGCCTCTAATTGTCTTTCACCTATTTGAGTGATCTTTGATTTTATTTTATTTTATTGATGGATTAAAAACACACAACAAGGATCCAAAGGATAACATGAGAAAGAGTAAAACCCTTATTTCCGTCATGGTCCCAGGGCTGTTAGGCCACAACAAAAACACGACAATAATACAAAAATCATACATTTAAAACATTATAAGACTAACCTATCGCTAAAATTGTATACCCCACAATAACTAAAAACTGACAATAACACAAAACTCATACATTTAAAACATTAAAAGACTAACCTATCGCTAAAATTGTATACCCCACAATAACTAAAAACTGACAATAACACAAAACTCATACATTTAAAACATTAAAAGACTAACCTATCGCTAAAATTGTATACCCCACAATAACGTTAGGTTATGACTATAACCAAGTTCTGTTAGTTAGGGGCGATGCTTGGCATCACTACTGCACTATCTCGCGTACGTGCACGCGTACTGAATAAACCACAAATGTACCTCTAATACCAGTATTAGTCTGACCACACCCCTCATCAGCTTACCTTCATAAGCAGGTGTGTGGTCACCTGCTCTCCTCCTTCCCAAGCTTTCACCACAAGGTGAGGACAAGGGCTGCAGCGGCCGTCTGATGCCAAGCATCGCCCCTAACTAACAGAACTTGGTTATAGTCATAACCTAACGTTCTGTATCGTTAGTGGCTTAGCTTGGCATCACTACTGCACAAGGGAGGCCAAGCGGAGCCACTTGGCTGACAAATACACCCCGCTGACAGCCCCCCAAAACCATCAGAACAGGGAGGGCCGAGCCCCCCCGACCCCCCCTAATGGAGGGTAGCCCCCCTATTAGGGACGTCACGGGAGGGCGACGGACCCGACCGTGCGAAGAGGCACTCAAGCAACTCAACGCACAGGGTGAGCAGACCGTGGCTTGACCCCACGACTACACACACGCACAACCCGCATGCCACCCGGGAACGAACGGAGGAACAACCTCGTTACTGCCCCCAGAATCACGGGGTCAAGGGCAAACCCAACCCCGTGGCAAGGCCGTAGCAGCGGAGCACGAAGGAAGACCCAGACCCACCAAAAGGACTGGACTCCCTAGAATGGGGGCCCGGAGAAGTCCATGATGCCAGCATCAAGACCCCACCAGGTGGGCACGTAGTGCCCCGCCCCCCACATCGCCAGCGTATTCGGACAAAGGCCCCTCAGTTACTGCACCTGGTATTCCCAGGCGGAACCAACCAGGCCAGAACCTGCCCAGCTTCCGAGATCGGACGAGATCGGGCGTGTTCAGGTCGGTATGGCCGTAAGCTGAGCGGGCCCCGTCCCCCCAATAGTACACCGCCTGGCACACTGACCCTGCAGAACAGGCAGTCAGCATGGCCGTAAGCACACAAAAAAGGTTAACCAACGGAAGCAGGCAGCGCACCGGGGAAAAACCAGGCAACAGGCTGTTAACCCCAGCCTGGAGACTGCGGACGAGACAGGCGCCAGAGGGGACAGCTGAACACAGCCGCCCCGGCGGAAGGAGCGTAAGCTGGCGGTGTTGCATGACCAAGCCTCCATTTAACCACCCCCACCCAGAGGGGTCGAGGCAGAGAAGGCTGACACGATTGGCAGACGTCATGAACGTGCAGGGGCACCCTCAAACGGTGAACCCGGGAGTTGACACTGCTCCAACACACCAGGGAATCAACCACCTCGGTGTTACCCAATGCGGTGGTTGTTCCTATAACCCCTCAAGAAAAAACTCCAAAACACACCTGCGGGTATACACCGGCCATACCGCAGTACAAGTGTTTCAGTTTCCAAAAAGGGTTAACCCAGGCCTACGGGTCGCAAACATCACTTCGGACCGGGCCTGGCGGTACGGGAAGCACAGGGTCACCAGAGGAGGTCAAAAAACCACCCCCACAGGCCCCTCTTCGCCATGCGTGAGAGAGGAGCGAAAAATAATGGAGAACCAGCCCCTAAGCACACCGTACCTGGTATTCCCCGGCGGTCTCCCAACCAAGTACTAACCAGGACCAACCTGTGTAGCGGCCGAGATCCGACGAGATCGAGCGCGTACAGAATGGCATGGCTGTAAGCCATGACGACAGTGCTGAGTAAAAACATACCCAACCAGGGTCTCCATAGCGCTTAACCCTGTGACACCCAGACCGACCTGGCATTTTTCCCCCTGAAAAAAGCCCAAGTCCCTCAGGGTACCAGAACAGCAGATCTGCATCCCCGGCGGACAACGGGTTCAACTGATCTGGACCAGCGTGACCAGAACCAGTCCCGTGCCCTAACCACGCCGACATGCCTACTCTAGGAGAAGGGCAGATATGCGTGTTGATCTTAACATGAAAAGAAGGCGCCACCCAGACGTCCGGACGAACCGCGCCTGGTGGCCCACCCCAAGGGCGTGAGACCCCACTACATATGTTCAGATCCATCCCGTCATCATCCCCCAGACATGAACGAGAATCCGTCGACAACCCACCCAGGTCATGGGATGTGGTCGTCGGAAGAGGAAAAACCCCCATCTCAGTTGCTTTATAAAAACGCTGTTTCAACCACAAGCAACCAAGGCGTGCCAGTCAATCGCCTGTTTACAGCGAGCTAGCACTATACGTGCGTCGGGACACACCCCCATCAATGAACAGGCTATTTAGACCTGTCATTGAATCCCCAAGGCGCCCAGGGGAACGACAAGAGGGGTGTGACACTCCCTAACTCCAACACTTCTGGAATAGAAAGAAGGAAGCATCAACAGTATGTATCCCAGTCTACACAGCCGGGGTAAAAAATGTTCACATTTTTACATCCCACCACCCTCCCATAGGAAAGAGACGGGGATCCCCAGAGAGACTTCCCACGCGAGCTGTACAGATTGAAAAGAATATATTGCACCTCGAGCCATGTAAAAAACTGGTTTTAGGGCCTCCGGGGAAGAGGCACTGAACCCATACACACTCAATAAACGAATTGAATCGAATATACATACAATAGAAAAGGACCCTTCTAGAGGGTCCACTCACTTTGACAATCTGAGGAGGAAGGCTCTGTACTCTGATGGAGGCTTCCTCACATGGAAGAAGGAGTCCGAACTCACAGAAGGCCTGAATAGGCGCTTGGTGAGGAGGAGCCCTGACCACCCCCCCTGAAAACAGATCCATCACATGGACCTGAACAGCACACGGAAGTCCTACCAACAGAGACGCGCACGGTGACGTACTCTATGGCGGGGGAATTCCTGCGGTGCACACGCCCAATATACCAGGCCGTGGGACCAGGAACTCCCTCCCCCCCCCCCCCCCCCCCGTAACGTGCCGAACCGCCACGTGACGGGAACCTTGAAGGACAGGGGGTGTACCCCTGACCGACAGAACAATGGGGAGAGGAAAGGTTACCAGTTCACCCCTTTACGACCCCACACCCATGATACGACGTAACGACAAAAAGAGAATATGACACAGTCATAGTCAGCTCTATGAAGCGTTTCACAGCTCCACACAGCGCATGAGCTAACCTGCTATCTGATTTTTACTAAGGAAAAACACAGAATAGAGAAGGCTCTAAGAACCCCGGTCCAACATACACATGTGCTTCTGTGGCCAGTACAACCCAGTTGTAGGTCACATGACACACACAACCCATCATCACCTACAAAAAATGGCAAAAACACTCAACAGAGGAACGCCGTTTTTTTCACAATGAGAGAATACATCATTCTTGATTAGTATCGACCACAGGCCTTGCTAAGCACACATGACAGCAACCAAACCAATTTCCCTTTAGGAAATAAGTTTCTCCAGCAGATTTAGCACAACCTCAGCAATCAAGCTAAGAGTTACATCGTATCCCTACCACACAAAAGACACAATTAATGCACAACATGTCTGATAGGAGGTGATAAAGTCCCCAGGGAACCGGGGGGGAAAACACAATCCTCCTATTTTACCCTCAATACGGCCAGTTAAAACAGGAAAACCTGTTAATGTGTGAACTCACTGTTCATTGTCATTACAGTCTGAGAAAGAACATTCTTTTACTCACTTGTCACCAAGCATAGCTTCATAGGTTAGTTGCCTTAGTAGTGAGTACACGGTACACATAAACACCATGATGTTTCTCACACAACAACCAGATCAATACATCACGATCTGCACGGAGAAGCTAACTGCCAGTGACAAAAACAGCTCACACACAACCCGCAACGTATCCCAAATGCATTGCAACAACACACGTTTTGGGAAAAAACACCGTTATTCACAATACATTTAGCAAAGTAAAACCAGAAGACGTGTTATGAGGTCTGGCCAACCCCGTACCTACCCGGAACGCAGATCAGCGAAGTGCAGTCACAAGACACCGTAGAACACAGCCGTCCTGTGTTGTTCGATCCGGGCAGCGTCGCCGCTCCACCAGTCGCTACAGTCCTCTTTGTTGACGCAATCCCCGTCTAGGCTCAGGCAGGGTCGACGAACATCCCCTGTCAAGGATGACGTCGTGGTCAAGAGTGTAAAACATGTTAAAATCAAAGCACGTTCAACAGAATAGCATCAAGCTAACGGCTGCTCCAACCGTTCGGGTGCTATTGCTTCCGCTCGCGAGACGCCGATCTAACGACGCACGCGATCAGAAGCGAGCTCCCGGCGGCGCGCGAGAAGCTAAGCTACCCCGCGCCAGGCCACTGACCGGCTAACCGTAAGCTATGAACATGTAAACAATGACATAACACTCACCCAGACAGGCCGCCGTTCTGAACCCTCCTCACTTTTTAAGAGAAAAGAGAAAACAAGACGTCAACACCGCTTCACAACGGTGACATTACCACGTCCGGCGGAATCAGCACAGTACCAACTGGCCTGTATAGCTGACTTTGAACATGAATCTGCCGCTATCGCACATTACATGCACATATCCCCTCGTGAAGGAATACTCTCATTTGGATATGAAAGATGGGGTCTTAACACGGTGACAGAGAGAATCCACTCGTCCAGAACACACAGGGATCACCAGTGTCAATGGTCGCGGCCCACTAGTTAAAACTATAATGGTCGCCAGACCAAGGCCTTCTGTCGCCTAGGCGGCTAAACAAAGGACCCTAGCCTGGGGCCGGTTTCCATAAACTTTGTCAAGTAGCCCCCATAGCACTAACAGACAAGTGGAGCCCGCCAGCAAACACTACTCACCCAACCTGGAACGCACCGCTCCTCACAACAGCGGCATGTCCGACAGTTCAGCTGTGGCCTGACAGGTTTCACCCCAACAAACACAGCAAGGAACTGCAGTTGAGAAGCATGCAGCGGCGTGCTCCCAATACGAAAACCGGTGGAGGGTTTTTAGAATGATCATCATCTTCTAGACACTCCAGTACGAAGACAATATCGCCGTATTTTCTCGAAAATAGTGAGAGAGAAAATAAAGATATGATGTCAACGTATCCTTGTTTCCCAAGCTGTTCCTAATCCAATTTCTTCCATCATGGTGTCAAGTGTGGGGATCTACCGAGGCACTTCTTCCTTGTGGTGAAAGCGAGAAGGAGGAGAGCAGGTGACCACACACCTGCTTATGAAGGTAAGCTGATGAGGGGTGTGGTCAGACTAATACTGGTATTAGAGGTACATTTGTGGTTTATTCAGTACGCGTGCACGTACGCGAGATAGTGCAGTAGTGATGCCAAGCTAAGCCACTAACGATACAGAACTAAAAACTGACAATAACACAAAACTCATACATTTAAAACATTAAAAGACTAACCTATCGCTAAAATTGTATACCCCACAATAACTAAAAACTGACAATAACACAAAACTCATACATTTAAAACATTAAAAGACTAACCTATCGCTAAAATTGTATACCCCACAATAACTAAAAACTGACAATAACTCAAAAAGTAGATGCTATTAAAGAATCTATTGAAGGCAAAATTGATGCGCTGAGAGCGGACGCCGACTCACAGAATAAACGCACCGAGGCTCTGGAGAAAGTAGTGGAAGCCCACGAAATCAATTTCACTCGCATCTACAATGAAGTAGAGGCTAACAAAGTTAACCTAACTGCTGAGATGAAGGGGAACTACAATGAAATCAAGACGGAGCTCAGCGAAATAACGTTGGAGCTCACGCGAATCAATAAAGAACAGAAAGCCAAAATATTCGAGATGGAATATCAAAAACGCAAGCTGAATATTCGTATTGTCGGTCTGGACGAATCAGTGAGATGTGAAAACCCTGAAGAGTTTGCCACAGAATTACAGAAAATCTTGGGAACAGGAATCCTTCCTAAAATACCGGAGGTGGATCAGTGCTTCAGATTGGGTCCCCGCTCCATTGGCAATAACGCTAAGCCCAGAGTGATATTAGTTATACTGCGCCAAGTCAGAATAAAAGAAATGATTATGCGTGAAACTCGCAGGATGAAAGGCAATCTGAAATACATGGAGGTACCAATACACTGCTTTGAAGATTATTGTCGTGATGTAGTGGAACTGCGTGCCAAGTTCAAGACGGTGATGTCTCAACTATACCTGGGGAAATACAGACCCCTACTAATATACCCTGCAATACTTCGCGTCGTCGACAAACAAGGAGCAAAGGTTCTCCTCAACTCGCCTGAAGATGCAGCCAAATTCCTGTCTGAACAAAACGCAGAATAGTGTATAAATGGCCTTTTAAATCTCAGTTATGCAAGGTCACCATATAGTACAACCTTTAATAACCGAGGATTTGGGACAGAGAGACCTACGTGCTCAGAGTTTTTGAATGCTTTCTCCGACGTGTTTATATTATTGCGGACATATTGGATTTAAGATTGGAACACTCCAGAACATACTGGAACATTCAGACAATGTAAAAATGAAATATTGGAATAATCTAGAACATCGAAGCATTCTTTGATATATGGAGCATTCTGGAATATCAGCAATACGTGGTCATTCACTCTACCAGAAGCCCCTCGGGGCAGGGACGTGCACAGGACTTTAGAGGGGCAGGTGCTCAAAGGCTGAAAAGGGCACTATACTTGTGTGTATATCTTAACCGAGCGCGCATAGCGCGCAAGCACGATTTTTAAGGGCCCTTTTCGGGCGGGGGGCCCCCTTTTTATGCTTTTTTGGGGGGTTTTGGTGATCAAATATTGAATATTGAACTATAATAATCAGTGCAGGAGCTCACTTATCCTTGAAAGACACTTTTATCACTGACTTAAAAGGCCCATACATCTCCATAAATGTCCAGGGGGGAGGGAATAAGTGATTACCCTACAGCCCCAAGAAGTGCTGTATATTCTGTATTGTTTAATATAAATGCATTTTTTATTCCAATCCCGATTTGTATTTGAGATTCCCAAATCCCATCGGACTTGACTTCTTCGTGTCCCTCAATGAGTGTAATACCAGCATTCAACTGTATGCGCCACAGCGGTTTCTATCATCATCATCATCACCACCCACGCTATGCATAAAATATATAGGTCCGCGGAGGAGGCCGTGCAAACTGCAATGGAATATGGGGCATCTCTCTCTCTGTCCCTAATATTTTGATTCTATCCTGACATTTTTCAGTTGGAAGGGCAGTCTATATGCGTAACGGTAAAAAAAAAAAAAAAAAAAAAAAAAAATCAAAAAGGGCACTTTTTTAATGAGGCTCAAAAAGGCAGGTGCTCAGGCACCCCTTGGCCTCTATGTGTGCACGTGCCTGCCTCGGGGGAATAATCAACAGCTATCTAGATGCAGAACCACAGAGCCATCATAGCCGGCCGGCTGAAGATCACTCTACACAACGATCATCGCCCACCCCGGTCAGGGGAAATGCTGCATATACGTATTTAAAAACTGTTTTTTATTAATGGGAAATAATTTCACTACTTCTCCAATTAATACTTTAGATGTTTAAGCATAGCAATGCTCTTTTAAGATCTAAGTTAATGTTCTCTTCCTTTTACTTGTTTTTTTTTTTTTTTTTTTATCCGCTCTCTCTGATTTATTGAGGCTCTCTCTTCAGTTCAATACCTTCATATTATTCATGGGTTACTATAAATTACTATAAATTACAAGTTCATATAAAATGTAGTGATTAGGGCATGACAATTGAAGCTTATTTTTGGTCTTTATTTTTAGTTTATCTCATTTACATTTTTATTTATTTATTTTTTACGGGTAAGTGGCCAAGCCACAGTCGACATTCTACTTATGGTAGAATTTAGAGTGTTAGATCCTATGGTATACATAGGAATGTTAAGGATAATTGGATCATTCTGGGATATCCGGTGGTGCAAGGGAGAGAGTCATACGCAAAGGTTGTGTTCATGGAACACAATCCTGTACGACTCTCGGTGGGAGGGAAGGGTAGGGGATTTTTATTTGTATATATGTATGTTTTTAAGCTCGGCTCTCAACGGGACCTCACTAGTGGGATGTATATCTATTGTTGCCTCGCACTCTAGAAGCATTACCAAAAATTACAATGCAACATGTATAGACTATGGCTAGTTTGAATATAATGATATGGAACACCGGGGGAATAAATAACCAACTCAAACGCAAAAGCGTGCTCACACTGATGAAAAAAGAACATGTGGACATTGCTCTGCTAAGCGAAACACACATTCTAGGGAAAGACATAGGTAAATTAGCGGACAACATATACCATAATATCAGTCACTCCTCTATTGGTACGAGAACTCGGGGTGTAGCAATAGTCGTTAAACGTAAGTTGAATATTGTACTAAAGGGAGTATGGTCTGATGTAGAAGGTCGGATAACTATAGCTAAGATTGAACATAAGAACAGGAAAATAGCGCTGATAGCGGTATACGCCCCAAATTTGTACGAAGAAGATTTCTTCACTACACTAACCAATGCAATGTTAGACATTCCCGATTACTCATTTATAATAGGAGCGGATTTTAATGCCATCTGGAACCCAAGGATAGACAAATCTTACCTCGCCTTTTCCAGCGAACAAAAGAATTCATCAAAGGCATTAAAGGATTGGTCAAAGATTACAGGTGTAAAGGACTTATGGCGGTTACTTAATCCCACGACCCGAAAGTACTCTTGTCGATCTGCGAGACATAAGACACTATCCAGAATAGATTATGTCTTTGCATCACAGAGACTATTTGATAATTATGAAGTGGAAATGATACCCAACGCACTATCAGATCACTGTTATTTACTCCTTAAAGGTACATTTGGTATACTATCCTCCCGAGCCCCAAGATGGCGATTTAACTCGTTGCTGCTTAACAACAAGGAATTCATTACACAACTCAAAGAAGCTCTTATAGTATTCCAACGGGAGAATGCAAACTCGGTGCAAGACCCCAGAATAATATGGATGTCGGTAAAGGGAATGATCAAAGACTTCACGGATAGCTTTTCCTCCAAAATGCGCAAGAATCAAAGCACAAAACTGGATGAGCTGGAAACGCTTTACTCAACGTTATTTAATTCTCTGAAATACAACAACTCAACTCGACTAGAAAATCAAGTTAACATACTAAAAATAGAGATCAATGCCATATACAGACAACAATCGGAAATACAAATACGCAGCACAAGACAACAGCAGTACTCCCATGGTTCCAAACCCAGCCACCTATTAGCCATGCGATTAAGAATTAATGCAACATTTGCAGATATAACTACCATTAGAGCACAACAAGTACTTGTAACAGATCCTGTAAAAATAAACGATACATTCAAAGTATTCTACTCCGACTTATATAAATCAGAAATGACCTTCGATCAAAACAAAATTGACACATTTCTTAATCAAATTATTCTCCCTAAACTTTCAGAGGATGACGCTAAACAGTTAGAAATACCGATCACACTAGAGGAACTCAAGAAGGCCATAACCGCAATGAAAAGTGGTAAGGCTCCAGGAAGAGACGGTTTCCCATCAGAAATGTACCTTTCTTGTTGGGACATAATTGGCCCCTTATTACTAAATATGATCTTATACTCAGTCAAGGAGGGGAACTTCCATAAAATTGACAATATTGCACTCATAACAGTCCTCCTTAAAAAAGACAAAGACCCCAACGAGTGCGGTAGTTATAGACCTGTAAGCCTCCTCGGAACAGATATCAAACTGTACTCTAAGGTATTAGCCATCAGATTACAAAAGCATATGACGTCTTTAGTTCACCCGGACCAAACTGGCTTCATAGGAGGCCGCCTGATCACTGAGAACATAAGACGTATACTGCACGTACTTGATGCCGACAAGGAGGACACCATACCTAAGGCGATGCTGTCCCTGGATGCTATGAAGGCCTTTGACAGGCTGGAATGGTCGTATCTGTGGGCAGTGCTAGAAAGGATGGGGTTAGGAAAAGGATTCATCGATATGATTAAAGTATTATACAAAGACCCATCGGCCATGATTACAACAGGCACAATCATCTCTGAAATATTTCCGGTATCACGCTCTGCCAGACAGGGTTGTCCTCTTAGTCCCGGACTGTTCAATCTATCATTAGAGCCTTTAGCACAATATATAAGACAATCCCAATCCATAGAACCTATCGTAATCAAGGGCACACAACAAAAAATTTGTTTATATGCGGACGATGTAATATTGTTCATGAAAAACCCCAACACCACATTGCCTCATCTGCTCAAGTTGATTGAGGACTTTGGTGATTTATCGGGATTTAAGATAAATTGGCCGAAGTCGGCTTTCCTTCCACTTAACACCCCTGCAAAAAAAGATACAACCCTCCCAGGACAGATACCGATGGTAAAACATTTCAGATGCTTGGGAGTGGAAATATTCCCTACCATAAGACAAACGGTGAAGTACAACTACACAAAAATCCAAAACAAAATCAAAGACGACCTTGATAGATGGGCAAAACTTAAGAACACAGTACAAGCACGGATATCAATAGTTAAGATGGATGTACTACCTAAAATCAACTTCTTCTGTTCAATGCTACCGTTACCCCCTCCAGAGGGTTACTGGAAAAGATTACACTCCTCCACATACAAATTTATTTGGAATAACAAACCACCACGTATAAAAAGATCCACCGCACAGAGAAATAAAGCAGATGGTGGCATGGCATTTCCAGATTTTTTCCTATATTTTAAGGCGTACTCATTAAGTCCATTGACAACATGGTTTGACTCCCAAGCATTAGCATCTTGGAGAAAAATAGAAGAAAACATAGTAGCCCCACATAGACTGAAGGACATAGCATACACTAAACTACCAATCAAGCACTGTGAACGAAAATTTGGCCCCATAATTACTCATGCGATCCGGATATGGCGTGAATCACAAAAAAAAAATCCTAACCCACAAGAATGGCACAATCATACTCCCTTATTCAATAACAATGCTCTCTTAATTGGAAAACGACCTATAAGATTCCCTATATGGGAAGAGCAAGGCATACACTCATTAGGGGATGTTTTTAACAAACAGGGTTTTTGTAGTGATAAAGAAATACGCAAAAAATTTAATCTCACCAAGTCCACATGGCTTTTTCACAAACAGTTAGAGCTATGTTTGAAGTCTCACAGTGTTCCATTAGACGGACCGGTTGAGCACCACAGATACCACGGGTTCTTCTACTCAAGAGAGACATCGAGAGGTTTTGTTTCAGAATTTTGTCGTCGATTACTAACGTCCTCGTATGAAGCCCTCCAACTTGACTCTGTCTGGAGGAGGGATATACCAGACCTGGAGGATGACTTTGATTGGCAAGGAGCCTGGGCGGATGTCCGACTTGCATCGAGGAACCCGGATCATCAACAAATCAATCTTAACTGTGTTCACAGGACATGCTTGACTCCTATAAGACTGTGCCGAATGGGGCTCGAACGGGATTCCAGGTGCACCCGGTGTACAAATGGGGGCGAAGGGACATTTGTGCACATGTATTGGGACTGCTCACCAGTTGGGGCATTCTGGAAAGATGTGACCCAACAGGTATCGGAACTCGTGTCTTGGAATATACCTGTACGCCCCTCGGTATTGCTGTTGAATGATGTTTTTGGGTTTGCGGTGAGTCCACGGCTAGGGAGATTGGTTTTATCGGGTATCACAGTAGCCGGGGAGCTGATCGCATCATGCTGGTTTCAACCGGAAAGGGTGTGCCGTGGAGTTTGGTTTCTTACATGTCTCGATGTGGTTTGCCATGAAGTGTCTGCAGCGGGAGTTCTGGGTCTCGATGAATCCAGGGTGTCGGTGTGGTTGGAGGTGGTGGAGAGAATGGGAGCTAGCTTATAGTGGTAGTGTCTGGTTAGGTGCGAGGGATAGTGGAGGTACTTCTCAAGGTGGGGTCCGGGAGGGGGGGGTTCGAGCTGAGCATATGTGTGTAGGGTTTTTTTTTTTAGATAACAGGTATTATGGGTATATCTTATATAAAACAACTAACCAAAAGGTGATCTCATTGGATGTGCCCTGACAATTAATGCTTGTATATCTTATCGTGTGTTGTCATGTTTGTTTATATGTTTGTTTAAAAAATTATAAAAAAATAAAATACAAAAAAAAAAAACTGACAATAACACAAAACTCATACATTTAAAACATTAAAAGACTAACCTATCGCTAAAATTGTATACCCCACAATAACTAAAAACTGACAATAACACAAAACTCATACATTTAAAACATTAAAAGACTAACCTATCGCTAAAATTGTATACCCCACAATAACTAAAAACTGATTGGAAACCCATTCAAACTATAGGGGGCTATTCCTCTATTCTGTCCATGAGCCACTTCCTGACGCTTCTCTTGAAGCTGTGGAGGCTCAAGCTCTGTTTGATGGGGGGTAAACACTGGCCGACCGCCCCCCTCAACGTTAGCAGGTAGCACTGAAATCACTGCGCCCAGAGGAGTGGTTAGGCAAAAAATTGTTCCGAGTATATTTGCTTATAAAACGTAATTGTCTAATTCAATTATTTTTTATTTCTCCACGTGGTGAATACACAGGTCACAACATGTTTACATGAACGTTTTGGAGTTGTATTTGGAGTGTATTTCGTGACTGTATACAGTGTAAGGGAACGTCAGGCTCCGGATCTCCCCCACTTCCAGTGATGAAGCTCCGGATCTCCCCCACTTCCAGTGATGAAGCTAAGCTACGCTAACGGAGCGACTGTTCCCAAAGCTAAATGCACGCACAGAGACAAAAAAGGTGGTTAAGCTTAGGCACTCTTCGAAGTTGGTTAAGGTTAGAGTTTGTCTTAGAGCATGGCGATAGAACGCCAGGTAGTTTGCAGGCTGTTTGACGAGGAAATGGGCAAAGACACAGCTCGTCACGGATTGGCCAAACGCGTCAGTGGCCAATCAGAGAGCGTCAGTCAGTGCCAATCAGAGAGCGTCTCCGAGAAATGCGGCTTGTTTTGGTAATCATGCGTGTCTCCCATAGATATCTACACTAGATAGCTTACCCGCGCTGCCGGCCAATGTAGAGCGACGTCGTCGTAGGGCGGCCATCTTGCTCGAGGCAGCTCAGCTACATTCATGTCTACTTTTTTACTTAAAGGCAGTTTTTTAATTTTTTTTTTACAAACCGCTTGAATCATAGCCACGTTAATACTGCTTGTAATAAACCAACCCGTTTGTAAATCAGTCAATATTTCAGCGAGTTATGAGTATTTTTGTCTGTGCAGCTCACTCACCCTCACTCAAGGCTGACTGGAGCAAGATGGCGGCGGTTCAGCGACGCTGGTGACTCCGCCTTAAGCTATCTAGTGTTCTATATATATCTATGGTTGAGACTGCTCCTGGTGGCGTGGGGTGGGATCACAGGTTGATCTCCTCTCTGTGTCTCCTCTCTCTCTCTAGGTGTTGAGACAGCTCCTGGTGGCGTGGGGTGGGATCACAGGTTGAGCCTCTCTGTGTGTCTCCTCTCTAGGTGTTGAGACTGCTCCTGGTGGCCTGGGGTGGGATCACAGGTTGATCCTCTCTCTGTGTGTCTCCTCTCTAGGTGTTGAGACTGCTCCTGGTGGCGTGGGGTGGGATCACAGGTTGATCTCCTCTGTGTGTCTCCTCTCTGTCTCTAGGTGTTGAGACTGCTCCTGGTGGCCTGGGGTGGGATCACAGGTTGATCCTCTCTCTGTGTGTCTCCTCTCTAGGTGTTGAGACTGCTCCTGGTGGCCTGGGGTCGCAGGTTGATCTTCTCCGTGGGAACGTCCAGCACCTCAGGAGAGTCGGACACGGTCATCTGGAACGAGGTACTTAACCCTTTCACCGCCCCGCACTACCACACGGGTTAACCCTTTCACTGCCACGATACGCAGAAGGTTAACCCCATTTCACTGCCGCACGACAAAAGCGTTAACCCTTTCACTACCACACTACCGTCTGTGGTGTGATAGTGAAAGGGTGATGAGTTGCTGAGAGAGATGCTTCTTCCTGTAAAAATGCTTTGTGTGTATTGTCTGTACGTGTGTGTGTGTGTGTGTGTGTGTGTGTGTGTGTGTGTGTGTGTGTGTGTGTGTGTGTGTGTGTGTGTGTGTGTGTGTGTGTGTGTGTGTGTCTCTGTTGAAACAGGTTGTTACAACCAAGCATAATGACTTGCCCTAAGGCCTCAACAGTCACAGGGAATATGGCTCGTTTCCCGGTAGGCCTGGGTTGTAAAATGGTGGACAACAAGAAGTCGGGACACGTTTTCACCACAAGAATAACAATATTTATTTAACAACTATAACACCAGCCTCCTTGGTTCAGGATATAATATTAATATTTACATGCAAGCAGCCTAAAAAAAAGAGCACGAGGCTCAAAATGATGAGCGGACAGGTGAGAGACACCTGCCGTGACGATGAGCTCTATAGGGCGCGGAGCCTCGTCAGCACACCTGTGTTCAATCTAGGGCTGTCCCCGACTAAGGATTTGGATGGTCGACTAGGATTGGTCGACAAAAAAGAAAAAAGAAAAAGTATAATATTATTATTTTTTTATTTTTTTTTATCGTTCCATTTGGGCTGTGGGGGGGTGCTTAATGTCTGAAGGAGTCGACTGAAGGCTTCTTGTCCTCTGCAAAAGCATGCAATTGGTCCACTGATGGATACATCTTGATATTTGTCTAGTCTAGTGTGTTCATTAGATGGGTGAAATCCTCTTTCAGTGCCTCTGTGCCTGTTTTCGTAGGCAGTTAGCCTCTGGTATGCGTGCCATTAGCGTTAGCCACGCTTCTAGGCCTCTTTTCTTTTGGAAAGAATGATAATAAAAAAAATATATATATATTTTATTTTGTATTATTATATTTGACTAAGAGGTTGGCCAGTCGACTACGGCTCCTTTCGACCGATTAGTCGACTAATCGATTAATAGGGGTCAGCCCTAGTTCAATTACAACAAAGAAAGTGTGTCAATTACAACCTGAAACCCACCAATTAGTGAAGCTGTTTGCAAGTGTAGCTGCTGTACAATGAATGAGTCGAGTCGGGTTGTGTCTCAATGGCGTGTGTTGCAGAACACAAGTAAACATACCACACTCTCTCCAGGACGTGAGACAGGTATATATATTATACAGGCACCGGCTCAGTACGCCCACCGGGTGGAGCTGTAGAGCAGCCTGTAACATCTCCCTTCCTTTAGTAAGTGTCAACATCATCCGTGCACACCTTAGGTAGTATCAGAACACCTCAGCAATAACAACCACAATTAAACACAGAACAACAGAATCACAATTTTCCAACATTCCCCAAATTTTCAACGTTCTGAACTTTCAGCAGTATATTTGCTTGTTTTTTTCCCCCCATTGACTCATGCACCTTTTTGAGAATCATCTGACATGAAGATGGAACACATTTTTGTTGTTAATATGATTTATATTACTGGTAGTTCATACAAGACATTATCGTCCTCTAAGCCAATCTGCACTTTAACATAAGCCTGGGTTGTTTTTATTTCTGTTAACGCCACAGATATAAGAGAGAGGTCTTTAAAGCTGAGTCAATGTTGATGGTTTTGTTGAACATTTGTATTTCACAGGAGAGAGACTGTATTCAAAGAAAGCTATTAAAATAGTCTTTGAATCTAAATATACTTTCTTTGTGTTGATTTTACATTAATTCCATGATTTTACTCAAGTAAATATCTGTTACAAGCTTCGGTCTTAAGTAGAAAAATGCGATTTTTAATCTAGATTAATCTAGATTAATTACAGAAAATTGTGAGATTAATTAGTAAAAAAAAAAAAATTCAATCTATTGACAGCACTAGTTGCACCTGTCTGTCTCTGTTTAAACGTCCTGTGTGTCTCTGTTTAAACGTCCTGTCTGTCTCTGTTTAAACGTCCTGTCTGTCTCTGTTGAAACGTCCTGTCTGTCTCTGTTTAAACGTCCTGTCTGTCTCTGTTGAAACAGGTCCTGTGTGTCTCTATTTAAACGTCCTGTCTGTCTCTGTTTAAACGTCCTGTCTGTCTCTCTGTTTAAACAGGTTCATCATAAAACCGAGTTTGGCTCCAACCTGACGGGACATGGATTCCCCGATCCGGGACACCTGGACAACGTCCAGGACGCGTGTAGCTTTATGACAAGCAAGCAGTGCAAAAATGCGGAAGCATTCGTCACCGCACGCCACTACGGTAAAGCGCCTTTCTTTTCAGGCCCGCTTTGGGAGCTGTCGCGCGGAAATAGGCTGTCTATTGCCATTCTCTTTGACAAACTCTAACCTTAACCAGCTCCTTAACAGCGCCTAAACTTAACCGTTCTAACCTTAACCAACTCCGAAACAATGCCTAACCTTAACCTTAACCTTAACCATGCCTAACCTTAACCATAGAAAGAATATTGCCATTCTCTTTGACAAACTCTAACCTTAACCAGCTCCTTAACAGCGCCTAAACTTAACCGTTCTAACCTTAACCAACTCCGAAACAATGCCTAACCTTAACCTTAACCATGCCTAACCTTAACCATAGAAAGAATATTGCCATTCTCTTTGACAAACTCTAACCTTAACCAGCTCCTTAACAGCGCCTAAACTTAACCGTTCTAACCTTAACCAACTCCGAAACAATGCCTAACCTTAACCTTAACCATGCCTAACCTTAACCGGCGAAAGAATACACGTTAAAAAAAAAAATCACGTTAAAAAAAAAATATTTGATGGGATTCGAACTCGCCAGCAAATGAGCCGTAGGATCCACAGCCATGCACTCTTGCCAATTGAGCTATTTCTGGATACTGAATAAGGGGCGGTGACTTATATATATTGAGCTCCGCTCGTGTCGAACCAAGGCGGGATCTCATGCGCATGCGCGGGCACCTCGCGCGAGCACGCCGGCGCACGCACGCACCTGAGCGAGCACGCCGCCGGTGCACGCACGCGGGCGCTGGGCGGCGGAAGATGAAAGGCGCATTACCGCACGCCACTACGGTAGAATGCTTCCGCATTCTTGCACTGCTTGCTTGACATTAAGGAACAGGCGTCCAGGACGAGCTGCGCGCTCAGGGCATCACAGCGGACGACAGCGGTCCCACAGAGAAATGATGAGAGGAGGCGAGGAGGAGTGGTCAGGACAGAGAGAGGCGAGGAGGAGTGGTCAGGACAGAGAGAGGCGAGGAGAAATGGTCCAAACGGCTAACAACAGGAGAGAAGAAGAAGAGGCACCCAGCAAGACTATGCCAGCAGGGGGCAGTGTTGAGCCTCAGTCACCAGGGACATTCTGGGGGAAATGTTCACCTCTTGTCTCCACTACGGTTAGGTTATTAACAGTAAGGTTAATATTAGGGGTTACGGTAAGAGTTAGGTTTATAAACAGTAAGGTTAATATTAGGGGTTATGGTGAGAGTTAGGTGTATAAACAGTACGGTTAAGCCTAGGGGTTAAAGCTGCAATAACTATTTTCTATTCAAACAGTATTCAAAACTTCTTACGACCACTTGCTATCAGAAGGTCTCGTTGAGTCATGGTGTCTCTACTCAATCAACCCTATGCATTTAAGAAATACTTTTTTCAGTGAATCTCTTAATTACATCAATATTGTGCCGTCAGACCAGTGTTGTGTTTGTAGGTGAAGTATTGAACTACCTTGTTGAACAACCAGGACGTGCCCAGTAGAAGGTTTTATGTATCTACTAGTAATCCACGCACAAAAACATCTTTCTTATTTCCTTCTTTTCTTTAGCAAACAAGATTGTGCCAATCGGGTAGTTTTATATACGTGATGAGGCTTTCGTTTGGGGGGAAAAGGAGTTTTGTTTACTTGCTCATTACTGCCCTCTAGTGGTCGGGAAATGGTCATTGCAGCTTTAAAGTAAGCATTAGGTTCATAAACATACAATAGGGTGTCCTGGTGTTCATACTTGCATACCTTCACCCAGAACGTTCCTCGAGTCTCCTCTCTGAGGACGCTTGTCTCTTTAGTTTATTTTTCACTGATCAAGAGTTCGCCTGTCCAATTGGGGGCCATGTCAACTTTTCAACCAATCACATGAGAACATCTGCAGAGGCGGGGGAGTGTTGTGGGCGGGGCACCAGCAGAGAGGAAAGTTAGATGGATGGATGGATGGATAGATAGATAGATAGATGGAGGGAGAGAGGATGAGATATCAGGGGATCTGAGGGCTGTTTAGTTTAGGATCTGTTGACTGTTACTGTTGTCAATACAGTCAAATAATACTACTGACAGTTTCATGTACGAGATGACAGGTACTAAATACTGACCAGGTGAGAATGAGTTGGTACTAATAATAACATAAACTAGTGGCAACACTTTTACTCACTACATAACATCTATAACGGTTCATGAAGATGTTCATAATCAACCATAATGCATTATAATTGTGGTTATGAACACAGAAACCACATCAGTAACCAGACTAAATGACACATTAGATACTAAACCACTTCACTTCACATGTTGTGTGATCTGACATGAGATTCTGATCTCTCAAACTCAGCACCATCATGCCTCTGACATCATCATATCACATTACAGTCTGTTTTAAGTCTTCGTGCTTTTAAAGTAAAGTGTTACCACACAGGTTTTACACTACTGCGAGAAAGAGATGGTTAAAAGAGAGAGAGACGCGATTAGTATTCGGGACGGAGGGGACAAAGGCGGAGAGGTCGGAGAGGGAGGGGGAGGGGACTCGGCGGAGGAGAAGAAGAAAAGAGAGGAAGAAAGAGGAAGAGAGACGGTAAACAGAATGTAGTCTAGGATAGCAGTAGTAGAACTAACGTGTAACACGGTCCTTAACACAGAGTGAGAAGGTAAAACAGATAAGAGAGAGAGGGCGAGAGAGAGAGAGAGGCTGCTTTGTCCCAAAACCACCTGCTTTTGCAGTCGAGGTAAAGTTTTGGGGCTAGCTGTGTTCGTGTGCTCGCACTCCCCCCTTGTGGCCATTATCCACAACTGCACCTTGTGATCAGCAATGCTACTGGAACGAAACCCCGAAGGGTTTTTAATTAGTATTGAGTTATTCACTTGTATTATCATGTTATCACTGCCACTATTATCCTCATTTAACATCATTCCATGTATTGTACTTTATACTCCTGAAGTAATCGTTTTTTCTTTGTATGAATTATGTCCGAATGAGATGTGGGTTTTGTACGCGACTGTGACAAGAGACGAAAAGGACGGAAGGTCAAATGTCTCTTAGCAATGGCTTCACTTGTTGGCCTCAAACATATCTTTTAAAATCCATTTATTTTCCACCTCTGTGTTAAATTAGGTTTAGGTGTGTGATGTCTCCAGTCAGGTTATTAAGGTCAGGAGTTAGGTTTATAAAAACAACCTTTTAGGTGAACATTCTGACAAAGCTTTTTTTTGCAGCTCAGCCAACAAGCGATGACCCTTGAGCAAGGCAGGGAACTAACACAAGCTGGATGCTAATGGCTTTGAGCTATTATGTGATCTTCGGGGTCAGAGGTCATATCTCTGTTTGGTGGGGGGGGGGGGGGGGGGTAGTAGTCTAAATAGACGGCTACATTCTAGGATGGACCAGAAGAGGATGGGTCACTGATGTCATGGAAATGTTGGCTTCCCTGTAAACCACCAAGGAAACTATAACGGAAGGAAGGGTCGTTTGTTGCCTTGTTAACTAGCTAACATTGATATATTGGTTGATTTAAAAAAAAAAAATTATTTGAATACAGGCTTCGATAGAACTGGCACCCAAGGTCTGGCGCCGAGCAGAGCGTAGAACGTGACGGCGCTTCCTCCTTTTCGTAGTTCCCTTGGTGACCACCGGGGGACACATTGAGACGTGAGGCCGTCTCCCAGTGACGGCGTCAGCGTGCTCTCCCTCTAATGTTACATTTGGGACTTCAGTCTGCGGCGGTGAAGACCCCAGGGTTCAGACCCACCGGTACTTCTTTCTTTCTTGTCTTTACGTCCATTGTTCTGTTAACCCTTTCACTGCCACACGACATCCGGTTAACCCTTTCACTGTGACAAAAAAAAAAAAAAAAAAAAAGCATCCGCGGAGCTAATGATGGAGTATCGCCGTCGGTTGTGTGATAGTAAAGGGCTAACCCTCTGTCGTGTGGCAGTGAAGGGGTTAAAAGATTCACACACGGGTCGCTGGACGTGTAGAGCCTTCTCTGATTGGTACAGGGGTCGTGTAGAGGCTTCTCTGATTGGTACAGAGGTCGTGTAGAGGCTTCTCTGATTGGTACAGAGGTCGTGTAGAGGCTTCTCTGATTGGTACAGAGGTCGTGTGGAGGCTTCTCTGATTGGTACAGAGGTTGTGTAGAGGCTTCTCTGATTGGTACAGAGGTCGCGTAGAGGCTTCTCTGATTGGTACAGGGGTCGTGTAGAGGCTTCTCTGATTGGTACAGAGGTCGTGTAGAGGCTTCTCTGATTGGTACAGAGGTCGTGTAGAGGCTTCTCTGATTGGTACAGAGGTCGTGTAGAGGCTTCTCTGATTGGTACAGGGGTCGTGTAGAGGCTTCTCTGATTGGTACAGAGGTCGTGTAGAGGCTTCTCTGATTGGTACAGAGGTCGTGTAGAGGCTTCTCTGATTGGTACAGAGGTCATGTAGAGGCTTCTCTGATTGGTACAGAGGTCGTGTAGAGGCTTCTCTGATTGGTACAGAGGTGCACCTATATCTCCTCTGGCGTGAGAGAGCGCTCGGTATATCGAGCAAAGTATCCATATCGTTCAAAATGGAGAGCTCAAAATAAAGGACTTATATTTGTACTCGGTCTGGGAAAACAAAGAGGCGTTGATCGGTGCACCTCTAACTTGTGATGTCATCTTGTATGGGGGAGGGGGGGGGGGGGGGGGTGATTAAATAAAAAGACAAGTGCTGCTTACTTTTATAAAGGAGACAAGCATTTGGGACCGAGCGCAGCGGTTGTTTTAAAGTACACTTTCAAGAAGCCGGGTGGCCTAAAAGCAACTCTTGTCAGTGTTTTCCTACCAGGAGAGACTTAAAGAAATAAAACTGGGGCTTGTTGTATTTCTTTAACAGTTAAGAGTGGTTCCATTTGTATTTTGCGCATAATTCTTATTGTTTCCTTTTTAACTTGCTTGGACCAGATATGTGTGGGTTTGTCACTTAAAAGACAACATGAGTTAAGTGGGTATAATTATACAGTACCTATCAGTGATTGGTTTTAGACTACTTCAAAGTTGGTATTCTTACCTGTGATTGGTCTAGACTACTTCAAAGTTGGTATTCTTACCTGTGATTGGTCTAGACTACTTCAAAGTCGGTATACTTAACCTGTGATTGGTCTAGACTACTTCAAAGTCGGTATACTTAACCTGTGATTGGTCTAGACTACTTCAAAGTCAGTATACTTAACCTGTGATTGGTCTAGACTACTTCAAAGTTGGTATTCTTATGAATGAATGAATGAAAATGAATGAAAACTTTATTAACAGATTGCAGAATGGGTACAGTGCAGTACAGCTCAATACATACAATTGTTAAGGGGATGCAGACCAGAGAAAGACTTTCATCTTGTTTACACCAGGGTCCCCCATTTCCAATTCATCGTAACATATATGACATACATGACATACAGATAGACAGTACTGCTACATCTATACATTTATGACATACCAGATTTGCAATTACAGTACTGTATTTGTGATACAAAAAGAGTCCAGAAAGAAAAGAGTATATACATTAGGCGTAGAAACTGTACATTGGATTGGGTAGGTGGGGGTGGGACTGTACATTGGAGGTGGTTGGGGGGGGGGGGGGGGGGGGGGTAGGAGTGGGGGGGGGGGGGGGGGGGGGGAGTGGGGGGGGGTTCAAGCTGGTTCATGCCCTCATCTTCTCCCGTCTAGATTACTGTAATGCATTGCTCATTGGCTCAACATCTAAATCCCTCCATAAACTTCAACTAGTCCAGAACACCTCAGCCCGCATCATCACCCGCTGCCCCAAATTCTCCGACATCACACCTGTCCTCTCCTCACTTCACTGGCTCCCTTTTAAGTATAGGCTTGACTTTAACACATTGAGCGCCACGCTCTTTTCCCATCTTTAGCAAATGGCGCCAGCGTTATTGACCATTTTAGCGATGTTTGCAGATCCATCGTGTGTTCTGTATTATAGCTATGGAGACAATAGTATGGCTCATTTAACAGGCATTATTCATAGACCATCACTGACTAACCAGTTAATTTCTACATACTGTAGTTTGTGCACTATTACACGCTAAACATCGCCCCTTTCCAAAATAATCCAGTATTTTTTCATAGATCGCGAGATATGACACGTTATATGTATTATGCCCACATCGTTCTGGTTGCTAGCCTGAGTGTATAGAACGGGGATCAACTATTGATCAAAGGATCCAAAAACGAGTATACTCATTAACCTGTGATTGGTCTAGAGTCGACTACTTCAAAGTCGGTATACTTACCTAATGATTGGCTCCTTATAATGCGAGTTGTCCTGGTGGAGGAGTACAGTACTCCGCCCCCATCTGGTGTTCTAAGTAGGTAAAAAAAACAAATGTAATAATAAACTATGTGCAAATGCTGCTCGACCCACATCTGTTAACGACGGGCCCTGAGTTCACGAGTTGGGTCCATAAGTGACTCCTTTTATTATCACAATATTACGAGGTCCGTGTCTGATGTGCGTCCGTGTATAGAATGTATGCGCGTGTTTATACGTGATGTGTGTGGGTGAGTGTGTTTAGAATCTGTGTACCTCATGTGGCTCACCGGAGGTACTAACGGGGCCTCTCTCAACCTTTATGCCGATGATGGTATGGTACTCCTTTATTGTTGTTACCCTTTTTCTTCTTCTTACTTTTTTTTTTTTTTAATATCTAATGTAGTTATACGTTTATGCTTTTTAATAATTATTTTCTCTTGTTCCTGCGATAGAATAAAGCTCTTTTTTTATTTTGTACGTTTATGTCGTATCGTGTCTTTTGTTTCACTCGTCGTCAGTCCTGCTGTCTTGTGTTTTTCTTCCTCCATAGTAGACTTTGAGGGTAAAATATACCAGGCCAAGCCCCCTCTCTCTGTTCTCCTGTGTGTGGGTCTTTGTGGGCCGGGGGTTTGATTCCTGATACTGGAAATTAGATTAGATCAGATCAGGCCGAGAAACACCTGGAGACGTTCCACACTCCAAGACCTAAAGAACATCGGAGTGAGCTGGCAAGAAGCAAAGGCCCAGAAGAGAGTGAGATGGAGAGCTCTGGTGGACGCCCTATGCCCCCCAACGGGCTAAAGAGGATTAAGTCAAGTAAATCAAGATCAGATTAGATTCAAATGTATTGTCATCGTACAGCACAAGTACAGTACAACAAAAATAAGTTTGGCATCCAACCAGTGTGCAAATGTAACAGTAAAGTGCAATAGTAATATACAATGTACAGGTGATTAAACTGGGTATAAAATATATAAATTAGTACTACTGAGTAATAGTGCTAATCAGATGTATGTACAGAGTTGTAGTATTAATATGTACAGTGACAGGTATAAAGGCACTATGGTAGTACAGAAAGTCATACTGGCCAGCAGCGTAACTAGTAAGAGTATAGATATGGGATATGGGCACACCTCACCTCCGAAAAAACCCTGACTGCTCCATATCCATCAACAACCACTCTATCCTCCCCTCCCCCACAGTGAAAAACGTGGGTGTTCTTTTTGACCCCCAAACTATCATTCGAACCACACATCAATAACATCACCAAGACATGCTTTCACCTCAGGAACATTTCCCGCATTAGACCACTACTGTCCCCCTCCGACACTGAAAAGCTGGTTCATGCCCTCATCTTCTCCCGTCTAGATTACTGTAATGCATTGCTCATTGGCTCAACATCTAAATCCCTCCATAAACTTCAACTAGTCCAGAACACCTCAGCCCGCATCATCACCCGCTGCCCCAAATTCTCCGACATCACAACTGTCCTCTCCTCACTTCACTGGCTCCCTTTTAAGTATAGGCTTGACTTTAACACATTGAGCGCCACGCTCTTTTCCCATCTTTAGCAAATGGCGCCAGCGTTATTGACCATTTTAGCGATGTTTGCAGATCCATCGTGTGTTCTGTATTATAGCTATGGAGACAATAGTATGGCTAATTTAACAGGCATTATTCATAGACCATCACTGACTAACCAGTTAATTTCTACATACTGTAGTTTGTGCACTATTACACGCTAAACATCGCCCCTTTCCAAAATAATCCAGTATTTTTTCATAGATCGCGAGATATGACACGTTATATGTATTATGCCCACATCGTTCTGGTTGCTAGCCTGAAACCCCAAACACTTCCAAATCAAAGGTATATACCATGTACATATGTGTCTTGACAAAATCATTAAGGGGGGGGGGGGTCATTTTAACTCAAAACTGCTATCGTTACCGAAAGCAAGTTTTAGGTCAGGTGAAATATGACACTGTGATCGTTACAAAAACATGTTTCAGGTTCAGTAAAATAAACATAGAATATACCTTACCTTAGCCAGAAGGTACTCCAAAAAGAATACTCCCCAGTGATCCCATCGCGATTACTCGTGTATTATGTGTATATTCATGTATACAGGAAATCGGTTCGAGGCGATAAAATCTCAGAGCGATGCTGATGGGAGGAGTCCTTGCCGACAAAAAAAAAAAAAAGTGTCCCCACACCAAACTATTCCAGTTCAAAAGGTAGGCGATACTGCCACCTGGCAGGATTCGATTGTCATTGCAATTGTAACGTAGGCAGATGAGCCAGGGAGGTTCAGGGAGCTCCGGCTGAGTGTATAGAACGGGGATCAACTATTGATCAAAGGATCCAAAAACGAGTATACTCATTATTCACGCTCAAGCGTTGGCGGCAGATTAGATTCAAATGTATTGTCATCGTACAGCACAAGTACAGTACAACAAAAATAAGTTTGGCATCCAACCAGTGTGCAAATGTAACAGTAAAGTGCAATAGTAATATACAATGTACAGGTGATTAAACTGGGTATAAAATATATAAATTAGTACTACTGAGTAATAGTGCTAATCAGATGTATGTACAGAGTTGTAGTATTAATATGTACAGTGACAGGTATAAAGGCACTATGGTAGTACAGAAAGTCATACTGGCCAGCAGCGTAACTAGTAAGAGTATAGATATGGGATATGGGCACACCTCACCTCCGAAAAAACCCTGACTGCTCCATATCCATCAACAACCACTCTATCCTCCCCTCCCCCACAGTGAAAAACGTGGGTGTTCTTTTTGACCCCCAAACTATAATTCGAACCACACATCAATAACATCACCAAGACATGCTTTCACCTCAGGAACATTTCCCGCATTAGACCACTACTGTCCCCCTCCGACACTGAAAAGCTGGTTCATGCCCTCATCTTCTCCCGTCTAGATTACTGTAATGCATTGCTCATTGGCTCAACATCTAAATCCCTCCATAAACTTCAACTAGTCCAGAACACCTCAGCCCGCATCATCACCCGCTGCCCCAAATTCTCCGACATCACACCTGTCCTCTCCTCACTTCACTGGCTCCCTTTTAAGTATAGGCTTGACTTTAACACATTGAGCGCCACGCTCTTTTCCCATCTTTAGCAAATGGCACCAGCGTTATTGACCATTTTAGCGATGTTTGCAGATCCATCGTGTGTTCTGTATTATAGCTATGGAGACAATAGTATGGCTCATTTAACAGGCATTATTCATAGACCATCACTGACTAACCAGTTAATTTCTACATACTGTAGTTTGTGCACTATTACACGCTAAACATCGCCCCTTTCCAAAATAATCCAGTATTTTTTCATAGATCGCGAGATATGACACGTTATATGCATTATGCCCACATCGTTCTGGTTGCTAGCCTGAAACCCCAAACACTTCCAAATCAAAAGTATATACCATGTACATATGTGTCTTGACAAAATCATCAAGGGGGGGGGGGTCATTTTAACTCAAAACTGCTATCGTTACCGAAAGCAGTTTTAGGTCCGGTAAAATACGACACTGTGATCGTTACAAAAACATGTTTCAGGTTCAGTAAAATAAACATAGAATATACCTTACCTTAGCCAGAAGGTACTCCAAAAATAATACTCCCCAGTGATCCCATCGCGATTACTCGTGTATTATGTGTATATTCATGTATACAGGAAATAGGTTCGAGGCGATAAAATCTCAGAGCGATGCTCTGTCCTCTGATGGGAGGAGTCCTTGCAGACAAAAAAAAATAAAAGCGTTCCCACACCAAACTATTCCAGTTCAAAAGGTAGGCGATACTGCCACCTGGCAGGATTCGATTGTCATTGCAATTGTAACGTAGGCAGATGAGCCAGGGAGGTTCAGGGAGCTCCAGCTGAGTGTATAGAACGGGGATCAACTATTGATCAAAGGAAAAATATCAAAGGATCCAAAAACGAGTATACTCGTTATTCGCGCTCAAGCGTAGGCGGTGAAACATGAGTATACTCGTTTTTGACGCAGAAAGTGTTAAGATCTGTCTCCTCACTTACAAAGCCCTCCACTCCCTAGCACCTGATTACATCTACAACCTCCTTCAACACTACACTCCCTCCCGCTCACTCCGCTCATCCAGCTTAGCCCTTCTGAGCACACCACAGTCTAGAATAGATTGACATTCATCACAATTCTGTGGTGGGAGTCACTCGGTAAAATACAAACATGGAGGACAGCTGTGATGGAGGTGGTCAGTGGAGAGACAGTGTGGTGTTTAATTTATATATTATAAGTATTTGGGATGATACTTCTGTACAAGCAAAACCTGATGGGACGTATCATAACCGGTCTGTGTTTGAAAGCATATTGAAAGAAGGAATGGCTCTCAATTCATAAATTGAACCATAAACTGTGACTTCAGTGTGTCTTCATGTTTAAATCCATCTTCCTCATTGTTCATTTGCGCATTCGGCGGGTCAGTTCAGGAGCGTGACCAGTTCACACTGGAATCTGATATTGGCCACATTTAAAAAATTATGTGAACACCCAAACAAAAAAATCTGATCTGAGCAATAAATCTGAATTGATCACTAAGGCTTGCAGTGTGAGCGTAGCCTTAGTAAATACATCTTTTAGTTTTGACCTTGTAACTGTCTACTTAATACTGTGATTTGTATGTTATGGATTGTTGTTTTTTATTTGTGTTAAGTCCTTTGAACATTTTACGTTTTGGAAAATATTATATAAATAATCTTTCTTCTTCTTCTTAATTCGTAACTCAACCGAGCTTCCAACAGACAAATGTATATCTTGGTTTTGTTTATCTTTGGCTTGTCTGCGGCAGTCTACTTTATTCTTTCCCCTTGCCTTCTCCCCTTGCCTTTGCAAGTTGTCGCGGTGCTAATCTGTAGTCCATGTTTATTTTTTTTTTCAAAAATCACTAAACACTTTGACTGCCTAAAAACGCTTAAACACGTCATTCCCGGCCATGCTCAAGTTGCCGAAGACGCTTTAAAGCGTCTTTGATATCAATATTTCAAAAATCTGGGACTGGATTCATATTTCCCCTCCGCTGGCCTGAGATCCACCAGGAGGACCCACTGAGCTCTCTGGCGGTTCAGGAGCGCCATCTGGTGGCCGATCGGCGCAATCGCTTAACAGGAAGCGCAGTAGAGGTTTTGCTGGACGGCCGTATTACTTCCGGGCACTCGGTACATGTCCCGGGACTCTGGCTCGTCACACTACACAGCGATCGATTGCCAATAACTCGATAAACAACATGATTTGGACGTATATACCATTATACAAGCTGGAGATGGACCGGGTAAATCGCCATCCCATAATGATAAAATTTCTACTCTACGATGATCGCCCAACGGCGCGCGGAGACTGGGGTGAGTTTTAGCGTGTAACGTTACCGTCTTCGATACTAACTGCTATTATCAACATTTGACCCACATTAGATGATTGGTATAACGCTGCCCACGGTATTATAAACGCCCCCTAGCCCATCCGGTCAACATCAGGTGACGTGTAGTAACTTCTAGAAGTACGTCTAGTTGGAATTTTTTATATCGCGCTGATTGCCATAAAACTGTATTGCATCATCAATATAATGTATTTGGGGATATAGATCACGTTCTGGAGAAAGCTGCAGAAAGAGATGAAAACATACTTATACATTAGACCATACTTTACTATGAATATGTGAATGAAAAAGTTTAACGTTGCTACACAATGAACAATACATATAGGACTTTGAATGGGCCCTAATAATGGCAATGTAGCAATAGAATTTAAAAAGTTATAGCCCTGCAAAGAAGGGGAATTTCTCCATAGACAAATAGAGCCGGCAACCTACGGTTGATAATGAATTTAACCCATGGCAGCCAAAGTGTTGGAAAACTCCAACATTTTGGGAAATTTGCTTATTTGCCATCTACCCTGGAGTTAGACAAGAAGATGCATACCTTTTTCTTCTCTGTGCATGCAGTAGGAGTAGGAAGACACGCACCGTTAGCCTAGCTTAGCGTCAGTCACTGGAAGTAGGTTCCTCCATTAGCCTAGTTCCCAACGTCTTCCTACTATATCCGAATACACGAGACCCTCTTCTTGGGACCAAGTAAGGTTTTGTCGATATTCCAATGTACAGTTTTGCTTGTACAGTTGTACAGTTTCCCCCACCCCACCTACTATCTGTAGTGTGGCAGTGAAAGGGTTAACCTGCTGTCATGTGGCAGTGAAAGGGTTAACCGTCTGTGTATTGTCTCAGTGAAAGGGTTATCCGTTTGGTAGTGCGGCAGTGAAAGGGTTAAGAAATGAAAGCACTGAATGATGTGTATAGGCTAGATGTTTTAAGAATAGTATATAGTATGTGTAGTAAATAGTATTTACAGTATATATGTATCGTATAAAGTATGTAGAATACTGTATAGACCCTAGCAATCTATGATTCAGCAGCGGTGGCCTAAACTTTAAAGGTTAGAGAAGCGGGTTTGTGCCCGGAAGGTCGCTGGTTCGACCCCCGGGGACCGGCAGGAAGTGAAACCATAACTCTCTGGGCTGGGGAAGTGAAACCATAACTCTCTGGGCTGGGGAAGTGAAACCATAACTCTCTGGGCTGGGGAAGTGAAACCATAACTCTCTGGGCTGGGGAAGTGAAACCATAACTCTCTGGGCTGGGGAAGTGAAACCATAACTCTCTGGGCTGGGGAAGTGAAACCATAACTCTCTGGGCTGGGGAAGTGAAACCATAACTCTCTCCCATCCCAGGAAGTGTAGATTGGAGAAATTCCAACGCTGGCAGATAGCCAGCGATGTCCTCTGCAAAATGGCCGCAAAAAGATTCCAATTCCCATGGTTCAACATTTCCATATCCGGTTCCGGGTCAAAAAAACGTTTGCACATAAAAAACTTAAAATGATATAAATACACTTTTAACCTATTGCTAAATTATTGCCAACCTAACGTTTTACATTCTACATGTATTTGTGACATAGTAGTGATAATAATACTTGAAAACGGTTGATTTTAAAATCACAAATAATTTTCCATCTTCATAAAAATATAATAATAATTTAATAAGGTCAAAAGGGGTCGGTACCGACCCTGTCGAGTGGAACAGGTTAACCCTTTCACTGCAGCACTACCAAACGGTTAACTCTTTCACTGTGACAATACACAGACGGTTAAATATGGTATGTCATAAATGTATAGATGTAGCAGTACTGTCTATCTGTATGTCGTGTTGTATGTCATAATGTTATGATGAATTGAAAATGGGGGACCCTGATGTAAACAAGACGAAAGTCTTTCTCTGGTCTGCATCCCCTTAACAATTGTGTGTATTGAGCTGTACTGTACTGTACCCATTCTGCAATCTGTTAATACAATTTTCAATCAATCAATCAATCAATCAAACCAGGGTCGTGTCCCAGGCGGCCACCAGGTGGACCCTCAGCCCCTCGAACAGGGCGCTCACACTCTCTGGGTGCAAATTGTAGTTGACAGTGTTTACTTTGAAACACACACTGAGTCGGAGAGGCAGAGAGTTTCAAGATTCAGATTCAATAGTTTTATTTCAAACCACAGTGTTAGTTTGGCTACATTTACCATTGTCCGGCAAAACAACATTTGAAAAATAAATGAAATGGGAAAAGAGGAACCCCCCCCCCACCAATTTTTTTTTAAATAAAACAACAGCCAGAAACTATACACTGTTTGAAAAGGAGATGGAAGAAGCAAAGCTTATCTGTTTCCATCCCCCATCAATAACTAATTGCAATATTATATATACTTCAGCAAGTACAATATGACACGATTTCCAATACATATGATACAATACAATTTGCAAATACTTCAACTACACACAATATACTCTCATGTCACCCTTCAAATCATTCTCATACAATAAATTGGACTTCCTCCCTGGTATAATTTGTGAACACCATCTTTTTGAACTTCCTCTTTAATATATTTATAGATTGACTGGATTTGATCTCCTCCTCCAGATCATTCAACAAGGTAACTCCACACAGAGAAATACACATAGCCTTCCTGGTTCTTCTTGAAGATCGCTGTTCCAGTTTGAGTTTCTCTCTAAGTTATATCTTTGAAGTCCAGCTCTCTCACAGAACAATTTCTGTATCTTGTCAGAGAGGAACATGGTCTCACAGGGCTGTACACTGCGACGAGATGATCGCAAATTGCCCCTTAATTTGGCCCGTGCAAGTGGAAAAAAATATTTGGGGGCAAGGTTGCGAGTAGATATTTCAACCCTTCATTCGCATTTCACTCCTAAATTAATCCATACAAATTGGATAATTCTTTTTTAAACATTAGCCTACAACCAGGGCTGTACAGTGCGACATAATGTTGTGGTTGTAATTTCATTAGACAGACCAGCGCGGACCTTTAATAACATGCAATTTAATTGACACAAGCAATGGACTAACGTTAGAAACCAAGTTATCCATTAGGACTATGCTAAGATAACTAGCTAGCGTTAGCTGCTAACCCTGGAAAATGATCAAAGCGGACTCCACAACAGTTCCATTCGTGAGGAAAGGGGGTGGGTTATATTGACAACGCTTGACAACAGAAGTTTAAACATAACTTCATATTTATTGGTTATTCGTTTCTGTATATCATCCAGTTTCCATCTCTGTGTGTTAAACTCTTCCTGTTTACATTCGAGTGTGACGTCATCACCTACGGCAGCTTAGACGATCAAAACGCGAACCTAGAACAAAACCCGAGGGGGGGGGGGGGCTGGCTCTCTCATTCGTTCTCGCCCCCTCTCTCTCGCTCTCTCTCTACATTCAATGATTTAAAGTAGCCAAACGTTACAGTATAAATACTAACTGGATAGTTGATGATATAAACATTTAATTTCATTATCTGAAATATTCTAAAATCATTAAGTATGCTATAAGCCATTATCCCTTTGTGTGTGATTATTATTTTCTCACAGTAGTGTGTGTATATATATATATATATATATATATGTATATACATATATGTGTGTGTTTTTGGCAAAAGTGGATAGAAAACACAGTACTGTGCAAAGAAAAGGCACCCAAGAGTTTTTATATAAATGGTCTTTGATGTAAATAATTTTTTTTATTAGTGTGTCAGTAGACTACTCTTAGTACATTTTCATAAAATTATTTTTTAAAGCATCTTCATGGTTTAATAATGCAAACATATGTTGCAGGGACTTATTATAACCATCATATTGGCGTGACTGTATGCATCAAAGGGTTAAATCAAGCATTTTTAAGTGCTTTAGAGGAAATGTAAAAATATCGCGATATATATCGTGTATCGTGATATGGCCAAAAAACATCACAAGATCATTTATAGGCCATATCGCCCAGCCCTACTATAATGGTAAAATAGTTATTTAAAAATTTGCTCCTAAAAAATTGTCTTTGCCCCTAAATCTCTCATTTAGGGGCAAGTGTGCCCCTAGTGAAAAAGCTTAGCGTACAGCCCTGTCTCACATAACCTGACGTTTGTACTCCTCTTAATTGGTATGTAACCTTTGAGCTACATTTATACATTCACATGATGTGTGTCATAATGACTGACTGACTGACTGATTGATTTATTGATTGATTGATTGAAAACTTTATTAACAGATTGCAGAATGGGTACAATACAGTACGGCTCAATACACACAATTGTTAAGTGGATGCAGACCAGAGAAAGACTTTCGTCTTGTTTACATCAGGGTCCCCCATTTTCAATTCATCATAACATATGACATACATGACATACAGATAGACAGTACTGCTACATCTATACATTCATGACATACCAGATTTACAAATACAGTACTGTTTGTGATACAAAAAGAGTCTAAAAAACAGAGTATAAATACATTTGACGTAGAAACTGTACATTGGAGGTGGTTGGGTGGGTGGGGTTGGGTGGGGGGCTGTACATTGGAGGTGGTTGGGTGGGGGGGGGGGTTGGGTAGGGGGGGGGGGGGGGGGGGGCACTGTTGGGTCGCGACCCACCAGTTGAGAACAGCAATTTAAAAACAATAAAAACAGTTAATACATAACATACACTTATTAGTATGTGTTAAAAACAAGATGGACAAATACATAGGGATACAAATTGCTAAAATAGAGCTAAAAGACAAGTCCAATCATGATGTTAAATAATTAAATGAATTGGTTACAGTCCACAACCCAGCTCCTCCAGTCCACGGCAGTTGGCCCGTCCTGGCCCTGCCTGGTTGTGGAGCCTGATTGCCACCGGCACAAAGGACTGCCCGAAGCGCTTTGTGGTATGTCGGGGGGGATAAGTCTGTGGCTAAACGTGGACCGCATTGCGGTCAGCTCATCATGGAGGGTGTGGCAGGGGTTCTCAAGGATAACGTACAGCTTCCTCCTCGTCCTCCCCTCTGCCACCACCTCCAGACTGTCCAAGTCCACTCCCACCACAGAGCTTGCTTTTCTTACCAGTGTAGTGATTGTAATGGTACATAATTCACCCATGGAACGCTTGAAGCCTTTCTCCAACGCGTTCGTGTTTCTCTGATTGGCCAGGTCATGTGACATGTACGCCCAATCGTGGGACCACAAGTTTTTACACTGGTTAAGCTTAGGCGCTCTTTCGAAGTTGGTTAAGGTTAGAGTTTGTCTTAGAGCATGGCAATAAAACATTTGTGATGATGTCATAGCCGAATGTTCTAGAACATGGGTGATGTCACCGTATGATGTCATGACCAATGTTCTAGAACATTTGTGTATGTATATATGTATTCGGCAATTCTCTCAGAGTCTTGTTTATTTTTTCTGTGTTGGTGTTGCACCCCCCAGCATACCACAGCGAAGAAGAGGGCACCAGCAACCACAGACTGGTAGAACATCTGGACATTAAAAGACCAGTCTTCTCAGGAAGAACAGTCTGCTCTGTCCCTTCGTGTAGAGGGCCTCGGTGTTGTCTGTCCAGTCCAGTTTATTGTTCATGAGAACACCCAGGAATTTGTAGTTCTCCACCCTTTCCACCTCCACCCCCCGGATGATGATGGGAATTGGGGGCTTCCTGCCGCTCCGCCGATGGTCCACCACCATCTCCTTCATCTTGCTGATGTTGAGCTGTAGGTGGTTTTCATTGCTCCACTCTGTGAAACTCTCCACCACAGCTCTGTACTCCTCCTCCTCCTCGTTGTTGTTGGTAATGTATCCAAGGGGTGGGGGGGGGGGGCACTGTACAACTGTACAAGCAAAACTACATTGGAATATTGACAAAACCATACTTGGTCATTTACTGTACATTGGAGGGGGTTGGGTTAGGACATTTACAGGGGCCAGTTTCGAAATGCAGTCTCCCGTAGGTGTTCTTTGAGAGTGGTTTTGAAAGTGGTATAGTGATTCACATTCCTTTACAGCTTTGGGTAGGGCGTTCCCCATTGATGTGGCATAATTGCGAAACGTGTTTAGTCCCTTGTTTGAGCCGAATCTGGGTTTAACCTGATTTGTGGAGCTCCCTCTGGTATTGTGATCGTGGTATTCATTGACCATTGATAAGTATTTTGACATGTGCATGGGTACCTTGGTCGTGTAGTGTATCTTGTAGACCAGGCCCATTGCAAGTTGCTGTACTCTGTCGTCTACTCTAAGCCATCCTAGGTTGTCAAAGTGGGCAGGGGTGAGGTGGGTTCTAGGAGTAAGGTCAAGCAGTAGTCTGACCAGTTTGTTTTGAGATGTTTGTAATTTTGTTTTTAGCGCCTTTGAGGTGCTTTGGTACCATGAGGTGCAAGCATAGTCGTAGTACCCTTTGGAATGGAACTGTGTGAATGTGAAGCAGGGCGTTCCTGAAAAAGAGCATCTGTGCCCAGCGAACCTACCCTGGGTAAATAAAGGTAAAACAAACAAACAGTAGAAACTGGTTTGCTGATGCGCCTCTTCTCACAGCTGTGATGGCTGTGGTTTCACACTGTGCTGGAGCCTCAGTCTGCACGCTATGCTAGCTAAACACGACATGTGCTTCTGCAACTCACACCACCCGCAAAACGGGGACAGGGACAGACAGTATGATGGTCTTAGACAGGGACAGGGACATGCAGTATTGAATTGAATTGAAAAACCTTTATTTATCCCAGAGGGGAGATTCAGATGTCCTTTACAGCAGTGGTTCTCAACTGGTCTAGCCTCGGGACCCAACATTTTCCTTAGTCATTAAGTCGCGACCAAATTCTTTTTTAACCACTCTGATTTATTTAAAAAAGAAAATTGCAGTAATACACAATCTTTCATGCACTGTTAAAAACATGAAATAAACACAAAAACGTGCAACAAAAGTGCAACTAGGGCTAAAAACCCAATGAAATAAAATAATAATAAATAATATATGCTGCTTCTCTTAGCAGACTTCTTAGCTTAACATAACATACCTAGGTTTGGGGGAACTAATGGGATAACTGGGGTAAGGGGTTGCAACAAAAGTGCAACTAGGGCTAAAAACACAATGAAATGAAATAATAATAATAAATAATATATGCTTCTTAGCAGACTTCTTAGCTTAACATCCCAGGGAACTAATGGGATAACTGGGGATGTTGTCTGGGGTGATGGTAGACAAAGCAACTCTGCAAGGTTGTGCTCAATGTCCAATCTGTTCCTCTGCTTTGTCTTCAGCTGGACCAGAGCTGAGAAGCCCCTTTCACAAAGATAGGTAGTGCAAAAAAAGAAAACTGCAATTTTTTTTCCCTTTTTTGTAATCTTTATTATTTTATTTTTTTTACACACACATATCCGCGACCCACTCAAAATGGCGCCGCGACCCAGACCCACCAGTTGAGAACAGCAATTTAAAAACAATAAAAACAGTTACACTTATTAGTATGTGTTAAAAACAAGATGGACAAATACATAGGGATAAAAATAGCTAAAATAGAGCTAAAAGACAAGTCCAATCATGATGTTAAATAATTAAATGAATTGGTTACAGTCCACAACCCAGCTCCTCCAGTCCACGGCAGTTGGCCCGTCCTGGCCCTGCCTGGTTGTGGAGCCTGATTGCCACCGGCACAAAGGACTGCCCGAAGCGCTTTGTGGTATGTCGGGGGGGGATAAGTCTGTGGCTAAACGTGGACCGCATTGCGGTCAGCTCATCATGGAGGGTGTGGCAGGGGTTCTCAAGGATAGCGTACAGCTTCCTCCTCGTCCTCCCCTCTGCCACCACCTCCAGACTGTCCAGGTCCACTCCCACCACAGAGCTTGCTTTTCTTACCAGTGTAGTGATTGTAATGGTACATAATTCACCAAGTTTATCCAAATAAACTTAAACCCACGGAATGTTCCGCCCGAACATTCTGGAACCATTGTGATGATGTCATAGGCGAATGTTCTAGAACATGGGTGATGTCACCGTATGATGTCATGACCAATGTTCTAGAACATTTGTGATGTATGTATTCGGCAATTCTCTCAGAGTCTTGTTTATTTTGTCTGTTTTGGTGTTGCCCCCCAGCATACCACAGCAAAGAAGAGGGCACCAGCAACCACAGACTGGTAGAACATCTGCAGCAGTTTGCTGCAGACATTAAAAGACCGAGTCCTCTCAGGAAGAACAGTCTGCTCTGTCCCTTCCTGTAGAGGGCCTCGGTGTTGTCTGTCCAGTCCAGTTTATTGTTCATGAGAACACCCAGGAATTTGTAGTTCTCCACCCTTTCCACCTCCACCCCCCGGATGATGATGGGAATTGGGGGCTTCCTGCCGCTCCGCCGATGGTCCATCACCATCTCCTTCATCTTGCTGATGTTGAGCTGTAGGTGGTTTTCATTGCTCCACTCTGTGAAACTCTCCACCACAGCTCTGTACTCCTCCTCCTCCTCGTTGTCGTTGGTAATGTATCCAAGGGGTGGGGGGGGACACTGTACAACCGTACAAGCAAAACTGTACATTGGAATGACAAAACCATACTTGGCAATTTACTGTACATTGGCGGGGGTTGGGTTAGGACATTTACAGGGGCCAGTTTCGAATGCAGTCTCCCGTAGGTGTTCTTTGAGAGTGGTTTTGAAAGTGGTATAGTGATTCACATTCCTTTACAGCTTTGGGGTAGGGCGTTCCACATTGATGTGGCATAATTGCTAAACGTGTTTAGTCCCTTGTTTGAGCCGAATCTGGGTTTAACATGATTTGTGGAACTCCCTCTGGTGTTGTGATCGTGGTATTCACTGACCTTTGGGAAGTATTTTGACATGTGCATGGGTACCTTGGTCGTGTAGTGTATCTTGTAGACCAGGCCCATTGCAAGTTGCTGTACTCTGTCATCTACTCTAAGCCATCCTAGGTTGTCAAAGTGGGCAGGGGTGAGGTGGGTTCTAGGAGTAAGGTCAAGCAGTAGTCTGACCAGTTTGTTTTGAGATGTTTGTAATTTTGTTTTTAGCGCCTTTGAGGTGCTTTGTTACCATGAGGTGCAAGCATAGTCGTAGTACCCATTGGAATGGAACTGTGTGAATGTGAAGCAGGGCGTTCCTGAAAAAGAGCATCTGTGCCCAGCGAACCTACCCTGGGTAAATAAAGGTAAAACAAACAAACAGTAGAAACTGGTTTGCTGATGCGCCTCTTCTCACAGCTGTGATGGCTGTGGTTTCACACTGTGCTGGAGCCTCAGTCTGCACGCTATGCTAGCTAAACACGACATGTGCTTCTGCAACTCACACCACCTGCAAAACAGGGACAGGGACAGACAGTATGATGGTCTTAGACAGGGACAGGGACATGCAGTATTGAATTGAATTGAAAAACCTTTATTTATCCCAGAGGGGAGATTCAGATGTCCTTTACACTGGTTCTCAACTGGTCTAGCCTCGGGACCCAACATTTTCCTTAGTCATTAAGTCTCGACCAATTTTTTTTTTAACCACTGATTTATTTAAAAAGAAATTGCAGTAATACACAATCTTTCATGCACTGTTAAAAACATGAAATAAACACAAAAACGTGCAACAAAAGTGCAACTAGGGCTAAAAACCCAATGAAATAAAATAATAATAAATAATATATGCTGCTTCTCTTAGCAGACTTCTTAGCTTAACATAACAGACCTAAGTTTGGGGGAACTAATTGGATAACTGGGGTAACGGGTTGCAACAAAAGTGCAACTAGGGCTAAAAACACAATGAAATGAAATAATAATAATAAATAATATATGCTTTTAGCAGACTTCTTAGCTTAACATCCCAGGGAACTAATGGGATAACGGGATGTTGTCTGGGGTGATGGTAGACAAAGCAACTCTGCGAGGTTGTGCTCAATGTCCAATCTGTTCCTCTGCTTTGTCTTCAGCTGGACCAGAGCTGAGAAGCCGCTTTCACAAAGATATATGTAGTGCAAAAAAAGAAAACTGCAAAAAAAATTATATATTTTTTTGTAATCTTTATTATTATTTTTTTTTACACACACATCCGCGACCCACTCAAAATGGCCCCGCAACCCACTTTTGGGTCGCGACCCACCAGTTGAGAACAGCAATTTAAAAACAATAAAAACAGTTAATACATAACATACACTTATTAGTATGTGTTAAAAACAAGATGGACAAATACATAGGGATAAAAATAGCTAAAATAGAGCTAAAAGTGGTGAAAAGAAAAAGAAACAAGTCCAATCATGATGTTAAATAATTAAATGAATTGGTTACAGTCCACAACCCAGCTCCTCCAGTCCACGGCAGTTGGCCCGTCCTGGCCCTGCCTGGTTGTGGAGCCTGATTGCCACCGGCACAAAGGACTGCCCGAAGCGCTTTGTGGTATGTCGGGGGGGATACGTCTGTGGCTAACCGTGGACCGCATTGCGGTCAGCTCATCATGGAGGGGGTGGCAGGGGTTCTCAAGGATAGCGTACAGCTTCCTCCTCGTCCTCCCCTCTGCCACCACCTCCAGACTGTCCAGGTCCACTCCCACCACAGAGCTTGCTTTTCTTACCAGTGTAGTGATTGTAATGGTACATAATTCACCCACGGAACGCTTGAAGCCTTTCTCCAACGCGTTCGTGTTTCCGCGTCTCTGATTGGCCAGGTCATGTGACATGTACGCCCAATCGTGGGACCACACGTTTTTACACTGGTTAAGCTTAGGCGCTCTTTCGAAGTTGGTTAAGGTTAGAGTTTGTCTTAGAGCATGGCGATAGAACATTTGTGATGATGTCATAGCCGAATGTTCTAGAACATGGGTGTCACCGTATGATGTCATGACCAATGTTCTAGAACATTTGTGTAAGTATTATGTATTTGGCAATTTACACCAGCAACCACAGACTGGTAGAACATCTGCAAACTGCTGCAGACATTAAAAGACCTGAGTCCTCTCAGGAAGAACAGTCTGCTCTGTTCCTTCCTGTAGAGGGCCTCGGTGTTGTCTGTCCAGTCCAGTTTATTGTTCATGAGAACACCCAGGAATTTGTAGTTCTCCACCCTTTCCATCTCCACCCCCCGGATGATGATGGGAATTGGGGGCTTCCTCCCGCTCCGCCGATGGTCCACCACCATCTCCTTCATCTTGCTGATGTTGAGCTGTAGGTGGTTTTCATTGCTCCACTCTGTGAAACTCTCCACCACATCTCTGTACTCCTCCTCCTCCTCGTTGTTGTTGGTAATGTATCCAACGATGGAGGAGTCATCAGAAAACTTTTGGAGATGGCAGTTCCCGGAGCTGAAGCGGAAGTCTGAGGTGTAAAGGGTGAACAAAAAGGGTGCCAATACAGTTCCCTGGGGGTGATGGTCTTAGACAGGGACAGGGACAGACAGTATGATGGTCTTAGTCTTAGATCAGGGGTTCCCAAACCTTTTCAGCTCGAGACCCAAAAGAGAAATTTGGTGTTTCCCTGGGACCCAAACTTACAAAAATACATAATGAATTGCCATAACATACATTTATAAACTACTGATAAAGAACACAACAAACCATGAATTTCAAATGTATATGAAATGTATTTATTTAATTATAAAAGTACATCACAGCAATAATCAGAGTGTAATGTTAAGTTGCTCACCACCTCATAACATGTACATACAATCTTGTAACACTTTTAAATGAACAAACATGTTCTACTCTCCTTTCTATTTCTCACCCCTTTTTCAACTCCCCATTTCTTACCCCCCCCCCCCCCTCCGTCCCTCAACCTTAAACCCCAACATTGAGCAACATTCTGATTAATTTGTACTGACTTATTTTAAAATTCTACTGACCTGACATCATGCTAGAAGGGGTATAATATTTCATCTATGGCACAAGGAAATATAATGAGAGGTATGTGGCTGGTTGAAGTTTTCAACCAGCAGATCTATTCTGGGCTTGGTTTTTGGTAGACTGGTAGACTGAATCAACACACCTACAGCTTTCTTTTATTATAATTTTTTTTTTTAAATAAATACATTTCTTTTTTTATTATTATTTTTATTGGCGACCCAATAAAAACGCGACCCATAGTTTGGGAAACGCTGGCTTAGATGACCAGACGAGCGTTCCTGATTCAGTGATGTCACACTGTGTTCATGTTGTGTTAATAAACACTGCACTCTCTCATTTCCACTGATCCTGTCCCTGTGTTACAGTTGGCCTGATGGAGGCGCTGAGTCTGAGAGGCACGGTGGGAGGAGCCATCACATTCCCTGGCGAGCCGATCACAGAGACCGTAGAGGTGGCATGGCTAGTTTATCGAGGACACGGTATCGGTGTGGTTTCGAGGGGGACATTTATTCCAATAGGGAATAATTTTGTCGATAGAGTCAGAGTTCTGTGGGACAAAGACACAGGACTCTTTACAATCACGAAGCTGCGGACAGATGACTCAGGGGAGTATGAAGTGGATAAACGAGATGGAACTGTTCAAACATATTGGCTGGACGTCTACGGTAAGTCATGTTTCTTTACTGCGCTCTAGGCTTGGATGATGCTAATGTTCAAATCGAGAACAGATGCCTGTTTGAAGCTGCAGTTTAGTGGAAGCAATGGATTAATTAATGTATGAATGAATGGCAGGTTGTATGTTTGACTATGTTTGACTGGCAGGTCGTATGTTTGACTGTGTGACTGGCAGGTCGTATGTTTGACTGGCAGGTCGTATGTTTGACTGTGTTTGACTGGCAGGTCGTATGTTTGACTGTGTTTGACTGGCAGGTTGTATGTTGGAGTAAGATGACTTCTTTTAGAACATAATGGCGCATGTTTTAGTGACAAAGTTAACCTAGCTTAGCTTGTTAGCCCTTTGCTTTGAGCGTAACTGTCTGGGGACGCTTGGTCATTTCGGGTGGCGTGTAGCTTAATCCCAGCGGAAGAGTCGCAGAACGCTTCCGCATTCTTCGCCGCACGCCAGTACGGTAATGCGCATTTCCTTTTCCTTCGCCCAGGCGAATGAGATCCCCGCTTGGTTCGTCGCTTTGGTTCATATTAATCACATATTAACACGCTTTGGTTCATATTAATCACATATTAACACGCTTTGGTTCATACTAACGCACCATATTAGCACACATATATACAAGCGATGGACGCAGCAGGCGATGGACGCAGCAGGTGATCATATTAATCACATATTAACACGCTTTGGTTCATATTAATCACATATTAACCGCTAACGCGCCATATTAGCACACATATATACACGCGATGGACGCAGGCGATCACTGCTACTGTTATTCAGCTGCGCCGAGGTACATGATTGATTGATATGTACTTTACATATTATCCAAACGAGGACAACCGATCACTGCTACTGTTATTCAGCCACGCCGAGGTACATGATTGATTGATATGTACTTTACATATTATCCAAACGAGGACAACGCAGCTGTCAACTACTTTACATATTATGGAATACATGTATATTATCGCGACGCGATTCACTCGCTGTCAACTGTACTTTACATATTATGGAATACATGTATATTATCGCGACGCGATTCACTTGCTGTCAACTGTACTTTACATATTATCCAAACGAGGACAACGCAGCTGTCAACTGTACTTTACATATTATGGAATACATTTATATTATCGCGACGCGATTCACTCGCAACGCCATAATGTTATTTCCCTGTACATTGTAACGATAACACAACGCAGCTGTCAACTTTACTTTGTAACATTGTTTTTTCGGTCATTCATAAAATTGATTGAATGAAATTGATTGAATGAAAATAACAGATTGCAGAATGGGTACAATACAGTACGGCTCAATACACACAATTGTTAAGGGGATGCAGACCAGAGAAGTGAATTTCCTGTGAAAAAACATTTATTTTTTACAGTACGTTACACACACAAATGCTACATTATGACACATTTTACAAAGAAAGTATATTTAGATTCAAAGACTATTTTAATAGCTTTCTTTGAATACACGGTTTCTCGCGATAATATACATGTATTCCATATGTACCTCGGCGCGGCTGAATAACAGTAGCAGTGATCGCCTGCTGCGTCCATCGCGTGTATGTGATTAATATGATTAATATGAACCAAAGAATATGAACCAAAGCGTGATTAATATGAACCAAAGCGTGTTAATATGTGTCGAACCAAGCAGGGATCTCATGCGCATGCGCGCGCGAGCACCTCGCGGGCACCTTGCGAGCACCTCGCGAGCACCTGGGCGAAGGAAAAGGAAATGCGCATTACCGTACTGGCGTGCGGCGAAGAATGCGAAAGCGTTCTGCGACTCTTCCGCTGGGATTAAGCTACACGCTTTCGGGTGTGGTCTGCCTCCTCGGTTCATTGAAGCGTTTCTCATGGATCGTGGACGAAGCCTGGAAGAAAGATTGTTTTATATCCTTTCCCATATACTTTCTCAGCTGGTCTAGCCTCGGGACCCAACATTTTCCTTAGTCATTAAGTTGCGACCCAATTTTTTTTAACCACTGATTTATTTAAAAAAAAATTGCAGTAATACACAATCTTTCATGCACTTCTTAGCTTAACATAACAGACCTAAGTTTGGGGGAACTAATGGGATAACTGGGGTAAGGGGTTGCAACAAAAGTGCAACTAGGGCTAAAAACACAATGAAATGAAATAATAAATATATGCTTCTTAGCAGACTTCTTAGCTTAACATCCCAGGGAACTAATGGGATAACTGGGGATGTTGTCTGGGGTGATGGTAGACAAAGCAACTTTGCGAGGTTGTGCTCAATGTTCAATCTGTTCCTCTGCTTTGTCTTCAGCTGGACCAGAGCTGAGAAGCCCCTTTCACAAAGATAGGTAGTGCAAAAAAAGAAAACTGCAAATTTTTTTTATTTTTTTTTGTAATCTTTATTATTTTATTTTTTTTACACACACATCCCACTCAAAAATCGCCCCGCAACCCACTTTTGGGTCGTGACCCACCAGTTGAGAACAGCAATTTAAAAACAATAAAAACATACACTTATGTGTTCAAAACAAGATGGACAAATACATAGGGATAAAAATGGCTAGAATAGAGCTAAAAGACAAGTCCAATCATGATGTTAAATAATTAAATGAATTGGTTACAGTCCACAACCCAGCTCCTCCAGTCCACGGCAGTTGGCCCGTCCTGGCCCTGCCTGGTTGTGGAGCCTGATTGCCACCGGCACAAAGGACTGCCCGAAGCGCGTTGTGGTATGTCGGGGGCAGTGATGCCACAGATTACTTGTAAAAGTAATCTGATTACTGATTACTGATTACTCCTTTAAAAAGTAATCTAAGTTACTTTACTGATTACTTGATTATCAGAGTAACTTAGTTACTTTGAAAGTAACTAGGTTACGAAGTCGTCGTCGTTCCCCCAACAGTTTTTTTTTAAACGCTTTATTGAAAGTGCATAAATTGTTTTTAACTTGTTTCTCTGCACATAACGTAAATTGTTAAACTAGTGCTTCAGCTTCTGTACCATCAAGTATGGTAAAGCAACAGTCTATGATGCTCACAGCATTAGAGCAGCCAGCCAGTGGTTTTACAAAACCAGTGTATCACATCTAACAAATGCAGGCTGAACTATTCAATTATATCAACTGTAACTATAACATTGTTTTTATAAATGTCTCTCTATAAACATACAATCAGTCTCTCTTTAACATGTAAATTAACTGTAAATCTGGCAAATAAGAGCTTTTGCTCTGCCACCATCAACCCTCCTGTACCTAGTCGAAGCGTCGGCTAGTGTTGTGATTCCAGATGCTTTCAATGCAATTGGATGTGCTGTTTTTTATTATTATTTTTATTGGCGACCCAATAAAAACGGGGTCCCAGAGTTTGGGAAATGCTGCCTTAGATGACCAGACGAGCGTTCTTGATTCAGTGATGTCACACTGTGTTCATGTTGTGTTAATAAACACTGCAGTCTCTCATTTCCACTGATCCTGAATCTGGTGTCACCTGTGTGTTACAGAAACCAGCTCATCCGTTGGCCGGAAGGAGACAGTGAAGCTGACAGCCACCGTGGGAGGATCCGTCACATTTCTTGGCCCCCCCATCACAGTCTTCGGATTCCTAAGTTATAGAGTTATAACAGTTATCGCTAGGGTGACGCCGGAGGAAGGATTTGAGAGTTTTAGAGATAGAGTTCTGTGGGACAAGACAACAGGACTCTTTACAATCAAGAAGCTGCAGACAAATGACTCAGGGGAGTATACAGTACAAGATGGAGGTGTTATCGCACCTTATCAGCTGGACGTCTACGGTAAGTCATGTTTCTTTACTGCGCTCTAGGCTTGGATGATGCTAATGTTCAAATCGAGAACAGATGCCTGTTGAAGCTGCAGTTTAGTGGAAGCAATGGATGAATTAATGTTTGACTGGCAGGTTGTATGTTTGACTGTTTGACTGGCAGGTCGTATGTTTGACTGTTTGACTGGCAGGTCGTATGTTGGAGTAAGATGACTTCTTTTAGAACATAATGGCGCAAGTTTTAGTGACAAAAAGTTAACCTAGCTTAGCTTGTTAGCCCTTTGAGCGTGACTGTCTGGGGACGCTTGGTCATTTCGGGTGTGGTCTGCCTCCTCGGCTCATTGAAGCGTTTCTCATGGATCGTGGACGAAGCCTGGAAGAAAGACTGTTTTATATCCTTTCCCATATGTGGCCCAAGAAGACCACGGACCGTTTAGAAGTATAGCTGACATCGGGATCTCCCCACTATAATAACACACCATCGTGATGATGGGTTCATTGAAAGCTCTCCAGGAGTGGTGTACTGGTGTCGGATACAATGCGAAGATTACAACGCTGTGGACATAAAGAACATGCATTGAAAATGGGGGAGCCTGATGTAAACAAGACGAAAGTCTTTCTCTGGTCTGCATCCCCTTAACAATTGTATATATTGAGCCGTACTGTACTGTACCCATTCTGCAATCTGTTAATAAAGTTTTCAATCAATCAATCAATCAATCAATCAACATGTCAATGTCCATTCGAGACGGATTGGCTTTTTGTGCCATAATACACCGTCACAGACCCGATTTAATGTAAGTAACTACTACTAAACCATGATTGACAACAGAATGACGATTATTTCAACGAATCATCTGTGTAAAAATAATTGGGAGTGCTTGCTCATAAAAGACTGAGGAACTGTGATTTGACTAACATGTGTACATCATTTCAGTTCCACTAACTACAGAGTCGTTAGGCAACCAAAGTAATGGGGGACCCTGATGTAAACAAGACGAACGTCTTTCTCTGGTCTGCATCCCCTTAACAATTGTGTGTATTGAGCTGTACTGTACTGTACTGTACTGTACTGTACCCATTCTGCAATCTTAATAAAGTTTTCAATCAATCAATCAATCAATCAATGTTTGACTGTTTGACTGGCAGGTCGTATGTTTGACTATGTTTGACTGGCAGGTTGTATGTTTGACAATTTTTGACTGGCAGGGCGTATGTTTGACTATGTTTGACTGGCAGGTCGTATGTTTGACTGGCAGGGCGTATGTTTAACTGTGTTTGATTGGCAGGTCGTATGGTTGACTGGCAGGGCGTATGTTTGACTGGCAGGGTGTATGTTTGACTGTTTGACTGGCAGGGCGTATGTTTGACTGTTTGACTGGCAGGTAGTATGTTTGACTGGCAGGGCGTATGTTTGACTGTTTGACTGGCAGGTAGTATGTTTGACTGGCAGGTAGTATGTTTGACTGTTTGACTGGCAGGTAGGGCTGGGCGATATGGCCTAAATATGATATCACGATATTTTCTGACCTTTTTGCGATACACGATACACATAACGATGTTTTTCTTTTTTTCCCCAAACAATTCATTATGAGGCTAACCAAGACAGTATTTGAGTTTGCAAGCTAACATTAAAGACAAAATAAAATACCCATGCATTTAGCATTTTTATATTATATATTAAATTTAGATTATTGGATTATTAGATTATATATTGCATATATTTAGCAATGAGATATTATATGATTTAGATATGAAATATGATGAATTGAAAATGGGGGACCCTGATGTAAATAAGACGAAAGTCTTTCTCTGGTCTGCATCCCCTTAACAATTGTATGTATTTAGCTGTACTGTACCCATTCTGCAATATGTTAATAAAGTTTTAAATCAATCAATCAATCAATAGCATTTTAGCATTTTTATGAAACTACTGTATATTTGTATGTCTCTAAATGTTTTGATGAATTGAAAATGGAGGACCCTTATGTAAAAAAGCCGAAAGTCTTTTTCTGGTCTTCATCCTCCAGTCCACTGTTGTTGTATTCAGCTGTACTGTATTGTACCCATTCTGCAATCTGTTAATAAAGTTTTCATTCATTCATTCATTCAGACGGCAAACAGAATAATTTTGATTGACAGTCGAGTCTGCCAATTACGTTACACCGCTTGCACCCGCCCTGCTGTTCTTAGCACCAATCGGCAAGCGCGTATACATTTTTTACTTCCGCTTTTGTCCGCCATTGATTTTGACGAGAGCTCTACAACAACAACAACGTTAGATCCCCGCAGCCGACGTTTAGCTTTTAGCTCCGCAGGATGACTAAACGAGGCATAATGATTTTACTGCAACGAATGTTATAATAAAAGCCTTTCCATACATCTGTCTGATTGAAAACTTTATTAACAGACCTCAGAATGGGCATATCTCAGCACGGGCTGAGATATGAATGAGTAATGCTTGCTATCTATCTAGGTGGTCTTCGGACGTTGCTATGTTCGGGTAAATACGCTGATGTTATTGAACGTGTAACTATATAACGTTAATGCCACAAAACGAATGCATTTGTTAATCATAAGTAGTAACTTTGATGCAGTAGTGTGTGTGTGGGGGCGGCTTTGTTAAAAAGTTTGAACGTGTGGACCAGATTGACGCGACACAATCCTCTTGGGCAAAACATCACGATATCCACGATACGTTGAAAAAGTGTATCGTTAATGAACTGTACCCGATATTTATATAATATCATATCGCCCAGCCCTACTGGCAGGTAGTATGTTTGACTGGCAGGTCGTATGTTTGACTGTTTGACTGGCAGGTCATATGTTTGACTGGCAGGTCGTATGTTTGACTGTTTGACTGGCAGGTCGTATGTTTGACTATGTTTGACTGGCAGGTCGTATGTTTGACTGTTTGACTGGCAGGTCGTATGTTTGACTATGTTTGACTGGCAGGTCCTATGTTTGACTGGCAGGTCGTATGTTTGACTGTTTGACTGGCAGGTCGTATGTTTGACTATGTTTTGGCAGGTCCTATGTTTGACTGGCAGGTCGTATGTTTGACTATGTTTGACTGGCAGGTCCTATGTTTGACTGGCAGGTCGTATGTTTGACTATGTTTGACTGGCAGGTTGTATGTTTGACTATGTTTGACTGGCAGGTCTATCCTGTCTACACTATCTCTCTGCACTGGCTAACAATTCATTTCCGGGTCCAGTTCCGAACTGGTGTTAAGTTCTAAAGCCCTGCCTGGTCAGACACCGGGCTGCATGGCTGACCTTCTTCACCTGTACACTACCAGTCTTATCAGTCCACCAGTCTATCAGTCTACTAGTTTACCAGTTTATCAGTCTACGAGTCTATCAGTCTACTAGTATACCAGTCTACCAGTCTTATCAGTCTTCTAGTATACCAGTCTATCAGCCTACTAGTCTATCAGCCTACTAGTCTATCAGTCTACCAGTCTACCAGTCTACCAGTCTACCTGTCAGGTCCTCTCAATAACAACTATTAGCCTCTAAACCGCCTAAAAACCAGAGGTCACTTCAATGCAACACCCTCCTCTTAGTGCTGCAATCTGCACAATCCTGTTGTTGTTTTAAAAGCAGCTCAAAACATTTGTATTCAGACAGGCTTTTGAATGAATGGTGTCATTGATCCTTATTGTATCTGTTATTATGTGTGTGGTCATGTCTTTCTGTCCCTCGGCTAGTTTGAGCTTGTTTTAATCTCCTTACTTACTTGATACTGTCAGCTGCCGTGTTCTCTGTTTTATTGCGTTCTGCTATACAAATACACTTTACTTACTTGCTTACTTATCTACGGTCATTTCCTTTTTAATTCAACCCCCCCCCCCCCCCCCCCCCCCTCCCAGAGCCTGTGGAAATGCCCTCTGTGAATGTATCCAGCGTGGGCGATGGGAGCTGCACCCTGCTGTGTTTCGTGGAGAGGGGTGGAGAGACCGTTCTTCTTCACTGGTACCGAGGACTGGAGAGACTGACTGACGACACCAGCCACTCTGTTCTGCTGACGGTGGACAGGCAACGATTCAACGTCCGTCACAGCTGCACGGCTGCCAGTCCTGCTGAGAAAAAGACGCGCTGGGTCGACGTTGCACTGTCCTGCAGCCTTGGCCGCACTAGTAAGAAATACAAATATTAATGTGGGCATGTGGGCCCTCTTGAGGACGATTTCTCAACTGACACTTTTGGCGACCTCTAGTGGCTCGGGTGTGCATATTCTCTAATACAATATATATATCGAATTAAAGCCCTATGTGTTGCCTATTGATTGCGACAAAATCCGTTCAGCGGTTCTCGAGTTACATGCCGATATGTGAGGCGTGCGCCGAAGTACGCGGTATTGTACAAATACCACTCCCGACTCCCGGTGCTCTATTTGATTGATTGATTGATTGAACATTTTAATTAACATATTGCAGAATGGGTACAGTACAGTACATCTCAATACACACAATTGTTAAGGGGATGCAGACCAGAGAAAGACTTTCGTCTTGTTTACATCAGGGTCCCCCATTTTCAATTCATAGTGACATTTATGACTGTTGAGAGTCACAGCCAGCGTGACCCAGCATTTGCCATCCTGTTCCCCCTCACAGAGGATACTCGCCGAGTTACCAGAGACTTGCAGAGGTACCCTGTCCAACCTGTGGGTGAGGGGGTGGCCGTGGTCCAAGAGGCCAGGGGAGGTGTCAAAGGTCACAGACAGCGTGACTAAAGAATGGTGACCTCTCTGACGTCAAGACCCTCCCAGCAGAACCGGGGGTGGGGAAAACCCAGAGGGAATCGTCCCACACATCGCCAGCAGGCCTTTCATCCTACAGCTATTCCTATGGCTCCGTATATTAGAAATCATGAGTAATGGGGATGATTGTATTAAAGATCTTACATATATCTATTTAATCTAGTGTGTATTTTAAACTTGATTACAGAACAAGTGTGCCTCTGTTTTAAGTGTGGAATGAACTAAAAGGCAGTGATTTATAAAAGATATCTTTTTTTCCTCCTTCTCACGGGTCAACTTACATTCTAAAGGATTCTAAAAGATGTTAGAAAATATACCCAGTGTCTGGTTGTCTTATGTATAAGTTAAGGCGAGACACCCCAGGTGAATAGGCAAATATACTTTTTTTTGTTGATTTTGAGATTTTGTTATATTTTGCTTCCTAAACATGTCTTCTATGAAACTAGTGACAATAAAACATCAATAACACACATTTAGTTGTTTATTTGACTTAATTTTGCCTTATTGCATCCATAAATGTACACATATTTAATGGGGAAGTGCCTCATTTGCATATATAACCATACAATTCAGAAAACTTGCAATATATTTTTTCTTAGTTTATATGTACATAACAAACTGGGAAAGTTTCATAGTGATATCTATTCAAATATTTTTAGCCTATTAGGGGGTACTACACTGTACTACACTGTAGCCTGTGTGTAGTTCTGTTCAGTTCAATAACATCATTATTATTATTATTCAGTTATCAGGCATGTGTTTAGGTTGTCAATTACTAATGGTTTGATTAGGTATTGTGTTTGTAAATAGCTGTTTAAAAAAAAATTTATGGCATTTTACAATACCGAACTTTGAAGGCGTTTTCCCAAAAATTTGTTTTAATGAGTTTTTCCTCATACTCTGAGCCAGAAATCTCCACTTCAGTAGCACCCACATACACCAAACTTTCCAGTTCTATTCATATCTATGTTCTGAAGGTATTTACATCTTGATACACTGGACATCGATCGGTTGCAAATAACTCGATAAACAACATGATTTGGACGTATATATTATTATACAACCTGGAAATGGATCGCATATATCAACATTCCATAATCAAGAACTTTCTGCTCCATGCGGACCACCCAACGGTCAGAGGAAGCTACGGTAAGTTTTAGCGTGTTTGAATAATATGATCCATATAAACTGCTGTGATCTATGTATCGCCCATACTACATAAATTATTTAACGTCGGCCACGGACTTATAAACCCCCCCCCCTCCGGTCACCAGCAGATGATGCAGAAAACGATAAAAACATATTTATACTTTAGACCGTATTTTAGTATGAATGAAAAAGTAGAACGTTGCTACATCCTAAGTGATGGATTTGCATATTTAAACATACAATTTCAGGAAACTTGTAATACAAAAAATTCTTGTCTTAATATAAGTAATCAACTGCACAGTAAAATTTGCAGTGTCAAATTAACACTTAGTCAAATTTAACACTTCCAGAGTGTATATGACTCCAACTACGAATAGTGTTAAATTGACTCTTGCTCCTGTGTTAACATTTTTGAGTTAAATTAACTAAATAGATTACAAATTTAACACTCGCTTACACTGTATAGTGTTATTTAAACTTAACACTAGGTTTTAACACTTGATAGTGTAAATATTATTCTCAGAAGTGTTGATAATTTACTCTTCTGTGATAACAAATTAACTCTGAGTTGAATTCCAATGCTCATTAACACTGCATTGCATTATTAAAAGTTAACACTGAGGTCAAATAACGTTAGGTTATGGCTATAACCAAGTTCTGTGAGTATTGGTGATGCTCGGCGTCACTACTGCACTGTACCTCGCTCGTGCACGCGCACTGAATAAAAAATTCCACAATGTACCTTTATATCCCAACATTCGTCTGGCCACACCCCTATCAGCTTACCTACATAAGCAGGGGTGGGGCCACATACTCTCCTCCTTCCCAAGCTTTCACCACAAGGTGAGATCAAGGGCAGCAGCGGCGTCTGACGCCGAGTGTCACCAATACTCACAGAACTTGGTTATAGCCATAACCTAACGTTCTGTATCGTATGGCTCCGCTCGGCGTCACTACTGCACAAGGGAGGCCGAGCGAGAGCCATCGGCCGACAAATATACCCAGCTGAGGCCCCCCACAACCATCAGATCAGGGAGGGCCGAGCCCCCCCGACCTGCCCTAATGGAGGGCACCCCCCCTATTGGAGGATCACGGGAGGGCGACGGATCCGACCGTGCGAAGAGGCACTCAAGCAACTCAACGCACAGGGTGAGCAGACCGTGGCCTGACCCCACGACTACACACACGCACAACCCGCATGCCACCCGGGAACGAACGGAAGGAACAACCTCGTTACTGCCCCCAGAATCACGGGGTCAAGAGCAAACCCAACCCCGTGGCAAGGCCGTAGCAGCGGAGCGCGAAGGAAGACCCAGACCCACTGAAGGGACTGGATCCCCTGGAAAACGGGGGCCCGGAGAGGTCAATGACGCCAGGCATCAAGACCCCACCAGGCGGTCACTTAGTGACACCGCCCCCCACATCGCCAGCGTATTCGGATAAGGCCCCTCCAAGAGCGGGCCCTTTCCCCCCAATAGCACACCGCCTGGCACACTGACCCTGCAGAACAGGCAGTCAGCATGGCCGTAAGTACACAAAAAAGGTTAACCAACGGAAGCAGGCAGCGCACCGGGGAAAACCAGGCAACATGCTGTAACCTGAGCCTGGAGCACTGCGGACGAGACAGGCGCCAAAGGAGTTAGCTGAGAACAGCCCCCCCGGCGGAAGGGGCGTATGCTGGCGTTGTTGCATGACCAAGCCTCCATTAAAAAAAAACCACCCAGAGGGGTTGAGGCAGAGAAGGCTGACATGATTGGCAGACGACATGAACGTGCAGGGGCACACTCAACCGGGTAACCCGGGAGTTGACACTGCTCCAACACACCAGGGAATCAACCACCCTGTCGTTACCCTATGCGGTGGTTGTTCCTATAACCCCTCAAGAAAAAACTCAAACACACCTGCGGGCATAACTGGCTATACCGCAGTACAAGTGTTTCAGTTTTCAAAAAAGGGTTATTCCAGGCCTACAGGTCGACGAAACATTACTTCGGACCGGGCCCGGCGGCACAGGAAGCACAGGGTTACCAGAGGAGGTCCAAGACCACCCCAACAGCCCCCTCTTTGCCACGCGTGAGAGAGGAGCGAAAATAATGGAGAACCAGCCCCAAGCACACCGCACTTGGTATTCCCAGGCGGTCTCCCAACCAAGTACTAACCAGGACCAAACCTGCGTTGCGGCCGAGATCGGACGTGTACAGGTTGGCATGGCCGTAAGCCATTACGACAGTGCAGAGTACAATATGTACCCAACAAGGGTCTCCATAGCGCCTAACCCTGTGACACCCGGACCGACCTGGCATTTTCCCCCCCGAAAAAAGCACAAGTCCCTCAGGGTACCAGAACAGCAGATCTGCATCCCCGGCGGACAACGGGTTAACTGACCTGGACCAGCGTGACCAGACCAGTCCCGTGTCCTAACCACGCCGACATGCCCACTCCAGGAGAGGGGGTAGGTATGCGTGTCGATCTAAAACATGAAAAGAGGGCGCCACCCAGACGGTCCTCATTTAGATCGTGCTCAGTGGCCCACCCCAAGGGCGTGAGACCCCTCTACCTATGTTCAGATCTATTCCATTAACATCCCCCAGATATGAACGAGAATTCATCGAGACAACCTAGTAAACTGGCGCTCGGAAGAGACAAAACTCCATCCCAGTTGCCCTATAAAAACGCTGTTTTAACAAGCAACCAAGGCGCACTTAGCCCCTGTGTGACCCTGTAACAGAAACACACCGAGCCAGCACTATGTATGCGTCGAGACCCAAACACATGAATGGATAGTCTATCAAGACACCAAACATTGTTCCTCCAAGTCGCCTGGGAGAACGACACGGAGCCGTCGTGCTTCATGTACCTTCCTCTTTTTATTCAAAAAAGAAAGAACACAGACTGACATGAATCCCCCTTGACGCAGGCTGAGGGTAAAAATCTTTTACATTTTTACATCCCACCACCCTCCCATAGGGAGGAGACGGAAATCCCCAGAGAGACTTCCCACGCAAGCTGTATAGATTGAAAAGAATATATTGCAACATTGAGCTATGTAATATTTGGATTAGGGCTCTCCGAGGAGGATACACTGAACCAATACACTCAATAATCGAATTGAATCGAATACACACACAATAGAGCAGAACTCCTTATCGAAGTTCTACTCATCTTGACAATCTGAGGAGGAGGCTCTGAACTCTGAGGAGGCTCCCTCACAGGGAAGGAGAGTCCTAACTCACAGACGGCCCGTGTTACAAAGGATCAGATTAAACCGAATATATATATTTATTGATTGATATATATTGAATAGTATTTGTATATCGTTTGATATCCCTTGTATATTCCTTGTACATATACACGGAATGTCCCTTTAGCCTAGTCCAGACCATAATATTTCATTCTCCTATTGGACAGCGGTCCACAGGCGCCAGGGGCCATGCCCCCAGAGCCAGGTTCAAAGTCACCGTTAAGACATGTCTGTACATGCCCGGCCTTGCCCAGGAATACGGCGACAGAAATGAGGTTGGCACTAGTTTGTTCACCGGGCATATAAATATAGCGCAGGTGAATACAGAAGCACTTAGGAACTAAAGTTGAAGCCTCACCCACGATACAACGTGCGGTGAAGTATGGCCTGTTTGGCCCCAGAATAGAGCATTGAGACCGCGTGCGAATTAATAACTGAATTGTCAGAGTTTGGCGCTATACCGTCGAGTGCGACATATTTCTATTAAGTCAGTAATAGTCTATTTGTGTATAGTGTATCGTGCGGCTAAAGTTCTACAGTGACCAGCATCACCAACGCTTCCTCGTACCAGCTAGAGTGCTTATCCAGGCTGGGCTGCTTTCATGGCGCTTTCACCCGAGGAGACCTAGACGAGAACCGTGTGGACATGTACACTGGATTAATCTACCCGACGACTACATAGCCCTTTGCGGCTGGAATATATTTGCTTTGGTCCTGTGATTTATGGAGCGGAGAATCTACCCGACGCCTACACGTGTAGGATTTACCCTGTGGGGAGCCACGTCGAGCCTGCGCCTCAGAGAGCCTGAGGCCGGCTAGCTTTCTTCACTGTGGAGCTACAGTCTACGGAGAACAGCTGTATTCGTCTGTGGATCAAGAGGCTACTGCACCGTCTCCTGTATTTGGAGTCTCCTTAGTCATCGTTGACCAGACGTTCTACTACCGACAGATCCCCTACCCCTGCTGGCCTACAACCGGGGGGACCCTTCCAGTATCTCCCGCTATATATTACTAGTGTACCATAGATATAATTCCCTAAGATTCAGGTTGTATAATTGCCTCCTGCGTAACCAGAGAATGGACATTCAGTATTGATTTGCCTACGCACATTTCATTTGCCTTATAAGCGCAATCCAAAGTGACCAGAAGTATTATGTACCTTTTGCTGCAATAAATACTTAATAATTACTTTGTGTGGAACCGATTTCATTGTGGGAAGTGTTCATCATATTTAGATATCATGTACTGTATGGCCAGTAATTAAAGTACATAAAGCGGTAGTGGTTTAATGATACCATACTTATCAATACAGTCAGGGAATTGTACCCCTCAGTTACAATTGGTCCTTCGAGCCGGAGGGTAACTAGTGTAATATTAATATAGTGGTATTAATATTGACATGGCCTATGATGAACACTCCACAAAACGGTCCTCCTAAAGTAGATCGCCCGCAGCGTAGACGGCAGACACCTCAGTACTTAGAGGATTACGTTGCCAATATACTACCTAGCCTTCTACAGACGGTAAACGCGGAAAAAGTAGATAGTAAAATTATGTCCGACCCTATCGACCAGGCTACCCCGCCAATAGAGGCCCTAGTGGGTTCTAACGTAACTGACCAAGCTCACGGTAGGGACCAGGAGGGACCCGACACGACTTTACCCCCCGCCAAGACCGAAGAAGTAGTCCCCGGAGAGCTCCAGGATAAAGACAGCCCTCCAGGGATGGAACTCTACCCGCTACAAGAAGAGGAGAGCACCCCGGAGATGGACCTCCAGGACTCGCCACAGGAGAACAGATCTCCAACGAGTACTGCCAGGAGCGGATCACCTCAACCAGCGTCTTCCCCCAGCGAGGCGGACAAGATGCTGGCACAGGCATTCCTCGCCAGCCTAGCAGCCTCAACAGAGCGCGATCGACTCCAAGCACAGACGCTTAGTGAGCGCGAACATTCTTCCATGGAAAGAGAACGCCTTCAAGCGCAGCAACGGAGCGACGAAGATCGTATACGTCTAGAGATTAGACGCCTTCAGACGGAAGAGAATATGGTAAGGGACCGGGCCGAAGCCCAGCGCGCCGCCGCCGAAGCCCAGCGCGCCGCTGCCGGTGCCCAAAGAGAAGCAGAGCGCGACCTCGCTCTCACCAAGCGCGAAGCCGAGCGCGACCGATTACAAGCGCAGATAATGGAGCAGCTGATCGCCAGGGCAACACCCCCTCCCTCCGCACGGGGTTCCAGGGCCTCGTCAAGACAAGGGTCAAGGGCACCCTCCCCTACCCGATCAAGCGACCCTGAGCCCGACCACCAGAGAGAGCCTATACCCCCCTCCGAACTCCTTCCCCGACCGGTCCAAGTGAGACCCAGCTACAAGGAAGAAACGGTCTACACCGCGGAGAGGCTAAATAGACGACTACAGGATCTAGAGGACCTGCCAGAGGAAGAAGAAGAGGGAGAGGAGGAGAGTCAAGCCCGACAGCAGCACAGTACTCCACAGGACCAGGAGGTCCAGTACAGCCCAGGCTCTACCCCCGCCGCTCTGCGCTACAGACCCCCGACTCAATTCACGGGTGAGCTTGACGCACGACCAGCCCCGAGGAACAGCACCTGGATACGCGGGCCATGGTACCCAGCAGGTACCAGCCCACCAAGAGGCGTAAGAGGAGACTCGCCTAGGAGGCCTCTCTCCCAACGCTCACCGATGTGCCAGCCATCCATGGCATCATACATTGGCACACCGACGTTTCCGGACTTCACCCACGAGAACAGAGCACAGTACACGGAGCTACGAATGTGCTTAGAGACAATGTTGTCCGATGTAGCTGACGAACCGTACAAGTATGCTATCCTACTGAAGCACCTCAAGGTGCCCCGAGCGCACAATATAGCGCTGGCCTATGCCAACTCTACTACCCCATACACAGCGGCTCTAGCAGCACTCGACCAAAGATATGGACGCATATGGGACTACGTAATACAAGAGATAAGGCATATTGACCGCCTACCCCCAGCCACAGACAATCGCTCACTAGATGACCTGTCTATCAAGGTACAATCCCTGGTAGGGATGCTGGGGGCGCAAAGAGAAAAGGGTATGCACGAACTGTACGCAAACTCTAATGTCGAGAGGATTTTAGAGAAGCTTCCGCCCGCCCGACAAGAGCGCTTCAGGCGGCAAAGAGACCACCGTGATCCTAACGGTCCCGAGCCATCCCTCCTAGACCTAGCCGACTTCCTGGCGAGAGAAGTCAACAGCCTACGGTTGGATACGTTCATGCGGAGCACCCCAAGCTCCAGAGAGGGACCTAGGAGAGCAAACGATGGCTGAAGATTGGTGACCGTCATGCACCATCAGAATCAGTACCGAGCAGAAAGAACCACAGTACCCCCTCGATGAAAGAGAAGTGGAAGATGGTGTGCCCGTACTGCGAAAAGGAACACTGGTTGTCACAATGTGACACGTTCAAGAAGATGACCGCCGACGAGGTGAGTCAATGGATAAAGTCCAACCGACGCTGTTACCGATGTGCGCGCAGTCACATGGCAGCCGATTGCCGCTTAAAGAAGAGGTGTAGTCGGTGTGACGGAGCCCACCTAGATGTCCTACACGACAGTAACAGAAGAAAGCCTGCACCCTCAAGCAGCACAAAGGCAAGTGTTATGTACATTGACCCCGCCAGCAGCGGGGGCGCCCGGGTGCTCTTAAAGGTGGTCCGCGTAACACTGAGTTACCAAGATAAGGTCATGGACACTTACGCCGTCCTTGACGACGGGTCAGAGAAGACCCTTCTCCTCGCGTCCGCTGCGGCCCAGCTGGGGCTGCGGGGGAGCGAAAACCAGATGACGATTCGGACAATAAGAAGAGATCTAAAGACGATAAAGGGCGAGAATGTCTCCTTCACTATCGCAGCAAGCGGGCAGCCAGAGAGACGGTATAAGATTAATAACGCTTTCACCAGCCAAGAAATAGGCCTGTCACAGTACACCTACCCCATCGCCAAGCTGATGGATAAATATGTGCACCTGCGTCAACTACCTATACCGCTCATAGACGGTGCCACCCCGACCCTGCTGATAGGCTCCGACCATGCAGACCTCATCGTCCCGATTGACCGGGTCCACACAGGGCCCAGAGGCTGTCCTGCAGCAGTCGAGACCCGCCTAGGATGGACATTACAAGGCCCCCTCGCTAAGTCTCTTAACCGAACAGCAGCCACTAGCTGCCTCCACTCCAGAGTGACAGAAGAAGACACCACCCTCCTACAGCATGTCGAGAGGCTATGGACACTAGAGACAATGCCCTTTAAGAACGAAAAGAAAGACATTCGTTCCAAGGAAGACATTTACGCTATAGCCCTCCTCGAGCAAGGGACAAAGAGAGTCAAAGTCAACGGAGTGATGAGATACGCAACTCCACTCCTGAGGCGAGAGGGTATGCCTACCTTCCACGCCCCAAAAGAAGCGATGGAGCGGTATCTATTGAACACAGAGCGGCGCCTAGCCAGAGACCCCGCTCAAGAGACGGTGTAGTTCAAGTTCAAGTTCAAGTTCAAGTTCTTTAATAGTTGTCATACAGAAGTACAGAATACTTTCATACAAAATGCTTCTTACTGTTACGCTCCAGAGACTGTGCTAGACAAGATAGTATCAAATAACATAATAACATAATATAGCATGAATTTAGATTCATGAGCTGAGATTAACAAGCTAATCACAGCGGGACACATAAAGAAAATTGACATTAAAGAGGCCGATCAGACCGAATCATGGTACGTGCCGCACCACAAAGTCCACCACAACGGCAAGGATCGTATTGTGTTCAACTGCAGCTACCAGATCGGATCACAAAATCTGAATAAAGAGCTCTTGCCCGGCCCAACACTCGGCCCCTCTCTACTAGGCGTGTTACTACGTTTCCGCCAAGACAAGGTGGCCATCAGCGGCGACATCAAAGGGATGTTCCTGCAGGTGAGACTAGTGGAGGAGGACAAGCCCCTGCTGCGGTTCCTATGGAGAGAGATGATCGGGGATGAGCGACCAGCCATCTATCAATGGGAAGTCCTCCCTTTCGGAACCACATGCAGCCCATGCTGTGCTACGTTTGCACTGCAAAAACACGTTGCAGAGGACCCAGCAGCTGACGAAGAGGTCCGACAAAGTGTAGGAAATAGTTTCTACGTGGACAACTGTCTGAATATCAAATGGTTTGAAGTAACACAGCTGAAACTGAGCAACCCCCTCTAAAATATCATGCATGATATCTACAGAGAAGTTGGTGGCTGTGTTGAAATACTGAAGTGAATTCAACAGACAACTGCGTTTCACACCATATGAGGTAGCGTAGGATCTGTCTGTATAGTTTGACAGTGTTGTGCTTGCATCTCAACAGTTCTTAGTACAACAGCCGGATCATCTTCACAGAATAAAGTCTGAAAACGAGCTTTCTCAATGTAGCAGGGTGGATTATCCCTGCTTCGTGGGAACTGTGGTGCACGGTCACTAGGTAGCGAGACACAGTAGAACTCTGGCTAGCTGCACCTCTGTCTTTGGGGTTTGGAGCGTCAACTGGAGGCTGGCAGTGGGAGTGTATGAGGCCCAGGATTTACAAACCTAGTCCGGTACTCTGGTCTTCCTCCCTCTTCCAGGGCAGTCAGCAGTACTCCCCAACACGCCCTCACTCTCACCAATTGTCCCCTTAGCAACCCCCCACACCTAATGACTGGATGGTAAATAAATAACTTGGTTCCCCCCGCAAGCAGTACCCTCCCTCAGTAACACCAGAAACCTTACAGTAGGAAAGGGAAGGTTAAATAGGAAGGGGTTAATAATATATATGTTACCCGTATCAAAAGGGTTAAGATTAGGCTCAATAAAAGACACACACACTGTGCTCCCATTCAGTCTGATTATTATTGCACCATTGTTCTCGTTACACAATAGTTACGGTCTGGTGATTATTGCACCATGGTTATCATTACACAATAATTACAGTCTGGTAATTATGTAATTACGCCCTAGGCACCAAATGCTCTCGCTGTACCCAGACTAAGTGCTGCCACAGTATCAATACCTTCCCTAAGGGTTTACATATACTGCTCTAGTACTCTGTAATATGGGGAAAGAAGGGAGAACATAGGGGAGGAATAGAAGGGTTCACTGAATGGGAAAATATTATTACACCAACACGGTATCACACTCAAAAGAAATAAACAGAAAGTAAAGGGTGGGCCCACAAAATACCAGTAAAAGTCCTATCTTAATGCCGGCATGTATTGTTTGGGGTACCCCTATGGAACGGTAGTAGCAACGTTAATTTCGCCCGCAGGCTGCACCACACTGTATACTGTATAATGGCTCGGGAGCTTCAATGCCCATTTGTACTCATCCGAAATGGCCGCCTCGCCGCACCACTGTTGTCCGGAGAGCAAGATGGTGTCGAACGCTCTCGGTGAGAGTGCTAGCAGGCGGAGCTGGGGCAGAGAGGCAGCGCCGGCTGAGAGCGTGTGCTGAGTGATGACGACCCCTGCTGGATGGGACGAACTCCCGTAGGCTGCAGGCAGCCAGGTGCAGGTCTGGTCGCCGGTAAACGGCACACTGATTGAAGGCAGCCGGAGCAGAACGGTTGTAGGCCCACACGCGTCTCGGGGCTCGCACTCTATACCGCACACAGTAACTACTATAACCCGATTGTTAGTGCTTGGCTCTGCACTGTTTGCTCACACACTATCGATGGTACTTCTAAGATATCGCGTCCACTAGCAAGTACTTCCTATCACCCGTCGCTATCCCACGGGGCTCTCCAACATAACTTCTGCAACAGGGCTCTCCCAAGCCCCCGTCCGTTGCGACTGTCCGTATTCAAGTTCAACGCCGAAGAGGATCTCCTTCCGTCTTCCTCCCCCATATATCACGTCCCATCTCTCTCCGACACTCTCTGCCAGACACCGCCCCCTGCTGGTCCCGCCTACTAGTCACACAGGGCAGGGTGTTGAATATGATCCAGCGATACTGTGTACGGTCCATACTCCAGCCGATAGAAGGAAGAGAAACTCATATCATTGCTCGTGGGAATATCAATGATGTCTTTGTGTACAAAAGGGATATAAAACACAAGTCAGCAGTTCTGAATAATAGACCATATTTTTCAGACTGCTACATTTCCCCCCACTTTGAACTTGCTAAGTCCTCTGCAAGTTAACAACAACACCAACCAACGCATGCATGAAAACGGTCCTGAGACCAACAGTTTCACACATCGATCGACACTCACACCTTATGCTAACAGTTTCTCACACTCCTTCATGAGTTGGACACACTGTTCAACAAACACACTCTTGAGCACGTAGTCCTGGCGATACCGAACGGGTAGCCGACCTCTGGTGCTCCTGTGGGGCCGGGCTGGTTCCACTCTGGGGGGTTCCACTACCCCCACCTCCGACTCCGTGTCGGATTCTTCTGTGTCCGTAGGTGGGTCATGGACCACGGCCTCGCCCTCCGGGGCCATCGGTGGACCGCCAGCGGCCTCTTCTTCGACTCCGTCTCCGCCTTCCTCCCCCTCTTCTCCTGATGGGGTCGACTCCGCGTCTGACCCGGCGTTCGCTGCCTCTTCAGGGGCGTCCCGCCCGGGCCTGGGGTGGTTACACGCCCTAGGATGCGGTCCTCGGCGGCACTCGAAAGCGTCTCCACTGTCTGATTCGGACGAGCTCTGCAGCGCCACAGGGGTCTGTCGAGGGGCTCTCACCCTTGCTTCCGGGTCGGAGGCTGGAAACGGACAGGTCTTGAGCTGGTCTCGATGCACGGCAGTGCATGTGAGCGGATCGGAGCGTGAGCGGCGCGGGGCGCGGAGCGGTTCACTCCTCCTCCTTCACTCACTCCTGTTAGAAAAAGTATCGACGCCATTGTTGTTGACGTTAGCTTACATGCTAACGTTAATGGCAGCGACCATAGCATTGTGGCTCGGCTAGCCTATCATCGCTTAATAGAGCTAGTGAATGGATAAACAACGTTATTTAACATTGCAGAATGGGTACAATTACAATGTGGCTCAATACAAACAATTGTTAAGGGGCCCAGGGGGTGTAGACTGTTGTAGTTTGAGCTAATTTACACCATGCTCAAAAAAAAAAAAAAAAAAATGCCGAGCAATCTGGCGCGGGGAGCGGGGAGCGCTCGATTCAAGGTGAGCGGGGAGCGAGCGAAGAGCGACTTGGGGGCGGGGTCAACATGAGCGATTAGCGGAGCGGACCAAGCTTTAAAGAGCGAAGAGCGGATTTTTCGGCCGCGCCGATCCGCTCACGTGGCCTGATGCACGGTCCTCTCGGGACCCCCTGTTTCAGGCCTGACTGTGAACACGGGTGTCCCTTCGTGGCTCTGCTTCACTACCACGTACGACGTAGGCTCCCACTTGTCCTGTATCTTGTTACGGCCCCGGGTTCGGTGGTCGCGTATCAGGACCTGGTCCCCAGCCCGCAGGAGTGCACCTCTGCTCTTCCTGTCATAAATCCTCTTGCGCCGATGAGACGCCTGCTTCGCCGTGGCCTCGGCAGCGGCCTTTAATCGCTCGTGATGACTCTGTACCCACTCGTCTAGGTCCCCCGCTCCCTCCTGGATGACGTCTCGGCCCCCCAGGACATCTCGGGGCATTCTGGCGTCCTTTCCGAAGAGCAGGTAGAAGGGGGAGTACCCCGTGGAGGAGTGCACGTGGCAGTTGTACGTGAGTACCAACTCGGGTAGGTGCTCCTTCCAGTCTCGCTTCTTCTCCGCGGGCAGACTCCGCAGCATGTCGTGCATCGTCCGGTTGAACCTCTCACATTGCCCATTCCCCTGGGGATGGTAGGGCGTGGTGCGGCTCTTGGAGATTCCGTACAGTCGGCAGAGTTCCTTGATGACGCTCGACTCGAAATTACGCCCCTTGGTCGGCATGGAGTCGGGCAGGGCAACCGTAATACACGAACCAATGCTTGATGATGGCGGCGGCGGTGGTCTTCGCCGTCTGATCTTTGGTCGGTATGGCAATAGTGAATCTGGTGAACATGTCGGTCAGTACCAGTACGTTCTCATAGCCACCCACCGACCTTTCCAACACGGTAAAGTCCATAGCAAGGACCTCCATGGGTGCTGTCACGTTGGTGCAGGTCATCAGGGCCTGGGCTTTAGGACACACGTCCCGGGCTAATGCGCATCGCTTGCATTGCTGCACCCATTTCTTCACCTCCTCTGTCATCCCGATCCAGTAATAACTTCGCCTCATCAGGTCCACTGTCCCTTGCCCTCCGTAGTGTCCTCCATCCTCATGTTGGGTCTTGTAGATCCTCCATCGCAGGGCCATGGGCACCACCAGCTGCAGAACCTCCTCCCCGTCACGGGGGTCACTGACGCGTCGAAACAGTACTTGTTGGTGCAGACGAAACCGCTCCCACTGCCCGTATAACTTGCGGAGTCTCGGGTCTCCCTCCTTCAACTGTACTTTGGTGGGAGGGACTCCCCGGGTTACTGCCCGCCACACCGGACCCAACTCGGGATCGTCCGCCTGTAGCTGCCGCATTTCCGCCCAGTCATACCCGCTGTTCCCCTTCTGTGTCGCTATCCGACATGCGCTGGCGCTCGGGACCTCCCACGTCTCGGTCGGTCTCTCGGGGCCTAGCAGGGCCCGTACTTCTTCCGCTGGGACCAGGACGTAGCCATCGCGGGCGACTGAGGCGGGGGCGCACAAGGAGGCGGTCCGTTCCTGTAGACCCTGACGGGTGTGAGTGCCGGTCGCGGGTATTGTTAGGAAGTCTTTTTCGGTGTCTTCTACCTCAGGTTCGGTCCGCATCGGCATGCGAGACAGGGCGTCGGCATTCTGGTTGAGTCGGCCAGGCTTGTACTGGACCACGAAGTCGTACTCTGCGAGTTGAGCGTTCCAGCGCTGCTCCACTGCTCCCAGGTTGGCCGTACCTAGGTGTTTCAACGGGTTGTGGTCGGTGATCACGGTGAACTGGGCGTACATCAAGAGGTCTCGGAACTTCTCAGTGACTGCCCACTTCAGGGCAAGGAGTTCCAGCTTGAATGCACTGTAATTTTGGTCATTCCTTTTGGACCCACGCAGACCTCGGCTCGCGAAGGCGATGACTCGCTCCACGCCCTCTTGCTTCTGGCTTAGTACCGCTCCCAGTCCCAAATAGCTCCCGTCCGTGGTCACTATGAAGGGGAGTTGGAGGTCGGGGTAGGCCAGCACCGGAGGCGTCAAGAGGCACTCCCGCAGATGATCGAAGGCCGCCTGACACTGCGGAGTCCACTTGAAGGCCTCGTACCGGCCTTTAGCGAACCCCTTCTTTTCTTTTCCCATCAGGGCATGCAGGGGCTGGGCCACTTGGGCGAAGCGGGGCACGAACCGCCGATAATAGGACAGGAACCCGATAACCTGTCTCACCTCCTTTGCTGAGCGTGGCGCCGGCCAGTCCTCCAACGCCTTCACCTTGTCGGTGTCAACCTGTATGCCGGCTGCGGAGACGACGTGTCCCAGGAATTTGACCTCGGTCTTCAAAAGGAAGCACTTTCGGGGCTTGAGTTTGAGCCCATGTTCCCGCAGTCGTCCAAACACCAGGTCCAACTTCTGGCAATGGCTCTCGAAGTCACGGGCGAACACTAAGACGTCGTCTAAATAGACAAGCAGTACGTCGAAGGCCAGGTCTCCCAGCACGGCGGTCATCAACCGCTGAAAGGTTGCGGGTGCGTTACACAAGCCGAAGGGCATACGGGTCCACTGGTATAGGCCGAAGGGCGTCGTGACGGCTGTCTTCTCTTGATCCTCTTCTTTCACCGCCACTTGGAAGTAGCCGGCGGTGAGGTCGAGTGAGGAGAAGATCTTGGCCTGCCCCAAGGCATCTAGGGACTCTTCAATACGAGGTAGGGGGTACGCATCTCGGTGCGTCACGTTATTGAGGCGGCGGTAGTCACAGCAGAACCGCACAGAGCCATCCTTCTTTATGACGATCACGGCTGGAGATGCCCACGGACTGCAGCTCTCTACTAGCACCCCCTGGTCCACCAGGTCTTGTACGTGCCGCTTTACCTCCTGGAACACGTGAGGCGGTATTCGGCGGTGCCGTTGCTTGACCGGAGGTGCGTTACCGGTGGGGACGTAGTGAGTGACCGTGGTTGTGTAACCGTAGTCTCCGTCGTCCACGGAGAACACCGCCTTGTGTTTCTCCAGCACCTGATTTAGTCGGCTCACTTGGGCCGGCGTGAGATCTTGCAAATTCGCCTGCACGGGCACGGCCAGTCCTCGGACCCTCCCGTATAGCTCTACCTCTGGCGGGCTGTCTTGAGCCTCAATCGCCATCACTCGGACGCCTCCGTCTACTTCCTCCACGGTCACCCTCTCCTTAGGCCGCACTTGACGGGGACAGTGGAGCTCCGCCAGCCTGGACCTCGGTCTGAGCACCATCTCAACGCCCGTCGGGTTCAACACCCGCACAGGCACTCTTCCCTTTCGGGTGTAGGTCACCACGTTCGCCACCAGCATTCCGGGGGGCAGGTTGGCACTCGGCGTGTTCTCTAACATCACGGGGCGCCGCGTCCCCACCGTCGTCTTGCAGCAGCCGGAGACGATCACTTCGCTGTGTGGGGGAATGACCACCGGCTCTCGGCCGGCCACTTTGACGTACCCCATTCTTCCCGGGGCGGTACACTCTCGGGCTTCTTGGGCCATGGCGGTGACTACACGGCGGATGGCGATGCTCTCGCCAGGCGCATCCCCTTGATTCCTCTGAACAGGCCGTCTACCCCACCGAGCACGTTCATGCCCAGAAGTCCCTGGACGGCGTCTCCTGGTGCCACTCGGGCGGGGTCGTCCTTTAGGATGAATATGCATTTACCCATAAACGTCATCTCTAGGCACTTCACCTCTGCGTATAGACACCCCACCACTGGGATCTCCAACCCGTTGGCGGCGATGAGGGTTGGAGGGGGTCAACCTCGACCGCGGAAAGTGTCTTCTGAAGTGACTCTCGTTCATGGTGGTGACTTCGGCGCCTGTCTCGACCCCGTCGATCTGAACGTCTAGGGTGAGGCACTCCCCGTGCACGTCTTGCGTCCCAATGTCCTCCGCAGCCGAGTCGGTGACTCCGGCTGCGACAGCGTCCACTGCTCTTCGTGGCCCGGGTCGGTACCCTGTCGGGCCCGGAGCTTCGGGGGCGGGGTTAGCGGCTAGGCAGGGCCCGCGGGCTGAGCGGGGACAATCTCTGCTGATGTGGCCCGGCTGATTGCAGGCATAGCAGATCAGCCTGCCCTCTTCATCTCGGCGGGGTGGTTCTCGTGTGGCGGCGGTCGCGTCGTCTCGGCGTCGCCGCCCAGTGGCACCTCTCCGGGGCGCGTCACGTTCCTGTTGGAAGGCCAGGAATAGTTGCTCTTGGCGCGCACCTAGCTGCTCCTGTCCTGCCTTGAGCTGCTGAATAGCTTCCTGCAGCGCGTCGACGTTCGGTGGGGCCTCTCGTCTCTCCGCGGCCGTGGCGTGTACTAAACCCCGGGGGGAGCTCTTGTCGGAGGGGAGGACCAGCTCGTCCTCCGACCAATCGATCGCCGCCTTCAGGACTTGGGGAAACGGCCTCGTCCCATCCTCCCTCATGTACTTCCGCATTTCTCTCCTCAGGGCCTCGTCTCTGAGGCCTACCACAAACCGCTCCTGCAGTAGGGCGGCGGCTTCGGCGACCTGTGCAGGCGCCCGACGTCGTAGGCGACGGATCCTCTCCTGCAGGTCGTAGGCGAACTGGCGCACAGTCTCTCCGGCGGTTTGTCTTCGGTCAAAGAATTCCCCCAGGCGAATGCTGACCGGGACCTTGTCCCTGTAGGTTTCCTCGAGGAGCGCGAACAGGGCTTCAGTGTCGGGGACGGTTCCCTCTGTCAGGAAGCGTACCGTCTGTTTCGCCTTTGAGGTGAAGCTGTACAACCTCCGCTTGTTCCTCCTCAGGTATTCTACTGGCACGGAGATGGGTCCTCATCGCCTGGATCCAGTCTTCTACCGGCGGTTCCCCTCTCTCTTTTTCACCTCCAAATTCGCTGCACTTCCGCTCTCGTTGGACGTACACCACCGGGAGGGGCGCGGGAGGGAGCTGTTGGAGCACGGGCTGTGCCAAGGCAAGCGACTCTTGGCGTCGGGCCTGCTCTAGTTGTTCGTGCTGGTGATCCAGGACGCTCGCCTGGTCTTGGAGTTGACCCTTTAGGAACTCCACCGCGGCGGTCAAGGTCTGCACCGTCTCGGCTCCCCCTCCTTCCTCTTTGAGCGGGACCGGCGAGTCATCTCCTTGCTTCACCCGGGACGGCCCGGCTTTGACCTCCGGCTTCGGGGTGTCGCTGTCTGACATCTTAGGTCTCTTGGTCGTCACTTACGAGCAGTGTTGTGCTAGTTACTGAAGAAATAGTAACTCAGTTACTTTACTAGTTACTCATTTAAAAAGTAACTCTGTTACGTTACTAGTTACTTACACCCAAAAGTAATGCGTTACTGTGAAAAGTAACTATTTAGTTACTTGAAGAAGAAAAAAATTGCTCCCATGCAGCCAGATACAGATACTCAAAATCGGTTGATCAACTTGACAGTTTCCATTCACATCACTGAACTCTGCTAAGCAATGTGGTCTAGATAAACACAAATCTGACACAAACACAAATGTCCTGACGTAATAAGAAATGCACCGTGCCTAATTGCTCGGGGAGGTTGAGCGCAGGCACGTTTAGGTTGCGCGCATGCACGTTTAGGTTGCGCGCATGCACGTTTAGGTTGAGCGCATGCACGTTTAGGTTGAACGCATGCACGTTCTAGGTTCTAGGTTGAAAATAAGTGCTTGAGGAACAGCCTTGATATCTGTCGCCGGAGCGTTTCATTATAACAGTCTTGCAACGTTGTTTAAGATATCAATCGTGCATTGCAACGTTAGAATAGTTAGGATATCAATTGTGCATGAAAGGACTATATTTATATTGTTTGATTAGTATTGATGAGATTCCCTGGCAGATTTGTAGTCAGAAATGCGTTGATCAACTTGAGTTTCCATTCATTTACATTCACCAGTGTCTGTCGAGATGTAAAGTTAGTCCTGCAGCCCCTTAAACATTTTCTTTGTTTCATTTCCATGTTGTACTGTATATTCTCTCTCCAAGTAGTTGAAAAAAGTTTTCCGTCCCATTTGCTGTGTGTCGCCTCGTATCATTCTACGCGGGTGGCGAGTGGATTTGGATGAGTCCTCGTAGTTAACGTTATACTCCAGTATCTTTGAGCCAAAACACAAATGACATAACTAAAACGTTATTTTCTTTTCGCTCGACAAAAGAGAAATACGCGAGTAGCAGTAGCTGGGCGCTGTCATTATCAGTCAGGAATCTCAGGAATAGTAAACAAAACACGCCCCCAGCATAGCGTTTCCTCGCAGCCAGGCAGACAGGATATGAGGATAAATAATAATAATAATAATAATAATCACTACCGCTCGCTATCAATCTACGCCGTATATAACGCAAATAACGCAGTGACGAACCATTCAGTAACGTAAGTAGCGTTACTGAATTTGAAAAGTAATGCCTTAGAGTACTATTTATCGCAAAAAGTAACTTCGTTACTGTAATGCGTTACTTTGTAACGCGTTAGTCCCAACACTGCTTACGAGGGAGTGGAGTAGGATGAAGATCCTGTTCGTGATGCCAAATGTAGCAGGGTGGATTATCCCTGCTTCGTGGGAACTGTGGTGCACGGTCACTAGGTAGCAAGACACAGTAGAACTCTGGCTAGCTGCACCTCTGTCTTTGGGGTCAGGAGCGTCAACTGGAGGCTGGCAGTGGGAGTGTATGAGGCCCAGGATTTACAAACCTAGTCCGGTACTCTGGTCTTCCTCCCTCTTCCAGGGCAGTCAGCAGTACTCCCCAACACGCCCTCACTCTCCCCAATTGTCCCCTTAGCACCCCCCCACACCTAATGACTGGATGGTAAATAAATAACTTGGTTCCCCCCGCAAGCAGTACCCTCCCTCAGTAACACCAGAAACCTTACAGTAGGAAAGGGAAAGTTAAATAGGAAGGGGTTAATAATATATATGTTACCCGCATCAAAAGGGTTAAGATTAGGCTCAATAAAAGACACACACACCGTGCTCCCATTCAGTCTGATTATTATTGCACCATTGTTCTCATTACACAATAGTTATGGTATGGTGATTATTGCACCATGGTTATCATTACACAATAATTACAGTCTGGTAATTATGTAATTACGCCCTAGGCACCAAGTGCTCTCGCTGTACCCAGACTAAGTGCTGCCCACGTCTGGGCTAGCCACAGTATCAATACCTTCCCTAAGGGTTTACATATACTGCTCTAGTACTCCGTAATATGGGGAAAGAAGGGAGAACATAGGGGAGGAATAGAAGGGTTCACTGAATGGTAACATATTATTACACCAACACGGTATCACACTCAAAAGAAATAAACAGAAAGTAAAGGGTGGGCCCACAAAATACCAGTAAAAGTCCTATCTTAATGCCGGCATGTATTGTTTGGGGTACCCCTATGGAACGGTAGTAGCAACGTTAATTTCGCCCGCAGGCTGCACCACACTGTATACTGTATAATGGCTCGGGAGCTTCAATGCCCATTTGTACTCATCCGAAATGGCCACCTCGCCGCGCCACTGTTGTCCGGAGAGCAAGATGGCGTCGAACGCTCTCGGTGAGAGTGCTAGCAGGCGGAGCTGGGGCAGAGAGGCAGCGCCGGCTGAGAGCGTGTGCTGAGTGATGACGACCCCTGCTGGATGGGACGAACTCCCGTAGGCTGCAGGCAGCCAGGTGCAGGTCTGGTCGCCGGTAAACGGCACACTGATTGAAGGCAGCCGGAGCAGAACGGTTGTAGGCCCACACGCGTCTCGGGGCTCGCACTCTATACAGCACACAGTAACTACTATAACCCGATTGTTAGTGCTTGGCTCTGCACTGTTTGCTCACACACTATCGCTGGTACTTCTAGGATATCGCGTCCACTAGCAAGTACTTCCTATCACCCGTTGCTATCCCACGGGGCTCTCCAACATAACTTCTGCAACAGGGCTCTCCCAAGCCCCCGTCCGTTGCGACTGTCCGTATTCAAGTTCAACGCCGAAGAGGATCTCCTTCCGTCTTCCTCCCCCATATATCACGTCCCATCTCTCTCCGACACTCTCTGCCAGACACCGCCCCCTGCTGGTCCCGCCTACTAGTCACACAGGGCAGGGTGTTGAATATGATCCAGCGATACTGTGTACGGTCCATACTCCAGCCGATAGAAGGAAGTGGGAATATCAATGATGTCTTTGTGTACAAAAGGGATATAAAACACAAGTCAGCAGTTCTGAATAATAGACCATATTTTTCAGACTGCTACATCAAGGAGACAGAAACGACAGCAATACCAAGTCCCAAATGACTCCACAAACCCAAACCGACCATGCAAGCCAAGGTTATCCCCAGTGACCTGAATTATGGTACCACGAATCACGTGTCTAAAGATGGGAATTTTAAGTCCCTCTGTCTCCAGTACTTTCAGATCATTGACAAGTAGCTCAAGTATCAAATTGAAATCATAACGCTTAATGTCCTGTGCATGGAAAAGAGCACACAAATGAATATTAATCAAAGAGGAATTATAGATTGGGGGGACATTTCTTAATGTAAAGTATATAGCACCTAATTTATGTATACCCTTTTTAGAGCCCAATGGATTTGCAGTTTCAAAGTCATCATAAAAAAGCTGAATTTGAAAGGAATCTTTTTCTACTGAAAACAGGGGACTTTCTTTCAAATAGGTGGCATCTCTCAAGTCTGCATACACACCTTCCTTAGTCATGTGCCTGGGCTTTAACATGTCTGCAAGTTCTGGGTTTTGAAAAATGCTCTTCAGTGTTTCCAAAATGGGAACATATGCAAACTTATCAGTTACAATGACCTGGTCGCGTCTATGCTTTTACCAAGCGGTTCGTGTTTCCGCGTTCCCCTTTTGCGCTCTGATTGGCCACGGACGTTTCTGGTCATGTGACATGTGCGCCCAATCGCATGACGAGCAGTGTCTTATGCGTTATTTCTAAACCTAGCCGCATTTCTGGCAAGACGCTCTCTGATTGGCCGACGCCTGTTTCTACACTGGTTAAGCTTAGGCACTCTTTCGAAGTTGGTTAAGGTTAGAGTTTGTCTTAGAGCTGTAGTGTAGTGTAGGACTACAACTCCCCTGATGTTAAGGTGTCACGTGTCTTGCTTATCATTGGTTACTGTTACGTGAACCAGAGGCGCCTCGGAGCGCTCTGTGTCAGAATAAGGTAGCAGTCAGAGGGACTGGCTGCGGTTTCACTGTTTACCTGTATGAATACCAACTGTGAATAAAGCACAACTGAGCACTACCACGGTCTCTTCTATTAAGATACTACAAGAGCGTGACGGCAAGTTCTTTCGACGGTTAAGCTTAGGCACTCTTTCGAAGTTGGTTAAGGTTAGAGTTTGTCTTAGAGCATGGCGATAGAACGGCAGGTAGTTTGCAGGCTGTTCGACGCGGAAATGGGCAAAGACACAGCTCGTCACGCGATTGGGCAAACATGTCAGTGGCCAATCAGAGAGTGTCAGTCAGTGCCAATCAGAGAGCGTCTGCCAGAAATGCGGCTAGGTTTAGAAATAACGCGTCTTAGCCCATTTCCACATTGAACAGCCTGCAAACTACCTAACGCCTAGTTTATCACTGGTTAAGCTTAGGCGACTCTTTCGCAGTTGGTTAAGGTTAGAGTTTGGAATCAGGGCTGGTGTTCTATCGCCATGCTCTAAGACAAACTCTAACTTTAACCAACTTCGAAAGAGCGCCTAAGCTTAACCGTCCAAAGAGCTTGCCGTCACACGATTGGGCGCACATGTCACATGACCAGAAACGTCAGTGGCCAATCAGATTCGCAAAACGCACGAACCGTTTGGTAAAAGCAATGAGGTGACCTGGTCGCGTCTATGCTTTTACCAACGCGTTCGTGTTTCCGGGTTCCCGTTTTGCGCTCTGATTGGCCACTGACCTACGCTAGTACGCCCTCCTCGCTATGAGCGTAGAAAGAGAAATATTCAACAGGAAGCGATTTGCGAGTGCAATACACCATCACGCCAGAGTGGATAAAGAAATGCTCCAGAAATGAATATGCGTAGGGAAAGGCTTAATAACGAGTCAGTGCGAGAGCGCACACACAAAAGCACACACGCATGATATCTGATTTATTAATGCCAAATAATGGACGACGGCCGCAATTGGCACTTGAATAATGTAGTCAGTAACAATTCATGACAGCTGGTATAGCTCAACTGGTTAATGCCCTGCCTGTGGACCATATGGTCCCTGGTTCGAGTCTCTTGCTTACTTTTTTCCCCCCGTAACGTTAAATAATAAATAATCTATCCACTCTGACATCCCAAAAAGGACAACAACACCACCTTATGCATACTGCACCTTATGTGAATACTGTATATTTCAGTTGGTTAGATAGTCAATTCTATTGACTTATTTGTTTACACTGCTTGTGTTGTTTTCACTAACTGTGTACCCCCCCCCCCCCCATGCTGCTATGATGCCTGAATTACCCCAAGGGGATCAATAAAGGAATATCTTATCTTATCAACCAGAGTGGATGTTTATATCGCTATGCTTCATCTCCCCTTTAAGTCAGTGATAAAAGTGTCTTTCAAGGATAAGTGAGCTCCTGCACTGATTATTATACAGTAGTTCAATATTCAATATTTGATCACCAAAACCCCCCAAAAAGCATAAAAAGGGGGCGCCCCCACCCCAAAAGGGCCCTTAAAAATCGAGCTTGCGCGCATAACGCGCTCGGTTAAAACACACACGGGTATAGTGCCCTTTTCAGCCTTTGAGCACCTGCCCCTCTAAAGTCCTGTGCACGTCCCTGTATCTATATCTTTATGACTGTTTTTATGAACTTCAATATGAGCACTTTTTATAGCTTCTGGTGAATTACGTGACCTCTTCCATTGACCACTGCACCAAGGGAAAACACGAGGAACCCATTGCGATACACCTCTTCTTCGACCGCCAGGAGGACGGATGTAGTCCAGGAAAGAGTTGAGTGCACGTACTATAGAAGGCCTTGGACCACTTGGAGAGGGACAACAAATCTATTTGCCTCCTTTTGAAATATGCTATTGATATAATTTCTCCTGAATTCTTATTTAGAGAGGGGTCTCTTATTATTGTGTGTTCACAGGCTTTATTTTACAGCAATGATTTTATTTGCATGAATCTTTCGATCTTACAGCACTTATATTGTTTTCTACCCCCTCTAAATTATTTCTGTAATGATATGAAAATATAGAGGCCTAGTGTCTTAACTTCATTGTATGAAAAGGGACTAAAGGAGAATTGAGGGGTGTGATCCACGGAACTCACACATCAGTGTTTATATCAACATTAAGATCAACAGGAAGAAGACTGATATATTCTCTCAATCAAACACTAATATGAGTGGGTAGTGAATTAGAGGTCTTGTTTTTCTTAAGTTAACTGCCTTCCAAAACTGAGCCAGGTTTGCATAGGAACTTGTAATTAAATCTAAGTAGTAATCTGATTTAGACTTTCTCATAGCTGTGGTACATGTGTTTCTGAGCTGTTTGAAGACAAGCCAGTGTTGTGGATCACCTGAGCGTGCAGCACGTGACCAGGCCTTATTCCTGCCATTAAGCAGAGTTGACAATTCATGTGAGAACCAGGGTGCTATTCTATCTTTAATTCTCTTGAGAGGAGCATGTTTATTGATCAGAGAAATAAGAGTATTTGTGAAGAGGTCAAGGGTCACTTGAACATTGGCGGACTCTGCCATGAAGAGGATGTTGCTATGCATAATCATTCATGAAGGCTTGTTCATTTAAACATTTTAAATTCCTTTTTATGACCGTATTTGACCTAGTTTTTTAACATTTTCGTACTGCTCACACATGCAGTAGGACAGTGATCACTATTACCCAGATCAAAAACACCAGTGGCCACAATTTTGTCAGTTCTATTGGAAAATACAAGATCAATTAGTGTGCATTTTGAAAAGTCTTTCAAGTACATTCCTTCCTCTCTCTCTCTCTCTCTCTACCGGACTGCCCGTTAGTATAAGAACCAATACAAAAATCTACCAAAAACATAATTTTTTTTTTTTTGCATGATCTCGTGCAAGGGTTAATATTCATGTAGTCACTCTATTATCTGCTCATCAGTAGATCATCTATATCTATATCAGAGACACTGAACACAACATAAATACAGAATTATGTCTGGATAAATACTAAGACTGTCCTCGACTCAACAAATTCTTACTCGATAAAGTCATAGTACTTGATGACTAACCTATAAATAGTCATAGGACTTCACAACTAAACTATAGTCATCTACTGTATCTATCTGTTCTGTCTCTATATATCTGCTGTATCTAGCTGTTCTGTATCTATATATCAGTATCTAACTGTTCTGTTTCTATGTGGAGTAGATTTGACGTTATATTTTAATGTTTCATCCTTTCTCTACTCCATGCAGAGTGGAAAAGATTCAAGAGAGGCAGGTTCATTTTCCTCAAGTATTTTTTGTCTTTATTGAGTTATTTTATGTTACAGAGACGCAAAAAGAAAAGCAAGATGGAATGGGATTAAAATGTAACTGTATATAATGTGCCGTAGGATGAAAACCTACAATGTATGTTCAGGGTACATGCAGTAATGTAGGCAGGTCCAGGAATCAAACCTGTGACCTCAGGCTGGTGAAGAGCCCATGCTACCACCTTGCCAAGAGGGATATCACTGTGAAACTCACTGAGCACATGAAGGAACATTAAGTAAAGTAACACGATTCTGTCCCACAGTGTTGTTGTGGTGCTGCTTGGTGCAGTTACAACTATTATTATTATTATTATTATTATTATTATTATTATTATTATTATTATTATTATTATTATTATTATTATTATTATTATTATTATTATTATTATTATTATTATTATTATTATTATTATTATTATTATTATTATTATTATTATTATTATTATTATTATTATTATTATTATTATTATTATTATTATTATTATTATTATTATTATTATTATTATTATTATTATTATTATTATTATTATTAATAAACTATTATTACTACAACTGTTATTCACCTCAACAATGATTCTGTTTGGTGAATATTGACCTCTTGGAACAACAAGGTGGAACATGTCACTTCCCTAACCCAATACAAATATAGCATTTATCAACAAAGTATTTACCACACGCTTATTCTGAAAAGTCATGGATAGATTAATCTCCATAGTCTAAAAAGTCATGGATAGATTAATCTCCATACAGTCTAAAAAGTCATGGATAGATTAATCTCCATACAGTCTAAAAAGTCATGGATAGATTAATCTCCATACTGTCTGAAAACTCATGGATAGATTAATCTCCATACTGTCTGAAAACTCATGGATAGATTAATGTCCATACTGTCTGAAAACTCATGGATAGATTAATCTCCATACAGTCTGAACTTCATTTGGACATTTCCTGGTTGAAGAGCCTTCAGAGCAGATTAGTGGGAACTAGAATAGAATATAGAATAGAATAGATCTTTATTTGTCATTGTTGGTACAACGAAATTTGTTAGGAACATCACCACCACTGGCATACAACATAAGATATAACATGTGCAAAATAATAATGTCAATAATAGTAGTAATATAGTAATAAGTAATAAAGTATCAATGTCCCAATGTCCCAATATATAACATACCATCATTGTCCCAAGTGCATTTAGTGCTTGTGCAAATAAATTAATAAATATAAATATTTCAGTCCAGTGAGTTGATGGAAGGAGGGGGGGGGGGGGGCGTTGACTTGCAAAGGATGAAGTATTGTATAGTGCAGCAATGCAAGTCCGGTTCACAGTTATTGTTGTAATGTGGGAGTGGGAGTTATGTCACCGGGGGTGGGATGCGGGGGGGGGCAAGTTGATGTTCGTCGTTGAGCAGCCTGACAGCCCGTGGGTAGAGGCTGTTGGTCAGTCTGCTGGTTCCGGACTGGATGGATCTGTACCTTCGACCAGAGGGCAGCAGTTGAAAGAGATGGTTTGCTGGGTGGTACTGGTCCTGTAGGATGTTATTTATACGCTAGATAAACTAGAGGGGAAATTAACGTAGAACGCATTTTCAGCAGAGTGGATACACTTTTGTTAGGAGTGTTGAATCACTCACTGACGGACGTGAATTTGCCTCCTCGGACCCTTGACACGGTGCACTATCATGACACAGCAGAGATAAGGCTCAAAATGGGAACACGCCGACACGCAAATAAACACCATCATCACTACATATACAAATAAACATCATCTACAGAGAGAACCATGTCTCATTAAGGTTAATAAAGCCCTTATTCTGCACGTATTAACAGTTAACTATGCTTTTTACAGCTACTGGATGTAAAGCAAGAACAATGCCTTATTAAGGTCATCTTCTTTTATGCAACAGTGGAGTCTGTTCTCCAGTGAATGCTGGACCCTGAAGCCCACCCTGCAGAAGTCCCTGGATGGGTGCTACACCAGAATGCTGTGTGTGGTGCTCAACATCAACAGGGTCCAGGAGCATGTCAGCAGGGGGCAGGGGGGGGGGGGTTATTATTTTCATCACTAAATTGTATATTGTACAAAATATTCTCAAAACATTATATAAAACATCACTAATCACATCAACACAATGCAAATAAATGGAATGTTACAATTGCACTATTTCTTTTTTGTTGATGTGATTACGGTAGTGATGTTTTATAATGCTTTCAGAATATTTTTTACAATATATATTAGTGATGGAAACTAAAAATTAGAAATCAAATGTTTTTTAAAGAGCTGTTTGTGTGCTTCACATTGTATTTATATGTAATTTCCTATTCAACATGTAGTGCTCATTCCAGATGGGGGAGCTGTGTAAAACATAGTTAACTGTTAATAAGTGCAAAATAAATTATTTATTAACCTTAATAAGACATGGTTGTCACTTTAGTTCCAGTAGTCCCAGTGTTCATAAGTACATAGTTAACTGCTAATAAACAAAGATATATATATATATTTTTTAATCTTAATAAAGCAACAAAAAAGCTTAGCAAATGTTAACAATGTCAGAATAGGTAAGTTAGTAAGACTCAATACATTTGTTTGTAATGCTATTATATATATATAATAAATCATAAGGATTTTATTAATGTTCTTAAGCAGTCTAAATTGTGACCGAGCCCAGCAGTTCGTGGCACAAGTCTCCCTCTGTCATTTTTCAGGTATTTACAGATTATGAAAGTACAGAATGTAAGCTTTCAAATGATGTGTCATATAATGAAATCTGAACATATCTGAAGAAGATTATGCTTATTTGAATCTAGTTAAACCTCAAGTCTCACAGAGAAACTGTGAGGTTTGGTTCGTTCCCCGCCACACGCTCCTCTGAGGTACGGTGCTGATTGGTGCATTCCCCGCCACACGCTTTTTGAGCAATTGCCAATTTCATCACGCAGCTGTCATAGTTTGTGATTAGCGCCCCAGGGGGCTTTATATACCTGGACCTTCTTTCTATCGTTGTCGGGTCGTTCTGGAATACAACTGCATTTGCCTGCTTTTTCCCAGTTGCTGTTCCTCGTCTACTTTCCCTCCAGGACTTTTCTGTGGAGAACCGCTGGTGAGAACCTTGTTCCCCGTTTGGAGCTGCGCCTCGTTTACCCGCTTTACGTGTTTGCACTTGGGTGAGTTGGAACCAAACCCCTCTGGATTATTCTGTCTGTGTGTTTGACGAACACCGAAGATTATCATTTTCGCTTGCACTGGACTCAGCTGAATTGTGTGTTTAGAAGAGACACTGAAGATATCGTTTTGTTTGCACTGAACTCAGCTAAATAGTGTGTTGTGGGGAACACTGAAGATTGTCACTGTCAATTGGTTCTGGACACTGCTAAGGGAGGAGGGAACCACACTGCCTCTGTGTTTCGTTGGACTGTTTTTGATACCTCTCTCTCTCCGTTTTCCACCTCGAGTTAAGGCTGGGAGTATCTGCAGAGCCGCTACAACGTCACATACCGATTCCCCACCGCTATCACCAGGAGAATCTGCAGAGCCGCAGATAACTCTGCCGAAGGCAGCCTCCCTTGTTAATTCATAAATTGTACTTTACCCTTTTTTGACTCTGTAAATAAATATGCCCTAGTATTTGGCTAACTCTGAACTACCTGTCTGTGCCGTGCGTTTGAGGTCGGTTTCAAACCCTAACATTACGACCCGACCACGATAGAAAGAAGGTCCAGGTATATAAAGCCCCCTGGGGCGCTAATCACAAACTATGACAGCTGCGTCCTTCCCTGGGTCGAGTACTCCATCAACTCCATGGTCAGTTCCGCCACCGGCCTCTCACCTTTTGAGCTATCCCTGGGCTACCAACCCCCTCTTTTCCCTGCACAGGAGTCGGAGGTGGCAGTTCCCTCCGTACAGGACCATCTCGACCGGTGCCGTCGGGTCTGGGAGATCGCCAGGACTGCGCTGCTCCGGTCATCGGAGCACGCCAGTCGTGGGGCTGACCGGCGGCGGGTCCCTGCGCCGACGTACCACCCTGGGCAGATGGTGTGGCTTTCTGCAAAGGACCTTCCGCTTCGGTCCTCAGCCAAGAAGCTTAACCCCCGGTTCGTCGGTCCTTTTGAGGTTCTGAAGGTGCTCAGTCCGGTGGCGGTGAGTCTTAATCTTCCTGCGTCCATGCGCATTCACCCTGTTTTCCATGTATCCCGGGTTAAGCCTGTCTCTCTCAGTCCCCTGATGCCTCCTGCTCCGGAACCGCCTCCTCCCGAGATGGTGGACGGTCACCCCCAGTGGCAGGTCCGCCGGTTGATGGGCGTTCGACGGCGGGGTCGGGGGTTCCAGTACCTGGTGGACTGGGAGGGGTACGGCCCGGAGGAACGGAGCTGGGTCTCCCGCCAGCTCATCGTGGATCCCGGCCTGATCACCGAGTTCCATCGTGCCCATCCGGGCGAGCCGGGTCGGGCTGGTCGCCGGGTGGCTCCCGTGGAGGGGGGGGTACTGTGAGGTTTGGTTCATTCCCCGCCACACGCTCCTCTGAGGTACGGTGCTGATTGGTGCATTCCCCGCCACACGCTTTTTGAGCAATTGCCAATTTCATCACGCAGCTGTCATAGTTTGTGATTAGCGCCCCAGGGGGCTTTATATACCTGGACCTTCTTTCTATCGTTGTCGGGTCGTTCTGGAATACAACTGCATTTGCCTGCTTTTTCCGCTTTGCTGTTCCTCGTCTACTTTCCCTCCAGGACTTTTCTGTGGAGAACCGCTGGTGAGAACCTTGTTCCCCGTTTGGAGCTGCGCCTCGTTTACTCGCTTTACGCGTTTGCACTTGGGTGAGTTGGAACCAAACCCCTCTGGATTATTCTGTCTGTGTGTTTGACGAACACCGAAGATTATCATTTTTGCTTGCACTGGACTCAGCTGAATTGTGTGTTTAGAAGAGACACTGAAGATATCGTTTTGTTTGCACTGAACTCAGCTAAATAGTGTGTTGTGGGGAACACTGAAGATTGTCACTGTCAATTGGTTCTGGACACTGCTAAGGGAGGAGGGAACCACACTGCCTCTGTGTTTCGTTGGACTGTTTTTGATACCTCTCTCTCTCTCCGTTTTCCACCTCGAGTTAAGGCTGGGAGTATCTGCAGAGCCGCTACAACGTCACATACCGATTCCCCACCGCTATCACCAGGAGAATCTGCAGAGCCGCAGATAACTCTGCCGAAGGCAGCCTCCCTTGTTAATTCATAAATTGTACTTTACCCTTTTTTGACTCTGTAAATAAATACGCCCTAGTATTTGGCTAACTCTGAACTACCTGTCTGTGCGTTTGAGGTCGGTTTCAAACCCTAACAGAAACAGAGAAAATCCAATCTAAAGTTTGGCTGCATTTTGAACACCTTGGCAGTCAGGTATACGTCACAGTACATTTCCCAGAGTAAATTTTACTCAAACTGAGTTAAATTTTACTCAGTTTGAGTAAAATTTACTCAGTTTGAGTAAAGTTTACTCTCCGAAATGTACTGTGTACTAGGTGTCACAAACTGCCTTTTTTAAACAAAGGTATTTACTATTGAGAGATCCTATAACTGTTAGCTGTTACAGTAAGTATGTTGTTATACATTCAAATTACCCCCGCCCCCACCCCAAAAAAGAAAAAAACATTTAATTCATTTTCTCTTGATCTGACTCCATACATGAGTCTCTTACCACTGGGCCCGGTCACAATTGTTAACACGTTTTATTTCTTTTATAACTGTCTTGTAACCTAACAATTAATGTGTTTAGGATGCTATTACTAACACGTATAGTCTTATTAACACATAATAATTCATCTTAACTAATCTATTTGTTTTTATAAAACATGTAATATTTCTTTTTATTTAATTTTTTTTTTAATTCTACCCTCCCCTGTCTCGAACGTTGTTAGGCCATGCCTCCCACAAGCCGGCTGCAATGTGGACGAAGCCTTGCATCACGTGTCCCCTCTGGTACTCGAGGAGGCAGCCGTCGCATCTTTTCACCTGCACAGCGCAATCTCTCAGCGGCGAGGGTCTGCGTGGGAGGGACATGCCGCCCTCGTCGCACCAACCGACCTGTAGGAGTCGCTGTCCACAACGTCCGATCCCCAGCCACCAGCTTCCCACCCCCTAATACTGCCAATTGTATTAGTATGAACGACCAGCCAAGCTGGTAGCAACGCCGAGAGCTGGGCTCGAACCCAGCATCTCCTGCGTTGGTGGTGAGCGCCTTGCCCACTGCGCCAGCTAGCCGCCCTAAAACATGTAATATTATTAAACATTAATTAACTTAATCAAACAATATACTGTTGATATTTCAATGTCGCTGCCTCAGGTTGCCTGGATTTGTCTGGCTTCTCCTCCCATGCAACATTTGATAGTAAAATACCATTAATACTAAGACTGAACTACAAAAGACTATATGAAACTGATATATGCCACGCTAGATCAGGTCAGTTTGATAACCCCATAACTCATTGGTCCGCTCATCTGGACATCAAACAGCATCCTGCAATGTCTCTGACGCTCAGAATCCAATGGGCCTCAAAAATGTGGTGTTGTTACAAATGACCTGTAATATAACGAATGCACGTTTCGACCCCCTCCGTCATTGACTAGGTCAAGTGATAGAAGTTGCGAAATCTCTATTTTGTTTGATCACTGGGAAGGTGTTATCTGACAAGTATGACCCTGTCGTTTATCAGATGATATCCATTTCCCTAATCCGTCACACGGCAACTTGGAGAGTTACTCGACGAAGTCTCCATGCAACGCTTACTATCTAGAGACATAATTCTATATCATTTGAATATGCCTAAATTATCTACTTCTTTTTTAGGTCTCTGTAGTGAGAAGGAAGACATATGTAATCATTACCGCTAAAGTTTTTACATCATAAAACAATGTGTCTACGGGGCAGCGTTCCTGCCTTTACCTTTATCATGCAGAATGAGTTCTTAAAAGTGCAACATATTTTAAAGCTTACCAAGATGGTCAGAAGGATTAACACGAAGTAGTTTCCAAAAGGTTTTAATTAAAAAAATACAAGAGTACAAAGAAATGCAAAATCGGGTTACAAAGCACAAAAAGTTCCTCTAAAACATGTCAGAATGCAAAATCAAAATCTGTCTGTCTCTAGCGAGCTGGCCTTTTTATAAGGTCCGTCACGTCACGCCATCGTCAGTACATAGCTCCAATCATTGTACAGTACGTGTCATATCATTCCTTCCGTTATTTGTTACTTTGCAGTTACATATCAGATAAAGTAATTCATAAGAATAAAATCCCCCCTCTGACTAGGGCCCTGCTCCTCTTCCAACATTCCAATCGTTAACTCCCTTACTGCATGGGCCTCTCTCGTTCTGACTTACTCTAACAGTGAGAGAAGCAGACAGATCAGTACAGACCAGGCAAATCATTCTGTAGGTATCATCGCCAAGCATTCAGAAAAAATAAATAACGCACATCCTCCGTTTGTTGGTGCTGAGCCAAACTGTAAAAACAGTAATACATAAGATAAAGCAGGGCTCGCAACTCATTCGTAGTTCCAAGGTGTTTATTTGACAAAAAAAGGCAGATGCAACGTTTCGACCCTTCTGGTCTTCTTCAAGCATGAAGACAACACAACACTGACATCTTTTTATACAGGAAGTGAACTAAATTGAATATCAGCCCCACCTGGTGTGGTCCCAATATTTGCATGATACATTCTATACATAATTAAGTAACAATTTCTTTTCATTTGACATTTTTTAGAAGATTTGAGAAATATCTATGTTAAACACAACATTAAGACATCATTTACAGATAGGCAGCAGTGTTAGTCACTGAAAACAAAAATGAAAAAAACACAAACAAAAAACAAAAACAAAGTCCATTGACTGTCTCCCTCTATAAGTTAAATTTACAAATAAGGTCTAATGTCAAAGTCCTCATTAAGTCCTGTTGGTGCCATCATTTTAAGATAATGGATCCACCATACACTTCTCTCCTCAGTAGGAGATTATCTATATCTCCCCCTCGTCTTGGAAGATGCACTCTCTCTATTCCAAGGTATCTTAATGATGAGACATTGTGGTGTGCCTTTTTAAAATGTAAAGCTACTGGGCTTTTTTCATCCCCATTCCGTATCGTACTCCTGTGTTCAGCAATGCGTGTTTTTAAAGCACGTGTTGTCTTACCGACATATGCCTTACCACATGGGCACTTAAGCATATAGATTACATTGGTAGTTGTACATGTTATTTTGCCTCTTTATCTCTTTCCCAGTTGTTGGGTGATAGAAAACAGTGAATTTTTCTGTGAAGTGACATTGAGCACACAAACCACAACGTCGGTTTCCATCTGGTAAGTCATCTAAAAAATTGTGTGTTTTCTTAGGAGGCAGGTCTGATTTAACCACAATGTCTCTGATGTTATGTGCTCTCCTGTAGACTAGTCTAGGGGGGATCTGAAAAGATTTATCCAATGTTGGATCAGAACTGAGAAGATGCCAATGTTTTTTAATAGTATGTTTAAAAAGGTTGCCTAGAGGCGAGTATTGTGTAATACACTGTATAGGTTGTCCAGAGGTAGTTTTGTTTCTTGTAGATTGTAAGCAATCTTCTTGGGTTTTATGACCCACTTTCAAAGCTGCTTTTTTTACAATGTCTTGTGTGTACCCTCTGGTTTTAAACATCGTTTTTAAAGTATCTGTCTGTTCCTGAAAACATTCATCTGTACTACAGATTCTGCGGATCCTGTAGAACTGGCTGATAGGTAAACTGTTTTTTAGCGGAGTAGGATGAAATGAATCACTTCTCAACAGAGAATTTCTGTAACAAGGTTTTCTGTATACATCCGTTTGGAATGTACCATTGTCTTTTTTGATTATAATATCTAAGAAATTTACTTGGTGTTGGTCATACTCCATAGTAAACTTTAGATGTTCATTTTTGGCATTGAGGAAATTAAAGAATTGTATCAGTGTCATTTCATCCCCTGTCCACAGTATGCAAATATCATCTATATATCTTTTCCACATCTTAATGTATGGTAAAAACACATTTTCTGAGGAATTGAATACATAATTCTGCTCAAAAAGACCCATATAAATATTGGCTATGGATGGGCTGGCTTTGCTTCCCATACTCACGCCCTTGATTTGTAGATAGTTCTCATCTTGGAACATGAAGTAGTTATGCGTGAGTAGAGTCTCTGTCAGTTCTATAAGAACGTGTGTTTCTGGTGTTGAATCCGGTGGACGTTGATTCAGGAACAGTGTCAGGGCTTCTAGAGCCCCTGTATGGGGTACTGAAGTGTACAAGGATTCGATGTCCAAACAGGCCATGTAGGTCACAGTGGTCGGATCCTGGACGGACTTCAAAGTCTTCAGTAGGTCTGTTGAATCCTGTGTGAAGGATGGGAGAGATTTCACAATTGGTTGTAGGAAGAAGTCCACATAGGAAGAGATGTTTTCAGTGAGAGATCCAATTGCTGCCACTATTGGTCTACCTTTAGGTTGAACAGGATCTTTAGGCACTTTTGGCAGGCAATAGAACACTGGAGTCATTGGATGATCTATCTTCAGAAAGGCATATTCTTTTTTGGTCAAGAGGTCATTGTCCAACCAATTCTTTAATTGATGATGAATCTCATTTTAGAAAATAGCTGTTGGATTTCCAGAAAGTTTTCTGTAATTCTTAGTATCTCCTAACTGACGGTGCACTTCCTTCTCATAATCGCTCCTATTTTGAACAACAATAGCCCCTCCTTTGTCTGCATTTTTCACAATCAAAGTAGTATCTTTAGAAAGTGTGTTTAATGCTTCCCTTTCTTCCTTTGATAGATTGTTGTACACCTTATATTCTTTTCTGTTCTTAAGAGTATTTCTGACGTCTTGTTCTACCAATCTGCAATAGGTGTCAACGGATGCATTTCTATGTTTCGGTGGAATAAAAGTGGATTTTCCACGAAATTTACTAGAGTTCTCTGGTGTTTTAATTTCACTAATTGTTGAATCCATTGCAGTTGGTCCATCATCCTTATTACTCGTATCATCGCCAAGCATATCATTCTTTTTAAGCAGAAAATTATGAAACATATAATTAATATAGCATTATATATATTTATTACATGGCATTTTCACATTCGCCGAAATGCTTGCTTGTGATTGGTCAATAGCCCCCCGACTGCGGTCATTATTTTTCAATAATGACCGCAGATTTTTCAATAATGACCGCAGTGCGCAGCTGTTGGCAATCAAGCCCACATCAGTGCAGCCAATCAGACACACCTGCCGCGCACTGACAGCGGAGTGTGTGTGAGTCTGACGATAGCCTACTTTTCAAAACTACTGCTTAAGTTACATCCACAATGGCCAGTGTTGAGGACTTTGACGTTAATTTTGATTTAAATTACGAATGGTCCCCCCTGGCAAAAAAAGGTAAGACAACGAAAAAAATTACAACCGGTCACGTTAAGGTTGCGAAAGCAGCCACGGAGACAGGCACTAAGAGACATCGAGATGTCGGTGAAAATGAGGTGGATCAAATTGAAGAGGACCGACATGAAAAAAACACCAAGAAAAGTACAGTATGGGCAATGGGGGTGTTTCAGGACTGGCTGAAGGAGACTAAGAGACCACTAGATGTGAACGGAGAGGTCAGCGCGGAAGAATTGAACCAGGCACTCCGCGTATTTTACGCATCCGTTCAAACAACGAGAGGAACGGCTTACTCTGTGGCAAGCTACATGGCCCTGCGCGCAGGAATCTGCAGACATTTTTCGAAAATGGATGCAATGAAGAGTACTTCTTTTGAGCCATGTAACGGGGTCTTTAAGTCCGTAATTAAAAAGCTGCGTAAAAATGGCCAAGACACCAGCCGACACCATCCTGGCATCACCACAGCGGACATGGCCATCCTGCGCACGTCCAGTGTGTTGGCACCAACTTCGGCGACTGGACTTGTGCGCAAAGTGTGGTTTGACATTCAATTACAGCTGGCCAGGAGGGGACGAGAGGGAACGAGGGAGATGAAAAGAGATTCCTTCCAGCTGAAAGTAGACGAGAACGGAAAAGAAAATGTTGTCCTGACTCACAACATTGAGTCAAAAAACCACAAAGACGCCAGGGATCCCTGCAAGGAGATGTACAGAGGAACAATGTTTTCAACGCCCGGCGACCCCACCTGTCCCGTGGCCATTCTAAAAAAATATCTCTCCCTGTTACCCTCTTGTGCTACTGCCCTTTTCCACCATCCGCTGAGGAGACCACAGCATAAATTAAACACCGAGTCAGTGTGGTACTCCAAGGAGCCTATGGGGCATAATCATATAGGCCAAATGATGCCCACCATCAGCCTCGCAGCCGGACTCTCGCAGCGTTATACCAACCACTGCCTGCGGAGCACGGCTGTGCAGCGCCTGTCCGAGGCAGGTCTCGACACCAGGGAGATCATGACAGTGACCGGGCATAGGTGCGAGGGAAGTCTAAAGTCCTACTGGACCCCCTCCACCACAGACAGGGAGAAATGGAGCAATATCCTGTCTGGTGAGTGCTATGCCTATAACATCCTACTTACTATTTATTTAACAGCCATCACAAAATTGCCAGCAAACTGATGTCTATTATGTGTTTTAGGTGCGCAAAATAAAAGTGGACGCGCCAGTCCTCCAGCCGTGGTGTCCTCCCCCGGGAACAGAAACGCTGGTAAGTAGGCTATAGTAACCCAGTACAAGGATATGCCTACCTTTCCTATATGTTGCATAGAAAACGTATGTTATATTATTTGTGTTGTTGGTGCGGAAAGACCTGAACCAGCCCCACCAGAGCGCACAGAGACGGGCCTGAACATGATTGTCCCGACGAACGCCCCCCTCAACTGGTCCAATTTCACCATAAATGGAAATGTCCAAATAAATTACCAGAAATGAGACCATGCTGTTAATTTTTTTTTATGTCCAAATAAATTACCAGAAATGAGACCACGCTGTTAATTTTTTTTGTTAGTAAGTTAGCCATGTAATAAGTGGGGAGCAATCAAATGTCCAAATAAATTACCAGAAATGAGACCACGCTGTTAATTTTTTTTATGTCCAAATAAATTACCAGAAATGAGACCACGCTGTTAATTTTTTTTGTTAGTAAGTTAGCCATGTAATAAGTGGGGAGCAATCAAGCATTTCGATTGCAGTCATGAAAGCTGCTCAGCATAATTATGCACAGCTGCCTGCATTCAATCAGTGCATTTGATCTCGTCTTGTCGATTTTGTAAAATGAATTAGGTATATTGTTAGTAAGTTAGCCATGTAATAAGCGGGATAATGTATGGCTACGAGGTCATTGTCGCAAAATAATTGACCTTCACTACGTTTAAAACACCTCGGCGCGGCGCCTCGGTATTTTAAACTCCGTGTCGGTCAATTATTTTGCGACAATGACCTCGTAGCCATACATTATCCCTTACATATACCTTTATACCAACAGTATATGTGTTTCCATAATTATTACATGTGAAAAATAGTTTATACGGCTATAGTGGCCCCTCCCTTCTCCATGGCCTCACATTTATTACATACACAAAATGGTAGAACAGGAATCACTGTTCACACAACACACAAATTGCTTTTGATTATATTTTTACCAACATTTCTTTTATTGATAAGGCTTGCTGTTTGTGTAACTGGCTTTCTTTCTTGGCTTTTTTGGTTTTTCGTATTCAGACCAATATCTCGTCGTGGGGGGGGAAGAACATGTGGCATCTGGCAAACGTAAAGTCACTGGTTGGCGAGAGGTCATCAATCTTGGGTCCTGCTGGCTGGGACCCTTTACACCTCCCCTGGCCTCTTGAACCACCACAGCCCCTTGCTCGATGGACGGCTGGACTGGATAAATCTGCAAATCCCTTTGAACTCGACGGGTTCCGGCCCAGGCCGCGATGTGGGCCGTGCTTACTTTAGAGTAAAAGATTAAATCAATCTTGAAGTATTCACAACTTTTCCCCCAAGTTTCTACGGTAGCCCACGTTTTGCCATAGTGGGGGTCTCCCTCCCGTGTCGCCTTGTAAATTTTCACCCAGGCGGGGACAATCCCCTGCCAGTTCTCACCCTCCAAGATGTGAGATCTACTTGCTCGCAACTCTGACCCCGTGCTTAAGAGAAAAAAATCATCAAACGGTATTCTTGTAAAAGGGTCAGAATAAGGCCTTCTTCCTTGGCTTATCCCCACTATTTCGGACCAAGTGGCGGGTGACTTAAGTTCTTCATTGGTCATCTTCCTCCCGTCTTCCGCATACAGTTGAGATCGCTGACCGTTGTCTACTCCATCCCACCTTCCCCGATGAAGGGGCATTCGTCTCACCCAGGTCGCTCCCAAGGTCTGAGCAGGTGTCATATCCGATGATGCGATCGTTGTTGCTGGCGATCCTAGGTCAGGCATCACCGGTGTTGGTGATGACATAGTTGACACGAGTGTCGCTCTTCTAGGGACGTGGGTCTCGTGATCCAAAATACCCAGCACGCAATCCATCTGACCTTCATGTAACATTATTTCATCTTCCAAGATGACAAATCCCGTAACGGCCATTTTCTTCAGTTGCTGGTTGCTCGCTGTGCTCTGTGTGTCTCTGTGTGTTGGCAAGAAGAGAACACTGTTCTTTATAATCATTTAAGAAGGGGTACCGTCTCAGTTGGATGCCACAGTCGCTGTCTTACATTATTTATGGCTCTCCCCATCTGGGGGAAGAGACCCATATGACGTAATAGATTTATAGCAATGATGACCCCTATTATCAAAATGCAGGGGAGAGCCCAACGCATAACTCCCAAAATGGCCGTTCTAGCCATCTGTATTATGGAGGAGGCAAAATTCCATACATCCCCCACACCGTCCTTGATTGCACTCCCAATGTCTTCAGCTCCTCGGCCGATAATGGAACCTAGTACTATCGCAAATTGAGTGATGTCCCTCAGTTTGCTCCATTCGTCCACATGTGGAGTCCGATCCTGTGAACAGGATCCGTTTGTCATGTTGTTAGCATGTGAAAGGGGAAAGACACCCTCTAGGTGAAACCCTCTTCCTGTCCATCCAAACTCTCGGTTCAGCTGTCCTCCTGTTTCCAGATAAGCAGATATGGGTTTCCATGGGGATACAAAGTCAAACAGGGCTTTGTTACATCCCGTACAGGTGTTAAACAGGTGTCGGTTACCACCCCCTCTGTTATTACAATACTGGTTATTGATGAAATTCCATCTGTTTAACAGATATGCCTCCGGTGGCCAATAGTAAGGGAATCCTCTATCTAGAGCATGTTCGAACAGTGTTGCTAGGTTTCCACACTTCAAAGTCTTTGCCTGCCATGTGGCCTCACTCTGCTTTGCCCCCAGCCGTGCAGTGGGGGAAGAGCGATAACAGTTAGCCACTATCAATGGGATGCTTACGGATCGGGGGAATTTGGGGTCATAATACAGTGTTCCGGACCCCCCCGAAACTGCCCTCCACCTCATTAGGTCATCGGTGTCTCGTGAGACTGGGGAATCGTACCAATGCATATTATTCCATGCATGTTCTTGTGGGGGAGGGTTACGTACAATGTAGTACCTTTCTACTATTCTTCAAGGGTCGCATCCTATCTCCTGGGCTTTTGCCAGAGGAAGAGTGCCCCAATGGATCCACGTACTATTAGTCCCATTCCAGGATCTCCCCCTAGTCAGGGTCCGAGTAGAGGCTAAATCCACCATAGCTGAGGTAGCCTCCTCCACATGTAGGTCTGGATAAGCATCCTTTGCTGTACACAGACTCTGGTCATTCTGCGTACAATACTGTTTCCCCCTTCTACCATAAGTAGTTCTGGGGTAAGCCCCGAGCTGGGCCCCCATCGCTTTGAAGCTTGGTTCCAGACCCCATCTCATTATGTAGCCACTAGAGGTCTTCCTGGTGAGAATAAGAGGTGGGGGTAGTAGGATGTCGCCTAATTGTCTCTCTTTAATGTTCACCATAGTGAAAGGTATCTGTGGATCCTTTTCTTTCCAATCGTGTTCCCATTCCAATATATCCTCTTTTTCTGATCCATCGGGATTGAGGTTCGGGTTAGGTTTGCTTTCTTTTGGGGGAGCTTTGTTATTGCTCCCCACGGCCACTACTAATGCTCCGGGGTATGGGGTGCTGGATTTTAGGTCTACATGCCTACCCACATTTAGTTGGAACCCCAAAATCTGAGCAGCTAACTGTTGGTGGATGAACAGGGTCAACTTGGTCTCCTCAGATTCTGGCTCCTTCTGCCAGCATGTAGCCACCAGTTTTACCTCCTCATTAGTGAGGCCTATTCCTGCATAGGCCTTCCATTCATTGAGGTGTCGAGTTGCCAACCTGTGGTCGTGTTTGTCGTACTTTGTGGGTTCTGGCCTCACTCTATACCTCCTCAAATAATTCCTGAAGTTCACACAACAGGTGGCTTCCTGGCCCAGAGTTCCATTCGCGTATGGGCGTGGGACCCCCATATTCCGTGCTTCTCGGCATATAGGGACTAATTCACCCGCTTCGTTAATAATTCTTTTTCCCACTTCAAGGGTGGTGAGACCCCTCCATACCTCATCAGTTTTGGCTAGGTTATCAGATAGGCAATCGAGGAGAGAGTCCAGTATTTGCGTTCCCCACTTTCCCTCGAGTTTCTCCACCTGGCTCGGGGTCAAGGTCGGGACGTCTGTGTACCATAAAGTCCTCCCCCCCGCCAGGGGAAGGCTGCGCACCCACGGAAGTGTAGGTGGGTATGGTTTGATTCTTACCCGTCCGGGGGTTTTACCGCCACGGTCCATTTAAACCATGTAGTGGTGGTCTGAAAAGGGCATCCCCCTGCTTGGTCAGTAGCTGTGAGAGGTATATCCTGTTCAGGCCTTTCCTGGACCTGAGCCTCCGTCTGAGTGTCCTGTCTGGGGGTCAAGAATCTAAAGAAGGTCTCAGCCTCTCGTTCCCATGCCGGGGGCCATTTTGTATACAGGGTCACCTTGGCCAAGGTTGATTCTCCTGTGTTATCACTTGGTTTCCTGCTCAGGTTCACTTCTACTGCTCGGGTTCCATTCAGTCTGGTAGTAGAACAGTTAGATAATTCCTCCCAAGGCCCCCACTCCAGGTCACCCTGATACCTGGAATGTGCTATGACTCTGGTGCAGGGGTATATCCTTGCTCCTCCCTTGGCTAGTTTCATTTTAGTTGAGATTTCGCCCTTGGGGTCAGAAGGGTATACTGCTGTTACCTCTGCTCCCACCGCACCGAGGCAAATCTCGTCCCTCTGAGCGGCCAAGTCTTTCCATGTCATGTATGGATTACATCCCTCCTCTGGGTTTAGTAACCAGCATTGTGGGTCCGGGTCAGGTAGTGAGCAGTCAGGGATTCCTTCCTTTGTCTGACCCGTGTCACTAAAAGAGGTGAATATATAGTCTGACCAGGCCTCCCATCTCTCTGATGTGTTTCTTGGTTCACATGGGACCCGAGTGATCATTCTATAGTGGGTCACTGGTATTCCTTTATATTCCTTAATCGTTGGTTCTTCAAACTCCCATTCAGTACGAGTCCTGGGGTAATCAATTGCCCTTATAAATCCCAGGGTTAGTGCGATGGCGAGTGCTACTAGAGTCACTCTCAGTATACATTTAACTGCCATAGTCTTGGCTGATTTTTTGGGTTGATTCGCCAGGCTTGGTGATATCTCCTCTATGTTTGGAGCGGCCCTGTTCCTGGATTCATTGTCAGAACCTGACTGCTCCCATTCCCGGTCTATATCCATTGTCAAGCAGGTCATGATCTCATTTCGAGCGGCCCTGTTTCCGGATTCGTCATTTGGGCGGGGCACCGCATATGCTCCTTTGTTTAGGCAGGTCATGTGCTCATATATATAGACTATATATATATATAGTCCCTGCCCATATGTGTTGTCTGATTATGACTGGCAGGTCATTGTATGGTGGGTTTGGTGGTGCCGAATATACTGATGTCGGGGTAACGGGTCCTAGTGTGTCATCGGGACTAGGCCCATTGTGCATGGGTATGGGATGTTCCCCGTACTCCGGGGCGACCAGGTTATCGGTGTTTGTGGTCTTCTTCAGATAGGCCATATTCCCCCTTCTCGCCTTCCCTTCGCTGCCTGAGAAGAAAAGGTGAGACGGTTATCGCCTGTGTGCATCGAGCATGTACTACTTGGTTAAGGCTTTTGATTTTCGCCTAATGCGATCCCACATACTGGGCGCCCTCAGGCCTGGTCCCATGCCGTCGGGGTAGTGTACCCTCTTTGGTTTGACCATGGACCCCTTCCTAATGCTTCCTATCACAGGACTGTCTTTCCCAGGGGTAATCTCCACAGAGATGCCTCTGATAGGGTGTGGCATATGCCCCACACTCAGCGTGACAGAGAGTATCACCCATTGGTATTCTTTCCCATTCACTGGTCTCTCTGTATCTCCTGGTGATATGGACTTCCCTTTCGTGCCCGTTTTAGTTATTCCAGGCCCGTCTCTCACCAGTAGTTCTAGTGATAAGGTTTCTCGGAACCCTTCCCTGAGCTAACCACTTATAGTGGTCAACCAATCGAATTCTCCACTGTGCCTGTGTTTAGAGTTGGGGAAGGGCAAGGAGATCAGTCCCGAGGTTAGTAGCACGGCCCTTTTAGCCAGCATCATGCGCACCAGGCTGGCTACATCCAGTAGAAGGTCATTTCCCTTCAGTCTATCATTTGTCATGACCTCCTGTCCTTTGGTGAACAGTCTTGACCTCTCCTCCGTATCCTTTACCCAGAATGTGTCTGGTCCTTTCACCAGGAACATCTTGTCCCCCCTTGAAGGCATTTCCCTGGGGAAACAGGTGTTTATGGTATTCTCGAGATAGGTTTCCATCAGACTGGCCAGGTTTTCTGTGCTGCCCTTGAAGGCTATACCTCCTCGGCCTGCGGCCCCTTTGCGGACTGGGGCATCCCCATCTTGCAGGTATCCTCTGCCCTTTGTCAGGTATATTCCTGAACCTAGTTTTACTTCTGTATGGTCTTGGCATTTGGCCAGAGCATAGCCCAGCCATGAGCACCCGCACTTGGATGCTAACTGTGAGGTCATAGGAGGGTACGCTGCCAGCACTATACGGGGTCCGTATTCGATATAACATGCTTGGCAGATAATGGTTCTGCATCCCCTCGGGCCCTCCTTTGGCCCAAAGGTGTAGGTATCATCGCCTGGGCGATATAGAGGTCTGTGATCCGTAGGGACCTGTTCTGGACGATTCCGTGACGGTCCGTGCCACAGTAGGTTAGTCACCTGGACGAGGCACAAGGTGCATTTATCCAGGTTGTGTCCCCATTTTGTCCATCTGATTATGCTTCCTCCTGGTCCCTCCACAGGTTCTGCTTCCGGGGTGTCGGGATGACGTACTAGTGATCTGTTATCTGACAGATACCCCTTTTTTGCAGCCTTAACTGCTCCGTCAGCCACGCCCATAAAAACACTGGCGCCTCTTATGTTTCCAGCGTCCCCATTCAAAGGGGACAATCCTGGCGCCATACAGATCAATATTTTGTGCCTGGCGCACTCCAGGGCGAAAGGCATGGACTCTCTAAGTCCCGGAACACCGCCCTTTATACCCAATTGGGCCATTTTGCTTCCCGTTTCCTGTGGTGTAGAGCTTGAGACTCCAGCCATTTCCCAATTCTTCACCTGGTTTTGCGGACTTGATCTATGTGCACTATACCTAGGTCCTGCAATCTAAGTCACCTGGGACTAAGTATTTCAATGATGGTATCTTGGCGTTCACACTTCTTGCTGGGATTTCCTGCCAGGGGTTTCCGGAGTACCCACACGGCTTCACCTAAGGAGAAAGGAGAGGAGACAGCCGTGTTATCTTTTGAAACACATCTCTTATCCTCTCTTCCCAAATTCACAGCTTGGTGTATCCTAAGGAGGGAGGTTGGTTCATCCCAGGATCGCAACATATCCTCCTTGATTATCTGCTCTTTTATAGAGCGTACAGCTCTCTCGGCCACCCCGTTTGTATTGGGCTGGTAGGGTACTGAGTATTGGGCCATTACACCCGCTTCCTCCAGTAGTGTCTTTACTGATCTGTGAGTGAAGTAGGTGGCATTATCGATCCTGAGCGATTCGGCCTTTGGCTCTTCCCTTAGGAACTGTGATATGCAGTTGCATATAACTGCAGCTGTCGGAGTGGGGATAGGGTACATTCTGAGTCTACCTGGCCCATTGTCCACTATCACCAGTCCCTGCTTGTGTTTCTTTTTCGTCCCCTCTGACATGGGTCCAAACACGTCGGCAGAAAAATGCAGCCCTGCTTCAGATACTGCTATTCGTCCCGGTGGCACAGGTTCAGGTTTTGTCCCCCTTACCAGCGCACATTGTTCACAGGCCTTCCGGACTGTTATCGCTCTTTGTTTCGCTTTAGGTATGTGAATGTGGTTGGTTCTTAGGTATACCAACATCCTCTTACTTCCGACATGTCCAAGGTTATCATGTACCTGTCGGATCATGTGAGTAGCCTCGTCCTCTGGTACTCTCACCGTGCCTTTGTCTTCCCAGGCCGTGGGCATGACTAAGGCCAGTCTTTTGAGGTTTGGCCCACCGACCTTAAGGCGTTTTTGGGCCAGAGTATCGGCTTCCTTGTTTCCCTGGTAATGGACCCCGGTTTCCTCTGTATGGCTTTTTAGCCATTTCCAGGCTATTTTCATGCCTCTGAATTGTTCCACTATGAGGGCCCAGAGGTCACCATGGGCCATTGGTCTGCCTGTGCTGGTTTCAAACCCTTTGGCTTCCCAGTACTCCAGGTTTTCTGTTCCTCCATTGTAACAGTATTGGCTATCGGTTACAATAAGTAGTTTCGGTATGTGCTTCCCTTTGGCCATTATTATGCCCTCCAGTATAGCTGTTACCTCAGCCATCTGGGCGGATCCATCAGTCCAGCCGCTTGCTGTTTTGATGGTCTCATTGTTGTGTTTTAGAACATAGGCCCACTTTGCCTTTGTTCCGTCCTGTTTGTGCTGACTTCCGTCCGTGTAGAGTACCCAGTTGGGTTCGACCTCAGGCTCTGTGAGCTTGGTTTTCGTTTCTAGGGGACACTTGGTTCCTGTTGTGATAAATCTCATTTTAGGATCCGTCAACATCATCAACCAATGTCCCCATCGTGATGTCATGGCCCTTGAGCCTGTAATAGTTCCCTTAGAGGCACTCTGCAGGGCAGGAAACTCTGTGGTCACTATTATATCTTTGTCCTGAGCCAAGTCTTTCAGGGCATTCCAGAATCTAAATACTCCACATAGGATTCGTTCTTCTTCTGTATACCGCTCCTCCGTATTGGTGAACTGCATGGATAAAAGTAGACAAGGGGTCTTCCCCTTTCTATTCTGACATTTCAGAGTTATCCCTTGCGTACCCTCCACTTGTGGGAATACTTCCAGATGTTTGGTGGGGTCTCTTTTTTCCAGGTCTTTGCAGTTTTCCAGCACATGGGTCTTGAACATCGTCCAGCCTGGGTCAGCTTCCTCTATGGGGATGTTCCTATTCCTAGGGTTTTTTCCCTCGAGAGCTTTGCCTTTCAGTTTGTGGAGTGGGGATGCTTTTGTCGCATAGCCAGGCACATGGGTCATAATGTGGCCGCATTTTCCCATGGCAGAGTCCAGCTGACTCAGGGACACAGGCTCCTCTATGGCCGCTACCTGATCCAGGTATTCCCTGCTGACCGACTTTCCGGTGTCCGTGATGTTGAAACCTAGATACCTCAGGGTATGTTTCGCGATCTCGCACTTCTTGAGGCCTATTTTTAATCCGGCCCTGGAGAGGCGGGTCACTACCTGGTCCAGTAGTTCCAAGTGTTCCTTTTCCGAGTCATTGGTCCAATACACGTCGTCGATGTATATGGTGACCTCCAGACCTCTCAGGATGTCCTCTATGACTCCTTGGAACACATTCGGGGAGTTCTTATACCCTTGTGGTAATACTGTCCATCCATAAGACAGCCCGTTCCAGGTGAACGCCGTCTTTTGGGTGGATAGGGGGTCGATAGGTACTGACCAGAATCCATTAGCCAGGTCAATGCTAGACTTACAACGTTTGTTGGGCAGATTCCTGGTTGTTTGTGCTATGTTTATCATTGTCCTGGTATCTGAGCAAGTTCTGGCATTCAGGGCAATTAGGTTGTGCACTAATCTCCATGATCCATCAGGTTTGGGGACTCCCATTACAGGGGTATTTGTTAGAGCAGAGTCCAACATAGTCAATACGCCCATTTGTTCCAATTCCGTGATGGTTTCTGTCAGTTCCTTTTTGCACCTGGGGTCAACCCTGTGTTGTGCTTGTCTCGGTGGTATGGTCCCTTTTATAGTGTGTGTATACTTGGGGTCCACCCTTCCCACGTCGTTCTTGTGGGTAGCATACAAGCCTCTCTTGAGTATTTCTCGTATGAGGGTTTTCTCGTGACTTTCGGACTCTTCCACAACCTTATCCATTTCGCTCCGTATGTCCACCGGCTTCATATATTTGACACAGACTCTTTGCTGTGGACTTTTCGGGTCACAATCGGGTATGAATTTTTCCTTTTCGTACAGTAGGATCAAGTCTCTTGGGGATAACAGGGGTTCTGAAGTAGGTGGTCCTACCACTCCTGATATCCCATACTTCTCTCCTGTACCCATGAGGGCTCTGGTCCCATTACCTAATTCCACTTCTATAGATCCGGTAATGGGTGTATTTATATGCAGGGAGATTTCCGCCCCGGTGTCTACTAGGTATTGGTCGTTTCCCACTTGACACGTTAACTTCCCATCATTCTCCTGTGTTTTGAGTGCAATGGCATTCAGTAGGGGCCTCTCCTGGGGATCTATATTGAGGGTTAACAGACCCTCTGTCACCCGGCCTTCTTCCCATGCTCGAGTGTCATGTGTCACATTCCCAGGAGGTAAGGATTCTATTGTTTCTCCTTCCGGGATTTGAATTCCTCCCTTTTTGTCCTCATCTCTGCTTGCTGTTCTGGGGTTAGTGTGGCCCACTCGTCTGCAGGTAGGTATTGGTACTTCTTTTTCCCTGTTCTGTCCTTGGTTGTTTTCGGGGGGAACTCCTGGGAGCCCCCCCTTTTCTCGTTTTTTGAGTAGGTAGGTTTAACGTTAGCCGCTGGCTGTTGCTGGGCTCTGGGAGGCCGAATTTGAGCCTTCTCCTCTCGTGGGTTCTCCCCTTTCCTTTCACTTTTATTGTATCTGTGTTGAGAAAGCATTTTGACTTGGTCATACAGCATGCATTCAGTACGTAACTGGTCTCGGGACCATGCTGTGCATTTGGCTGCCAGAAGGTTACCCCCTGGTACTCCTATGAATAGTTTTTCAAGTAGTAAGCCTGATCCTTGCACAGGTCCTCCACGTATGACTGATTCCGCTGCAACAGTGAGAGACAAGCTCCCGTCTCGCACCTGTGGGATTAGTTTCTCCACCATGTTTTCCCCTGGATCTTGACCGGGGGTTCTTACTTCTATTTCCATCATTTGGGCCATTGAAGCCCCTTCGGGGATCTTCAGTCCTTTGAGGTGTCTCAAAATGCGAGCGGCATCCGGGTCATCGTAGAGAGGTGACCCATGGAAAATCTGAGCAATCCTATGGATATAAGCAGCCTGGGTCTCCCCTTGAAGCATTTCTGGGGCCAGTTTTTTGAGCACTTGGGTTTTGCTCAACAATTCTTGTGCTTTGTTGCTTTCTCCATATTGGGTGCTGTCATACAGACTCCTGCCTGTATGTGAACTCTTTCCTCTTGGTCGGTAAATGTCTCCGGGAGATTGGGCTAGTATGGAGTGAGGGCTCACTTCCGGTCGGTGTTCCTCTGTGCTGTGTCTCAGGGCTCGGATTGGGCTTATGGGCAGAGCCTCGTTCAACCAGTTTCTTTCTCTCCTGGCTATTTCGGCCATGGCCCTGTCATGTTTGTACACCTGTTCACGTAGTACGTCATAGCCAGCATGTAAATATGCATGCTTGTATGGTTCCGTTATTCCCGGTGAGACAACACTTTCTCTGCCTCGGGTGACCGGGCTAAGGCCCGAGCCTTTCCCCATGTCACGGGATATGCTGGCATAATATCCCCTGTTTCTTCTCCTGCCAATTCTCCTTCACTTTCGTCGGAGACGTCCTCCAATCCTGAGCTCCAGGTCAAGCCTGAGGGTGACTGAAAGTCGGTGCCCTTCAGGGGGGGCCCTGGGCCTATAGGTCTCAGTTTGAGCGGTTTCACTTAGACCCTTTGAACCTCCCTTACGGGCGCAGTTCCAGGCTAGGTCCCTTTCCACCCCTAGGCTTTACCATCCAGACTCCTCTGGACCGACAAGCCTTAGCTTTCTGCTTCCCGGCATTTTCTTTTCAAAAACACCGATCACAGAAACACTACTCGCTTACTAACTCCTTGAGGATGCTCTGGAGCTTGACCTATCCCGGTCTTCCTCTATTTCTGAGTCCTGATCCGGATCAGTATACTCCGGTTCGCTATTTGTCGGGTCGTCCCCTGACTCCGGGGGACAGCCTAGTCGTCTAAGAATACTCCTGGCCTGGGACCTGGCAGGTTCGCCCTTTTCTGGTTCGAACTGTACTGTCGGTCTCCGGGGAGTGGATGATCTCCCTCTCTCTGTTGTTCGGGAGGAGTTCTGGGAATTGGACTTTTCCTTCCTGGGGACAGTTCCCGACCCCTTAGGGTTTGGAGGGGGAGTGAGAGGTACCGATGCAGGCTCATTGTCCTCATCCTCCTCACTCTCCCCTGCTTTATCCAAGGCCCGGGTTATTCCTTCGTGGTCCTTAGGTTCTACCATGAGACAGATCTCTGTGTGCTCTGCACTCCTTATGGTTGAGATCGCGCTGATTACTGCTTCCCCCAACCATATGCCTCTTTGGCCATATCCTCGAGACCTGCCCCACATCAGGTTTATGGCTAGTCGGTAGGGCATGTCCTTGGTACCATGGCCAGCATATATTTCTCTTTTTTGCAGTAGTTCCTTCATACGGGACACCAGTTTGTCCCAGTTCTTTTGTGAGGACTGTACTTTATTGTACCGGTTTTGGCTTAGGGTCACATGGACAACTTTCTCCGCGTGAAACATATTATAATCACACTCAGTGATTACTGCCTTGCCCGGTTTCAGGGGCTCTTTGGTCCTTCTTTCCATTACCTGTTTCCTCAGGTTCCGGTAGTAAGCGCCTCCTGCCGTTACCATGCTTGTTTCCCATCTACCATAGCTCGTCAATGATGGTCCAGTGAAGGTGAGTATTGACCATGGTGCTTCAGAGTTGTCGGTCCAGACTGGGTAGTTAGTGACTGTTATGTCTGGTGTTTGTATGTGAGAGTTTGTAGATGTTCCTCTCACCCCCTGAGTGTTCACCACGGGGAGAGGTATAGGTTGCTCTCGCTTGTCTCACGTCCTCGTGAACACGTGGTCCTGGGCTTATGCACCGCAGGGAGTAATCTCGCCCTGGGGTTGATGTAGCCATCGGTGTGGTTGATCCCCCCAGTGTCTGGAGTTGTCCCCCGAGAGTAAATCCCCTCATTTCACATCTGGAGGGATCGCTAATTGAGCGGGGTTCCCTCTGGTCCATGTACTTGTGAGTGGGAACAGGCAGTGCTCGGCCTGTTTCTGCTCCTGAGTCCTGACTACGTTCCTGTGTCATCCCCTCCTGGGTGTGTCTCGCACAGGTAAACTGGAGCTCAGGGCTTTCAGGGTTAGTGAAACCCCCTGAGCCTTCTTTCTCCGCGCTTGGAGGCAGAGTGTCTGGTGTTTCCTCATACATCCTCCCGGGTCCTGACGGGGGCCACGTAATCTGGGCCCTCTGTTCTGAGTGACCCACTTCCCGCAGTGTTCCCTGAGGACCAGACCATGTCTGGTTTCTGTATGCCAGCTCGTTCATGACCTGTGTGAGGTCTCCGACCATAGTGGGCTCAATTTCTTCGAACAGATTTCCCCAGCCATTGCGGTAATGTGATGGCCATGCCTCCATTTGAGCTCTGCGCACTGTGTTTGCTTGGTATTTATCCGGGACTAGCAAGACCACTGCCATTGATGCCGCTGGTATTTCCTGGTAGGCTTCCAAGAAGCACCATATGCTCGTGTTGACATCATAGTGCCAAATCCCTGTTCCAAACAATGTCATGACTAGGCTTGTTATGCCTACTCCCTGGGCTTGTCTGAAAATATTCCTGTAATATGCCAGGAGTACTCGGGTTTGGCCTTCAAGGTCTGTTCCGGGCAGCACGTCCTGCATGGCAATTGTTCAAGTTCAAGTTCAAGTTCTTTAATAGTTGTCATACAGAAGTACAGAATACTTTCATACAAAATGCTTCTTACTGTTACGCTCCAGAGACTGTGCTAGACAAGATAGTATCAAATAACATAATAACATATAGCATGAATTTAGAAGAAGAAAATGAGGTCACAGTGTTCGGTATAGACATATGTACAATGTTCTGAGTTACCATATAATATACAATACACAATACTATGCAGTGTACTAATGTACAGTACTATCTAGTGCAAAGCAGAAATGGGATGAGGTACAATTTTAGGTACAATTTACAGTAAGGTGTACGAGTTGTAGTGCAATCCTTCATCCATAAATATAAAGTGTGGGGAGTGGGTGCTACAGTGTGTTTGTTTAAAGTGGGTGTGTGCTATAAAGTGTGTGGAGTGGGTGCTACAGTGTGTTTGTTTAAAGTGAGTGTGTGCGTGTGGATGTGTGTGCTATGTGCGTTTGGTGGTTGTTGTTGTGTAGTGTTCATTCATTGTTCGTTTAGCAGCCTGATGGCCTGGGGATAGAAGCTACTTCTGAGTCTTTCTGTGCTCGCCTTGAGACTCCGGTATCGCTTGCCTGACCGCAGCAGTTCAAAGAGGCAGTTGTTCGGGTGACTGGAGTCTTTAATGATTCTCTTAGCCTTGCCCTTGCAACGCTTGTAGTAAATGTTCTGGAGGGTGGGGAGCCCCCCTCCAATTGTGCGTTCGGCTGAACGTGTCACTCTTTGTAGTCTGCTTCGGTCTTTTGCAGTGCTATTCCCAAACCAGGAGGTGATGTTGCCGGTCAAGATGCTCTCTATTGTACATGAGTAGAAGTTCTTAAGGATCTTCTGGCTGACTTGGAACTTCCTTAGGCGCCTGAGGAAGTAGAGGCGTTGTCGTGCCTTCTTCACCACACTGTTAATGTGTGTGGTCCATGTCAAGTCCTCGGATATGTAGGCTCCGAGGTACTTGAAGCTGTTGACTCTCTCAACCGGTGCCCCGTCGATGCTGAGGGGGCTGTAGTCCTTGACCCCCGACCTCCTGAAGTCCACAATCATCTCCTTTGTTTTGCTGACGTTCAGGGAGAGGCTGTTTTCCTGGCACCATCCCGCCAGGACCTTGACCTCTTCCAGGTAGGCCCTCTCGTCGTTGGCAGAGATCAGGCCCACCACCACTGTGTCGTCAGCAAATTTGACGATTGTATTGCTACTCCGCTGAGCCACACAGTCGTGTGTGTACAGGGAGTAGAGGAGGGGACTCAGAACACAGCCCTGGGGGGCCCCTATGTTGAGGGTGATGTATGAGGAGGTGCAGTTGCCTGCTCTCACCACCTGGGGTCTGCCAGTCAGGAAGTCCAAGACCCACTGGCAGAGGTCATAGCCCAAGCCCAGGTCCCTGAGCTTGGCTATGAGTATGGAGGGGACTATGGTATTGAATGCCGAGCTGTAGTCGATGAATAGCATTCTCACATAGTTCCCCTGCCTCTTGTCCAGGTGTGATGCTGCTGTGTGCAGCACATGGGATATGGCGTCCTCCGTGGACCTGTTGGGGCGGTATGCAAATTGCAGGGGGTCCATGTTGATGGGGAGGGAGGAGCAGATGTAGCCCTTTACTAGCTTCTCAAAGCACTTCATGGCTATGGAGGTGAGAGCTACAGGGCGGTAGTCGTTGAGGCAAGCAGGCTTGGATTTTTTGGGTACAGGGATAATAGTGGACTTCTTCAGGCAGGTGGGGATGACAGCCTGTTCTAAGGACAGGTTAAATATGTCAGTGAATACTGGGGCCAGTTGGTCGGCACAGACTTTTAGGACGCGGCCGGGGATACCGTCCGGACCTGCTGCCTTCCTGATATTCACTTTTTTAAAGGTCCGCCTCACCTCATGCTCTGTTACCCTGAACACTGCGCCTCCATCAGCAGCCGACCCCCCCCCCCCCCCCATTGCCGAGGCTTGTGAGCTGGTGTTGTTATTACCAGCATCAAACCTCGCATAGAAGGTATTGAGGTCGTTTGCTAAGGAGATGTCACTGTTCAGTTTGAGGGAGGCGCCTTTGTAGTCTGTCATCGTTTTGAGCCCCTGCCACATAGCTCTAGAGTCAGCTTGTTCAAACTGGAGTTCAATTTTATCCCTGTAGCGCCGTTTGGCCTCTGACACTGTCCTCCTTACGTTGTGTCGCGCCACCTTGTGGTCATTCATGTTGCCTGCCACTAGGCCGTCATTGTATGCTTTGGTGCGCTCTCTCAGAGCTTCACGGACGGATTTGTCTACCCAGGGTTTTTGATTTGGGTAAACTTTCATTTTGGTAGTGGGGATTGTTTCTTTCACCCTAGTACAAACATAGTCCAGCACTGTCTCCGTGTAGACATTAATGTTATCTGTGTCACGGAACACATTCCAGTCTGTGTAGTGAAACACTGACCGGATCGTCTCTTCTGACGTCAGATCCCATTTCTGCACCTCTCGCGAGACTACGGGAGTACTTTTAATTCTCTGTTTGTACTTTGGTGAAAGAAAAATTGACGCGTGATCTGATTTACCAAAGCCACTATCAGAATGAGCCTTGTAGCCACCTTTAAATTGCGTGTAACAGTGATCTAGGATGTTACCGCCTCTGGTGTTGCAAGTCACATGCTGATAGAAGTCAGGCAATACCTTTCTCAGATTGGCGCTATTGAAATCTCCCAGTACTAAAATGGCGGCGTTAACATTAGCCACTTGTATTCTATTTACCTCGTCGTGTAGTCTGGAGAGCGCAACCTTGTTGCTGGCTTGCGGTGGAATATACACTCCGATCAGGACGATCGCCGTTAACTCTCTCGGGAGGAAGAAAGGACGACACTTGATGGTTATATATTCCAGTTCTGGGGAGCAGTGGTTGGATAATTCCTTCACGTTCGTTGGATCACTCCAATTTTTGTTAAACATGAAGGCAATACCTCCTCCACGTTGTTTACCGGACTCTGATGACCGATCCTTGCGATGGATAAAGAAGTGATCCGCTGGTTGAATTGCGTGATCTGGAACCTCCGGTGTGAGCCATGTTTCGGTGAAGCAGAGGACATTGCAGTCCCTAACGTCTCTTTGATATTGAATCCTTGCTCGGATGTCATCCAGTTTATTATCAATTGATTGTACATTGGCTAGCAATATACTGGGCAGTGGTGTACGGTGGCGTCTGGATCTCAGCCTGTTACGGATCCCAGCCCTCTTTCCTCATCGTCTTTTCCTGGGCTCTGGGAACAAAGGATCTGGTCCTAATCTCCGGAGAATTTCTTCAGGCCATTGATGCGGTTCGGAAAGCTGATCCAGCGAGTAATCCAGTTGGTACATTTCCCGTAATCCAATGTCTATGAGTGACTGACGGTCATATACATTAAATGCACCAACAGTTGGTACGCACAAAACTCTAAAAACTATAAATATTAACAAAAGTAAACACAATTGTCCGTATCCCCTTGTAACCCTTATTTTTAAGTAGGTAGGGGACTCCTACCAGCACCGTGCCGTCCTTAACGAGGTTATGAGGTTGTCTGGCCACTTCTCTTGCGCACCAGTCGGCGTAACCGGGTCCTGCCATATCTTGTATGGTTTTTGCCATTCCTCCTCCATTACGTAGGCCTCGGTTGGCCGGGTTAACCACAAACATGTGGTTTCCTTTTGGTACAAAGTTTTGTAACCATATGGAGCAGACCCATAGGTGCTGTATATGCTTAGGGTTTCCTGGTTGAGATCTGGGTTTAATAGTACAAGAGATTTCATTCAATCTTGACATGCCAGGGGGCATGGTCTGCTCCTCTCACGGAGAGTCTGGTGTAGGGATTTGGGGCAGGGGGTTCCACTGTCCCTGAAGTCCCAGGCTGTCGGGCCAGTATGCGGGGGCCGTAGCTGCCGGGACCTTTCGTGTTCCAATTACTGCCTGCGGTACAGCTGGCAGCTCTGGGTATAGTGATTCGCTTGGTTCTGTGAATTCCTTACTTCCCGCAAACGTTTCAGGGGACTCTGGGTTTTCTCCCCGCTCTCCTAGGTAGTTTAGTCCCATGCCGGGTATGAAAACTCCCAATCCATCATCCGAGGGTAATTCCTCGTCCTCTGTGATGTGGGAATGATTGTGAGACATCGTGTTAGTACTGGCTCGTTAGCCGGCGCTGCTGTAGTCTCGGGCTAGGTAGCCTGCTATTTATTCCTGTTCGCAATGGCTAGTTAGCCTATGGTGAGCCAGTTAGCCCATGTCTGGCTAGGGCCAGTTCACTTTCTGGTAGCACTGGCTTGTTAGCCTATATTCCAGTGGGCTCCGTTTTGGTCGCCTCCAGTTAGCATTCAATTCACTTGTGGCTAGTTAGCCTGCATTCCAGTGGGCTCCGTTTTGGTCGCCTCCAGTTAGCATTCAATTCACTTGTGGCTAGTTAGCCTGCATTCCAGTGGGCTCCGTTTTGGTCGCCTCCAGTTAGCATTCAATTCACTTGTGGCTAGTTAGCCTGCATTCCAGTGGGCTCCGTTTTGGTCGCCTCCAGTTAGCATTCAATTCACTTGTGGCTAGTTAGCCTGCATTCCAGTGGGCTCCGTTTTGGTCGCCTCCAGTTAGCATTCAATTCACTTGTGGCTAGTTAGCCTGCATTCCAGTGGGCTCCGTTTTGGTCGCCTCCAGTTAGCATTCAATTCACTTGTGGCTAGTTAGCCTGCATTCCAGTGGGCTCCGTTTTGGTCGCCTCCAGTTAGCATTCAATTCACTTGTGGCTAGTTAGCCTGCATTCCAGTGGGCTCCGTTTTGGACGCCTCCAGTTAGCATTCAATTCACTTGTGGCTAGTTAGCCTGCATTCCAGTGGGCTAGGGCTATGTAGCCTCCTGTAGCCTCGGGCTAGGTAGCTTCCTGTTCGCACCTGCAGATCACAAAGTAGAGCTTTCTACTAAAGTGCGAGAGACGGATCCTTCCCCCGAGGGGAAGGACCTTCCCAAGTAGAGCTTTCCACTTTTTGGTTCTTGACTTTAAGTAAACATTACGTTACCTTTTAGTCGCAAGTAAACGTTACTTTAATCACAAAAATAGAGCCTTCTATTGAAGTGTGATTTTTTTCTTTGAGTAGAGCCTTCTACGTTAGGTTTTTGACTTTAAGTAAACATTACGTTACCTTTTAGTCGCAAGTAAACGTTACTTTAATCACAAAAATAGAGCCTTCTATTGAAGTGTGATTTTTTTTCTTAGAGTAGAGCCTTCTACGTTAGGTTTTGTCAAATCTGTAATAAATTTTACTCCAGAAGCATTTGACAGTAGTCATGTTCTCTTCGGCTGTTAACATCTATTCAATTAGTATAAATGCCCAACGCCAGGGACGCCATGATATATGCCACGCTAGATCAGGTCAGTTTGATAACCCCATAACTCATTGGTCCGCTCATCTGGACATCAAACAGCGTCCTGCAATGTCTCTGACGCTCAGAATCCAATGGGCCTCAAAAATGTGGTGTTGAAAACTCCCAATCCATCATCCGAGGGTAATTCCTCGTCCTCTGTGATGTGGGAATGATTGTGAGACATCGTGTTAGTACTGGCTCGTTAGCCGGCGCTGCTGTAGTCTCGGGCTAGGTAGCCTGCTATTTATTCCTGTTCGCAATGGCTAGTTAGCCTGTGGTGAGCCAGTTAGCCCATGTCTGGCTAGGGCCAGTTCACTTTCTGGTAGCACTGGCTTGTTAGCCTATATTCCAGTGGGCTCCGTTTTGGTTGCCTCCAGTTAGCATTCAATTCACTTGTGGCTAGTTAGCCTGCATTCCAGTGGGCTCCGTTTTGGTCGCCTCCAGTTAGCATTCAATTCACTTGTGGCTAGTTAGCCTGCATTCCAGTGGGCTCCGTTTTGGTCGCCTCCAGTTAGCATTCAATTCACTTGTGGCTAGTTAGCCTGCATTCCAGTGGGCTCCGTTTTGGTCGCCTCCAGTTAGCATTCAATTCACTTGTGGCTAGTTAGCCTGCATTCCAGTGGGCTCCGTTTTGGTCGCCTCCAGTTAGCATTCAATTCACTTGTGGCTAGTTAGCCTGCATTCCAGTGGGCTCCGTTTTGGTCGCCTCCAGTTAGCATTCAATTCACTTGTGGCTAGTTAGCCTGCATTCCAGTGGGCTCCGTTTTGGATGCCTCCAGTTAGCATTCAATTCACTTGTGGCTAGTTAGCCTGCATTCCAGTGGGCTAGGGCTATGTAGCCTCCTGTAGCCTCGGGCTAGGTAGCTTCCTGTTCGCACCTGCAGATCACAAAGTAGAGCTTTCTACTAAAGTGCGAGAGACGGATCCTTCCCCCGAGGGGAAGGACCTTCCCAAGTAGAGCTTTCCACTTTTTGGTTCTTGACTTTAAGTAAACATTACGTTACCTTTTAGTCGCAAGTAAACGTTACTTTAATCACAAAAATAGAGCCTTCTATTGAAGTGTGATTTTTTTCTTTGAGTAGAGCCTTCTACGTTAGGTTTTTGACTTTAAGTAAACATTACGTTACCTTTTAGTCGCAAGTAAACGTTACTTTAATCACAAAAATAGAGCCTTCTATTGAAGTGTGATTTTTTTTCTTAGAGTAGAGCCTTCTACGTTAGGTTTTGTCAAATCTGTAATAAATTTTACTCCAGAAGCATTTGACAGTAGTCATGTTCTCTTCGGCTGTTAACATCTATTCAATTAGTATAAATGCCCAACGCCAGGGACGCCATGATATATGCCACGCTAGATCAGGTCAGTTTGATAACCCCATAACTCATTGGTCCGCTCATCTGGACATCAAACAGCGTCCTGCAATGTCTCTGACGCTCAGAATCCAATGGGCCTCAAAAATGTGGTGTTGTTACAAATGACCTGTAATATAACGAATGCACGTTTCGACCCCCTCCGTCATTGACTAGGTCAAGTGATAGAAGTTGCGAAATCTCTATTTTGTTTGATCACTGGGAAGGTGTTGACAAGTATGACCCTGTCGTTTATCAGATGATATCCATTTCCCTAATCCGTCACACGGCAACTTGGAGAGAGTTACTCGACAAAGTCTCCATGCAACGCTTACTATCTAGAGACATAATTCTATATCATTTGAATATGCCTAAATTATCTACTTCTTTTTTAGGTCTCTGTAGTGAGAAGGAAGACATATGTAATCATTACCGCTAAAGTTTTTATATCATAAAACAATGTGTCTACGGGGCAGCGTTCCTGCCTTTACCTTTATCATGCAGAATGAGTTCTTAAAAGTGCAACATATTTTAAAGCTTACCAAGATGGTCAGAAGGATTAACACGAAGTAGTTTCCAAAAGGTTTTAATTAAAAAAATACAAGAGTACAAAGAAATGCAAAATCGGGTTACAAAGCACAAAAAGTTCCTCTAAAACATGTCAGAATGCAAAATCAAAATCTGTCTGTCTCTAGCGAGCTGGCCTTTTTATAAGGTCTGTCACGTCACGCCATCGTCAGTACATAGCTCCAATCATTGTACAGTACGTGTCATATCATTCCTTCCGTTATTTGTTACTTTGCAGTTACATATCAGATAAAGTAATTCATAAGAATAAAATCCCCCCTCTGACTAGGGCCCTGCTCCTCTTCCAACATTCCAATCGTTAACTCCCTTACTGCATGGGCCTCTCTCGTTCTGACTTACTCTAACAGTGAGAGAAGCAGACAGATCAGTACAGACCAGGCAAATCATTCTGTAGGTATCATCGCCAAGCATATCATTCTTTTTAAGCAGAAAATTATGAAACATATAATTAATATAGCATTATATATATATATATATATATATATATATATATATATATATATATATATATATATATATATATATATATATATATATATATATATATATATATATATATATATATATATATACCTTTATACCAACAGTATATATGTTTCCATAATTATTACATGTGAAAAATAGTTTATACGGCTATAGTGGCCCCTCCCTTCTCCATGGCCTCACATTTATTACATACACAAAATGGTAGAACAGGAATCACTGTTCACACAACAATATAATCACTGTCTTCCAACCAGAGTTAGAACCCATGGCGTTGCTTTTGATTATATTTTTACCAACATTTCTTTTATTGATAAGGCTTGCTGTTTGTGTAACTGGCTTTCTTTCTTGGCTTTTTTGGTTTTTCGTATTCAGACCAATATCTCGTCGTGGGGGGGAAGAACATGTGGCATCTGGCAAACGTAAAGTCACTGGTTGGCGAGAGGTCATCAATATTGGGTCCTGCTGGCTGGGACCCTTTACAGAAACTAATGTAGACTAAGTCTGAACTAAACAAGTATTTAAATTATTTTTTAAATTTTTTTTTTAATCTTTTTCCTCCTTTTTTCCGTTTTTCTCCCCTCCCACTGTTAGTCGTTGTGCCAATTCCCAATCCCCTTCCTGGTCGTTGCGCACTCTACCCCCTACCATCAGTCTGGGAGGGTGGAGACTATCACATGCTTCCTCCGACACATGTCCAGCCAGCCCACCGCTTTTCACCTGGCAGCGCGGACTCTCACTGAGAGTGTAACGTGTCGAAGGGTCACACTACCTCTCTTAGATCCTTCCCTCGCTGTGCAGGTGCCCCGACCGAACTGTAGGAGTCGCTGTCCACAATGACCCAGACCCACCCACCGGCTTCCCACCCTCTAACACTGCCAATTATGTTAGTATGACGGCCGGCCACGCCGGAAGCAACGCTGACAGCTGGGCTCGATACCAGTGTCTCTTGCGTTGGTGACGAGTGCCTTGCCCGCTGCGCCACCCAGCTGCCTAAACAATGCTTTTTTAAACTAGTGATAAAGGAGATCACCTGAATAACAGAATCAAAGGGAACATTTCTGGGAACATTCTGTCAAAGCCTTAAATGAAGTGGAGTCCAGTGTTCAATCTGGATGTGAACTGAGCTCCTTGGAGATCCTACTCTGAGCCCTGGGCCCCGTTCCCCGTACCTGGATAACTGAGTTAGCCGGATAACTTTCGGTGAAGTCTGACTTAAGCCGGACTTTCCCGTTCCCCGAAGCTGGATTGTCCAAATCACCATGACAACAGATCAAAAAGTTTGAGCCTGGTCGAGGGCAGGGTTTAAGTTCAAGTTAGCCGGATGAAGCATGGCCACGCCCCCGCAAAGAAGTGAGATCGTTTCCTGAAATTATTCCCACAGTCTAGGATCTGCTTTATACCATTCTGAATTACGTTCTTGTGCTCCATTCTTCCAGAGGGGGCTTTTGAAATGTAAAATAGACCCAAAATGCTGATACTAAATTCACTTTGTCCTAAATAATGCACGTTATATATACCGTGGCGCTCGCTCGGTGCGATGTACACATTATGTGGTTATTTTAACAATGCGCAGCATTGCAAATGTGAATCCCGCGGGGATATCCTTAATGATTGAAACCTATCGCTCGTTTGGCTCTGATTCCTTTCATATTCTCCGCTGTGGATGAGGAGCGAGGAAGGAGAGGAGCGCCTGGATTTTGTTTCATTCAAGCATAAAATTGAAGTGTCTATGCGTGGATTGTGGATCTTGTGTGATATTGTAACTGGGATTAAAATGTCTGATGAGATGCGCTGATTGACGGATTTGAGAAATTGAATGAGCCGTTGACGTCACATTAATGAATGAGAATAAAGAGATAAAACGTCATTCAAAATAAAGAATATTCTAAACACGGGTCTCTCGTTCATTAATGTATAAACAATGGATTTATACCATCTGGCACAGTGGCACAGCGGTAGTGCTCAATCCTGGCAACCCGGCGACCGGTGTTCGAAACCCCGTGTTTCCAATATAATTTTTTGGAATATAATATTAATGATTATACGCAAAGGTAGCCTAGTTTTAAGTTAAAATATTATAAATCTACATGCATTGAGGATGTCATTCCTTATATAGCTCTCAACGTGCACCAAATTGAATTATTCCTACATTGCAAGAAGAAGGAAAAGACTAGGTTTCGAACCCCGGTCGTCTGCGTGAAAGTCAAAAGAGGAACCCGTTACACCACAGTGGAGATAAGTAAAAGATCGACCATACATCAATCAATGGGAAGAGAGCCGTATCGTTATTCTGTATAACAGTTTAACTAATTATTTTCGCTAGCAAGATCTCATTTGATTATTCAATCCAGCAGGCAAGTTTAAAGGAATATAATCTGATTGATTGAGGTAATGAGGGACTTAAAATTAGCCTATAGATAACGCATTTAACTTGTCGGCGAGGCGATTGAGCCGTACTGCAATATGTTAATAAAGTTTTAAATCAATTAATCAATCAATGCCGCTAGAGAATCAGGATCTCTGCTATCGATACGTGCTGGCTTTTCAACTGAAGCGGCCGCGCGCACTTATCCTGGGTCTCAAGTCTGGTTCTAGTTAACGAGACTGAATCCACCTTCGAGGAACATGAAAATCCCGGCTTCAAACATCGGGTTAACTGAAGCTGGATAATGGCCCTCTTGATCGACTTAGTTGAACCAGGTACGGGGAATAGGGCCCTGAGCCCTGAGCTCCTCTTCATCATAAAACCATCCTACTCTGAGCCCTGAGCTCCTCTTCATCATAAAACCACCCTATTCTTAGCCCTGAGCTCCTCTTCATCATAAAACCACCCTACTCTGAGCCCTGAGCTCCTCTTCTGCCAGTGGTGACCTCAGGAAGCTCCAGGTGGTCCAGAACAGGGCAGCACTGTTGGTACTGGGCTGCTCACTAAGGTCTAATGTGAACCGTATGCATGCCCGCCTCTCTTGGCTTAAAGTTAACAATAGGTTGTCTTTTAATACACTTGTGCTGTTCAAGTCGGTCATGAGCAGTAAAACTCCTGTGTTTATACATAAACAGATTGTTTTTAGTAATACTGTGCATGATCATTACACTAGAGGTTCCAGTAGTGGGGGCGGTCCAGTAGTGTGGGGCGGCTATGGCTCAGGGGTAGAGCGGGGCGTCCAATGATCGAAGGGTTGGTGGTTCGAATCCCGCTCAAGCCCATGTCCATCCCATTGCCGTTGTGTCCTTGGACAAGACACTTAACCTACTTGCCTTTTATGCATGTGAATGAATGTTGGTGGTGGTCGGAGGGGCCGTAGGCGATGATTATTCGCCACTCTTCTGTGAGTCTGCCTCAGGGCAGCTCTGGCTGCAATTGTAGCTTACCACCACCGGTATGACTGTGTATGAACGAATAATGGACTCTGTGAAGCGCTCTGGATCAGTGAAGAGCGCTATATAAATCCAATCCATTATTATTATTATTATTTAGTGGACAGCTTGAATTGCAAGGTCCAAAAACAAACGCTTTAAGGAGATCTTTTATTTTGAGATCATTGACACTTTGGAATAACCTGCCTCAAAACCTCTGCTGCATTTACAGTAAATTAACTTTAAAAAATAATCTGAAATAGTATTTAACACTGTAAAGTATTTTTGTTTTGTTTTTTAGTTTTCTGTTTCTTTGCTCACGTAATTTTTAGTGCTGTCAGGCGATTAAAAAATGTATCTAATTAATTACAGGATTTGTAATTAATTAATCTAATTAATCACATTTTAATCGCATAACCATTTTATGCCTGATATTCTATATTCTATAATCATATTTCAAATTGCATGTGTCCGGATGGCAGAATTCAGTACTGTATCTACAAAACCTTCTGTTTAATCATCTTCCATCTATTCATTTGCTTAGATTTTTCAGGTCTGGTCAATTTGAGCATGGTGTTATTCAGTCAAAGATAAAAGAAAATGTATTGATATTCTCATTTGGTTCATTACAATTTACTCAAAATAGAATGTTCATTCAATCACCGCGCAGATTGATTGATTGAATGAAAATGTTATTAACAGATTGCAGAATGGGTACAATACAGTAACGGCTCTATACAAACAATTGTTAAGTGGATGCAGACCAGAGAAAGACTTTCGTCTTGTTTACATCAGGGTCCCCCATTTTCAATTCATAATGAATTGTAAGTAAGGGTGCAACTTGCACCGTGCAATCCATTCTTTGTGGATCTAGCCCACAGTATTTCTGACACTAGGAATACATTCCCTGGGATGCATAGATGTCCCTAGAATCAGATACCAAGAACATGCAAATAGACCATATTAAAAAATAAAGTCTGTAAATGTGTATTCTACAAATTGGTTTTTAATATTTGATATTTTTATTAGTTTTTTTTAGACATTACAGTAGACAATACGAACGTAACATACATACACTTATCGACAAAACAAACAAAAGACATAATTTTTTTTAAACAGATCAACACCAAAAAAGCTGTAGAAAGAAATATATATATATAATAATAATATATATAATATATAATAATATACATAACATAATATCTAATAATAATATATATATATATATATATCATTATATATAATAATAATAATAATTAGATTAATAAAAAAGAAAAAAGAAAATGTATATATATATATAGAATAAAAGAAAAGATAAAAAATAGAAAGTTCTCAGAGTATTTCGTGTTACAGAGTCGTTCCTATACAGTGTCCTTGTTTCAGGAGGTGAGAGACGTAGTTAACCGTTCCACATACGAGATAAAGGGTTGCCACACCACATCAAATTTCCCACTTGATTCCCGTAAAGTATATTTAATCTTTTCAACTTTTAAATGGTACATTACATCGCAAATCCATCTGCCAAATGAGGGAGGATGTTCATCTTTCCAGTTCATAAGAATGAGACGTCTTGCTAGAAGGGAGGAGTAAGTGATGCAGTTCAGTTGTGCTTTTAGATGTAAGTCGTCGGAGAGAACACCAAAAAAAACCAGGAAGTGACACGGTTCCAGTACCCGACCTGCCAGGTCTGAGTAGAGCTTAAATATGGACGACCAGAAGTCTGCTAAGCTAGGACATGACCAAAATGTGTGGTACAGTCCGGCCGGGGCTTGTTTGCATCTGTTACAAGTAGGACTAACCTCAGGGAACATTTTGAGTTTGAGTTTGGATATATGTAGCCGATGTACAATCTTAAATTGAATAAGCCTGTGTCTCGCACAAATAGATGAAGCATGAAAATGTTTTAGTATTCTTGACCACACCTCTTCTGATATGTCTATTCCAAAGTCCCTTTCCCATTGCCCCTTTATTATTGAGAGTGACGAGTCCTCCATCTCGAAAATGTTCATATAAAGCTTAGACATAGTTCCCTTGAGCTCAGGTTTTATCTCCAGGATTGAGTCCAGTGATGTATCTGGAGGCAGGGATGGAAATGTAGTGGATTGACTACGTATAGTTTCTAATTTGTAGGTAACGAAAGAAGTGGTGTGATGGCAGATCATATTTGTTCTTAATTTGTTCAAATGACATAAATATGTTGCTTTCATAGAGCAGTCTCGTGTTCAAAAATCCCTTTTTGAACCACTGATCAAATACGTTATCTAGGAGGGAGGCCGGAAACAGATGATTTGCTGCAATTGGAGCATAAGTAGACATAGATTAAACCATAACTTTTTCTAAATTGAGAACACATTTTCAGGGAGTGTAACACTACAGGATTTAGACAGGGCTGGGGAGATTACAGGGGAATTGAAGAGCACAAAAGAGCGGAGTGAAATGCGGGCGGTAGAACTAGCTTCAATGTGTAACCAGGCAGGAACGTCCGGAGCAGATGTATCATGTAGCCAGAACAGTAAACTTCTAATATTCACGGCCCAATAATATATTTGGAAGTTTGGTAAGATCTTGGCGTGTTCGGTCCAAGAGTGGTGTAAAGTTGGCCTTTAGTAATTGGGAGTGGGACTTTGTGATAGATATACCCAGATAGGTAAATCTATTGTTTGTGACCTTAAAGGGCAAAGAATTAAAAGAAACATGGCTGGCCACATTGTTAATGGGTACAAGTTCACTTTTATCAAGGTTGAGTTTATACCCTGAGAATTCACCGAATTTCCTGAGTGTGTCAAGGATATGTGGGATAGACAAAAGATGATCAGATATATAGAGGAGTACATCGTCAGCGTATAAGGAGATTTTGTGCTCCCGCGTCGCTCTAACTATCCCTTTAATATCTGGGCATTGTCGAAAGGACGTTGCCAGAGGTTCCATAACCAGGGCAAAAAGCAGTGGGGATAGAGGGCATCCCTGTCTCGCCCGCGCTGAAGGGGGAAATATGTTGAATGTACATTATTTGTTCTAACTGAGGCCATGGGGTCGGTGTATAACAGTCTGACCCAGGAGATAAAAACGTCACCGAAGCCGAACCGCCGGAGAGCGTAGAACAGGTAGCCCCATTCCACACGATCGAAGGCTTTCTCAGCGTCCAGCGACATGAGTACCTCTGGGCGCTGTGTTGACGTCTCTGTGTACAGGATATTAAATGCACGTCTAATATTGAAGAAGGAGTGTCTGTTTCTGATGAAGCCCGTTTGGTCCAAATTGATAATAGATGGCAAAACAGATTCTAGGCGGAGAGCTAGCACCTTAGCTAAGATCTTAACATCAACGTTAAGCAAACTTATTGGACGATATGAGGAGCAACTAAGAGCATCTTTACCTTTCTTTAAGAGCACGGAAATTGACGCCTGGCGGAGGGTTGGGGGTAGGCTTGACTGAGTCAAACTATCATCAAAAAATGGCTGCAAATAAGGGATTCAATTTAGGGGAGAACTTTTTGTAAAACTCTGTTGGAAAACCATCTGGTCCTGGGCATTTGCCACTTTGCATACACATAACAGCATTATTTATTTCATCTAATGTAATGGAGTTATCTAGGGTCTCTCTAGAGTCCTCATCAACGGTGGGTATGTCTAGTCCTTCAAAGAAAGTGTCCATCAGGCCCGATTCAGTTGGATGTTCAGTTTCATATAGATTAGAATAGAAATTACGAAATTGTTCATTAATACCTGAGGGGTCAGTCTTTAAGCCAGTCGGAGTCAATTTGGTCAATGACCTGAGTGGCAAATGCTTGTCTCAAACTATGTGCGAGGGCTCTACTCGGTTTCTCACCCTGTTCATAAGAGATGTGCCTAGCCTTCAGAAGAGCACGTTCTGCCTGCCCAGTTGAGTGTATCAAACTCTGTCTGATGTAAAAGCCGTTCTTTATAAAGCTCTGGAGTTGGGATAGAAGCATAAGCTCTGTCTGCATTCAAGATCAGTTTTAGGAGTTGCGATTGTCTTTCTACTCGTGCCTTATAAGTAAAGGCACTGTAGGAAATTATCTGACCCCTCAGGTAGGCTTTAATGGTCTCCCAAATCAGAGAGGGGGAGGTTTCATTATTCAAATTGGTTTAAAAAAAAATTCAATGTGTGAATTAATGAAAGAAATGAAAGCCTCCTCTGACAATAGAAGTGAGTTAAGCCTCCAAGGGGATCTATTTGGCTTATTGTTGGGGAAAGCTAATGCTAATGTTACAGGGGCATGGTCAGAAATTACTATACGATTGTAGACACATGACTGCACCAAGGGGAATACGTTTTTGTCCAAAAAAAAAGTAATCTATTAGTGAGAAAGTATGGTGGACGGGTGAGAAGAAAGAATATTCTCTCTTAGTTGGGTATAGGAATCGCCAGGGGTCTGACATAGCACACGCCTCCAAAAAGCCCTTTAAGTGCTCAGATGTTTTAGAGTTGGCACCTCTCCTCCTAGAGGATCTGTCCAGTAAAGGGTCAAGCACACAGTTAAAATCCCCGGACAGGATCAGTTGGTGAGTGCCTATGTGTGGTATAGATGACAGAAAATTGGTCATAAATCGAGAGTCATCACAATTGGGGGCGTATACACATGCGAGTATCACAAGTGTTTGATAGAGCTTACCAACAACAATAACAAAGCGCCCATTAGGATCAAAAATAGTTTTGGTTGCTGCAAACGGAATTGATTTTCTAATTAGAATCGCTGCACCCCTGGCTCTACTCTGATAGCTTGACTGAAATACCTGCCCAACCCAACCCTGTTTCAGATTAGTATTGTCGGAAGTTGGTATATGCGTTTCAGTGAGGAAGGCTATATCCGTTTTCAGAAGCTTGAGGTGGGTAAGTACCCTAGTGCGTTTAAAGGAAAACTCCAACATTTTGGGAAATTAGCTTATTTAACATCTTCCCTGGAGTTAGACAAGAAGATACATACCTTTTTTGTCTCTGTGCGTGCATTTAGCTTTGGGAACAGTAGCTCCGTTAGCGTAGCTTAGCTTCATCACTGGAAGTGGGGGGGGGGGCAATAGCATGACGTTCCCTACAGGGTCCTACAGTCACCAAATACACTCCAAATACAACTCCAAAACGTTCCTGTAAACATGTTGTGACCTGTGTATTTACCACGTAGAGAAATAAAAAATAATTGAATTAGACAATTACGTTTTCTAAGCAGATATACTCGGAACAATTTTTTGCCTAAGCACTCGTCTCTGGGCGCAGTCAGTGATTTCTACGTGAAGCCGTGTTTGTTTACATTCTCATTTCATTCAAATGAAACTGGCCACCGTAAATGCCCAAAACCCCCACCACCTCCTAATAGACAGTCTCCTCCCCACCGCATGTATATATTCCCTCCCCGCCGTATGTATATTTCTCTCCCACCCACCCACCCCCTCCTAATGTACAGTCCCCTCCCCATCATATGTATATACTCTGTCAGGATCTAGGGGTAACAGTACTGTATATTTGAATACCGTTTATGTCACAAATGTATCAGTACTAAATACCTATATGTCCCTATGCCATAAATGTCATGTATGTTGTGTATGTCATAAATGTCTATATGAATTGAAAATGGGGGACCCTGATGGAAACAAGACAAATGTCTTTCTCAGGTCTGCATCCCCTTAACAATTGTGTGTATTGAGCCGTACTGTATTGTACCCATTCTGCAATCTGTTAAATAAAGTTTTCATTCATTCATGATCCGAACCGATTGAAGTGTATGGATACCATGACTTAAAATCCTCTTACCTTGACGATTAAAAGCCTCCCCAATTTAGAAAACAGTAATCCAATGGCTGGTATTGATAATATAATACTAACTACTGCACGAAGCTAACCGGAGCTAACACAGACCCGGACGGTCGCTAAAGCAAATATAATGACTTCCTTTCTGGGGTTTTCAACAACAATATCCTTTGCTGTTTACTAAATAATATTCAGTATGTATGTACGCCTTGAAATTACGTGTGGGATTTTACCCGAGTTCGATACCCATATGCCTATATAAATCTGTCCCTATTGGCGCACCGTTAATCAGTACAGCTGGAAGCACTTGTGAAGTGATGTAGTCGGTCGGCAGCAGGAACGTTTGGTGCGTCTTTGTTTCGCCTTTGTATTCCTGTGCGTCACGACTTTTAAGTTTTTGTATCATGTATTGATCGTGTGTTTTAAACGGAAGGACCTTTTCGTTTACATTCCTTGGAGAGCGCAACAAGGTATGCTTTGTTGTTTATTTGATTATGGTTGTAACTTTGTATAAATGTAATTTGTGAATGAATGATTTTATGTCTTGTGTAAGAATGTAATCCTTGTAGTTTTGATACCAATGTTATTTAGTTTAGTGTTTGTACTGTGCTGTGGAAACCGTTATGTGAAATGTTTGTTTGTCTGTTTATGTACGTTTCCAATGCAGTTTTCACGGCGCTAAGATGACGTCACGGAGAGACAATCAAATAAAGATCGTCTTATGCATCAGTCGAGTCTCTGTCGTTTGGATCCAAGGGCTGTAACAGGCTGGTATTGATAATATAATACTAACTACTGCACGAAGCTAACCGGAGCTAACACAGACCCGGACGGTCGCTAAAGCAAATATAATGACTTCCTTTCTGGGGTTTTCAAAATAAAAGAGCGACGTCTATAGCAGCGGAAAACGTTTATTTTGTACATTATTTAACGTTAACACGAACCTAAACTAACTTTAGGTTAGTTGTAACGTTAGTTTAGGTTTGTGTTAACGTTAGATAATGTACAAAATAAATGTTTTCCGCTGCTATAGACGTCGCTCTTTTATTTTGAAAACCCAGAAAGGAAGTCATTATATTTGCTTTAGCAACCGTCCGGGTCTGTGTTAGCTCCGACTAGCTTTGTGCAGTAGTTAGTATTATATTATCAATACCAGCCATTGGAATACTGTTTTCTAAATTGGGGAGGCTTTTAATCGTCAAGGTAAGAGGATTTGTAGCACGGTGGTGTAGTGGTTAACACTGTCGCCTCACAGCAAGAAGGTCCAGGGTTCGATTCCCGCTTGGGGACCAGGTTTCCATGATGCCAGGTACCCAGGTGGGGTATCTCCCAGGCCTTTCTGTGTGGAGTTTGCATGTTCTCCCCGTGCTCGCAAGGGTTTCCCCCCCGATAAGATAAACCCAATGGAAAAACATGCACAACAACAGATCGCTAACGCTGTGGCGTCCTTGACGAAGACGGACAGGAGCACTTGGATTGGTCCCCTGGCGCGGCTCACGTTGACGCCTGTCTGCTCCCGGCTGCCCTTGGGGGGGAAGGACGACGGGATGGGTTAATCGCAGAGACGAATCGCATCGGCGATTCTAAAGAGACAATGCATGCGTGTGTGTTCCGGTGTGTGTGCTAAAAAACTAACCGCTGTGTGTACCGCTAAAACATTGAGTGTCGTTGCATGCCGAATAAAGACCTCTGCAACCGGTCCTGCATTATTATTATTTTAAGTCATGGTATCCATACACTTCAATCGGTTCGGATTATTTGAATGAAATGAGAATGTAAACAAACACGGCTTCACGTAGAAATCACTGACTGCGCCCAGAGACGAGTGCTTAGGCAAAACAATTTTCAGAGTATATCTGCTTAGAAAACGTAATTGTCGAATTCAATTATTTTTTATTTCTCCACGTGGTAAATACACAGGTCACAGCATGTTTACAGGAACATTTTGGAGTTGTATTTGGAGTGTATTTGGTGACTGTAGGACCCTGTAGGGAACGTCATGCTATTGCCCCCCCCCCCCCCCACTTCCAGTGATGAAGCTAAGCTACGCTAACGGAGCTACTGTTCCCAAAGCTAAATGCACGCAGAGACAAAAAAGGTATGTATCTTCTTGTCTAACTCCAGGGAAGATGTTAAATAAGCTAATTTCCCAAAATGTTGGAGTTTTCCTTTAATAGGGTTGTTCAGTCCCTTCACGTTCCAGTTAGTAAAATTAGTCAAACACCTGTTCCCGATCAGGGGGGTCCCTGTATGATTAGCCATAACAGCCCAATGAGTTTATGCTAAACGGATGGAGCATCTGTAGTGACTCTGAGACTTTGTTAAATACAAACTGCAAGGAAAAAATTTAAACTAGTATTAATACATGGTGTGAAAAGGTAAAACAGAAAAAGCAAAAATATAACATTTAACACAAAACCCACATTAACCCCCCACCCTCCAGCACTACCCCATTCGAAGTGCATAGTCCCCAGGGCAATTGGCCCAACTAGCTAGGGTTTTTTCTGGCTAACCTAAACAAACCCATAGCTAAGCAAACAACAATAATATAAAAGAAAAGGGTATATCCCTATTGCAATGCAGGCAACCTACAGTACCATGCTTTGTCAAGGTACCCGAACATATATTTTTGGTCACTCCCGTGGTATTTTATATTAACGAATAACCCCAGTTGCCATAATACATGGAACATGGAGTTTGAAAAAGAGATGACATTTTTTTTTTGTTGAAAAAAACACCTCCAGAAGAGGTAGAGAAACAACAGGGAAAGAAGAGGGGGTAGTAAAAGGACTTCCCCCCCCTTTTTTATTTTTTTATTTTTTTAAATCTAAATCTATAGTCTATATATAATATACAGATGTATAGCAATATTAACATAAGATTCTACATTCTTATGGAATGAAAACATTTTTTTATTTTTTTTTGTAATTAATTTTGAGTTAATTTTCATAACGCGATAATTTGCTGTGTAATTAATTAATCTAATTAACAAGATAAACTGACAGCCCTAGTAATTTTAGCTATCTCATTTGTTAGCCTCATTATGCATTGTCTGTTGAGTATACTGACTTTTAATAATTTTGTCTTGCAACAATAATTGTTTTTGTACGTTTTTTTTTGTGTGGACCCCAGGAAGACTAGCTGGTTGCTATGGCACCAGGTAATGGGGATCCTTAATAAAAAAAAAAAAAAAAATCTTCATCATAAAACCATCCTACTCTGAGCTCCTCTTCATCATAAAACCACCCTATACTGAGCCCTGAGCTCCTGTCTCCTCCTCCTCCTTCTCCAGGCGCCTGGCTTCAGCTCTGGAACCAGGCTGGTTGTAGTAATCACGTCTGGCTTCAGTGTTGACAGCTGGCAGAGGAGCGTGTTTTTTTTCCATAGCCGGCAGGGGAGAGTCTGCAACACAAACATGTGGATATGACAACATTCACAACATCACAGCAGATCACATGACATCACAGCTGATCACATCACAAAGTACTCTCATTAAAGACATGGTTAGCACTACAACGTGCACCCCCAGTAGCACAGTCCTGACTGAATGAAAAGTCCATTTCCTGTTTTCTACTATGTTCTCATTCTCTGCTGCAGTGCGCGCTGAGTCAGAAGTTGCTGTGCTACTTAATATACTTTTTGTGAAGGTACATAGTACATGTTATATACCTTTGATTTGGGAGTATTTGGGGTTTCAGGGAATCAACCAGAACGATTCGGGCTTATGGCACATAACGCGTTTTATCTCGCGATCTACGGAAAAAGGCTGGATTATCTTGGAAATGCGTGTAATAAACTACAAACTACAGTGTGTTGAAACAAACTCTTTTTTCCATGTTGGACTACAAGTCACAAACAATTGTGATGGAGCAGCTCTGTCACAGACTCTGAGCAGCGTGCATGCGCACACTCACACACACACACACACACACACACACACACACACACACACACACACACACACACACACACACACACACACACACACACACACACACACACACACACACACACACACACACACACACACACACACACACACACACACACACACACACACACACACACACACACACACACACACACACACACACCTTGAGCGTGTTGAAGGTGGTTGTTGTGGTGTTCATGACACTAGAAAGAGTAGGACCCACTTTAACACATTGCCTCCTATTAGACAAGTATGAAGACATCCATGCCAGTGCTGTGTTAGAAAAATGTAAATGAGACAATTTTGACAGCATTACAGCATGGTTCACTGTGTCTAAAGCTTTGCTGAGATCTAAAAACACAGTGCCAGCTACAGCTTCCTTATCAAGCCTGGATTTGACTTGTCTTATAAAGTGCAAATGTGCAGTTTCAGTAGAATTATTCGCTCTCAAACCGAACTGCATGCGGTGCAGCCCAAACTCACCTGTGTTGAGAAAAGTGGTCAGCTGGTTAGCGACCACTTTTTCAGCAACCTTAGAGTATGGGCAGCAGCCTGCCCACCACCACATCTCTTCAACCTCTCCCTGGGGCTGGAGAGGGTGCCCCAGCTCTGGAAGACCTCCTGCATTGTCCCGGTGCCCAAGAAAGGACGACCCAGCACCCTCAACGACTACAGGTCGCTCTGACGTCACACGTCATGAAGACGTTCGCGAGACTGGTCCTGCAACACCTCAAGCCCCTGGTGCGTGACTCCCTCGACCCCCTGCAGTTTGCATACCAGGGGTGGAGGACGCCATCATCTATGTGCGCCACAGAGCTTACCTGGAGAAGCCGCAAAGCTCAGTGAGGATTATGTTATTCGACTTCTCCAGTGCCTTCAACACCATCCAGCCGTCACTGCTAGCGGAGAAGCTCTCTGTGATGCAGCTGGAGCACGGCTTGGTGGCCTGGATCAAGGACTACCTCACTGACAGGACAGTCAGTCTGACGTACTGGTGAGCAACACCGGAACCCCCCAAGGAACTGTGGTCACTCTTCCTTTTCACCCTCTATACCTCAGACTTCTGCCACAATTCAAGTGGGTGCCACCTGCAGAAGTTCTCTGACGACTCCTCCATCGTAAGCTACATCACCGACACCGATGAGGAGTATAGAGACCTGGTGGAGAGCTTTGTGGGGTGGAGAGACAGCAACCACCTCCAACTCAACACCAGTAAAGCCTAGGAGCTGGTGGTGGACTTCCGGAGGGGCAAGAAGAGCCCCCCCCCCCCCCCCCCCCCCGACTCCCAACACCATCCGAGGGGAGGAGGTGGAGGTGGTGGAGTCATAAGTTCCTTGGGGTACACCTAAACAATAAACTGGACAGGTCGGACAACACAGAGGCCCTCTACAGGAAAGGACAGAGCAGGCTGTTCTTCCTGAGGAGACTTGGGCCCTTCAACGTTTGCAATAGACTGCTGGAATCATTCTACCAGTCTGTAGTGGCCAGCGTCCTCTGGTGTGGCATGCTGGGGGGGCTCAACTCCAAGGGACTCCAACAAGCTCAACAAGCTGGTGAGGAAGGCTAGCTCCGTGGTGGGAGTCGAGCTGGTCAGACTAGAGGTGGTGGCAGAGGGGGATGAGAAGGAAGCTGGCTGCTATCCTGGAGAATCCCTCCCACCCCCTCTACGACGAGCTAGTCAAGATGAGAAGCATGTTCAGTCACAGACTCATACCCCCCCGACACTCAACTAACCGCCTCGGCCAGTCCTTCATACCAGCGGCCATCAGGCTCCACAACAGTGGGCAGGGACTGCTGCCAGACATCCAACTACTAGAAGGACAATATACTACCTTACGCATACCGCACCTTATGTGTATACTGTATACTTCATCAGAGCATATTTTTTGCATTTAGCATTTAGCATTTTAGCATTTCGCATTTCGTATTTTTTGATTATATATTGTTAAGGTTAGAGGTTCTATGTAGGATTGTTAGTAACTGTCTAACTGCATATATAACTGTTTCCACTAGAGGGCGCTCTAGGCGGAGCCACTCCTGATACCACCAGGTGGCGAGTGTAAATATAGATGTCTCCTCCCCCTCTACCTCTTTCTTCACCAGCCTCTCAGTGAGAGAACTCATGTGCTGCTGCTCATACCATGTGAATGAATAAACCACGCCGCTTAACACTTTGAATGCCCAACCCGAGATTATTCGGGTTATCACCCCCCGGGTTGAATGCCCATCATGAGAATATTCGTTTTTTCTCTTTTTTCTTTATTTTATTAGCAATCTGAAATCATATTTCCAGTTTCTTTCTGACAGGGAGTGTGAAACATTTTCTGTTGCGGTAGAGAACACCAGCACTAAAGTTGACTTTTCTAACAATATTATCAATGTGACATTTATATGAGAGTTCTGAATCAAGCCATAGACCAAGGTATTTAATGTGATCAACTCTAAGCAGTTGTGTACCGTCCAGACAAGTGATATTAAATGGTTGATTAATGGTTTTGGATGCAAGATTACGGGTGGTCCAAAAGAGCATAGTATTAGTTTTAGTTTTGTTGAAATATAAGATTATAGAAATCTCAGGGCATTGAGTCGGAAACCGGCGCATATTGACAGGAGGAAGTGGCACAGCCGGGCGGCTAGGTGGCGCAGTGGGCAAGGCGCTCGCCACCAACGCAGGAGATGCTGGGTTCGAGCCCAGCTCTCGCGTTGCTACCAGCTTGGCTGGTCGTTCATACTAATACAATTGGCAGTATTAGGGGGTGGGCTGGTGGGTGGGGATCGGACGTTGTGGACAGTGACTCCTACAGGTCGGTTGGTGTGCCTGCGCAGTAAAATCAGGAAGCGACGCGGGCGAGGGCGTCCCTCCCACGCAGACCCTCGCCGCTGAGAGATCGCGCTGTGCAGGTGAAAAGATGCGACGGCTGCCTCCTTGAGTACCGGAGGGGACACGTGATGCAAGGCTTCGTCCACATTGCAGCCAACTTGTGGGAGGCATGGCCTAACAACGTTCGAGACAGGGGAGGGTAGAATTGGACAATACAAAATTGGGGACGGGAGAAAAATAGAAAAATGGGGAGAAAAAGTAGATAAAAAAAGGAAGTGGCACAGCCAAAAGTGAGTGAAGTCTTTTGAAGGAAGAGACTCAGGGCTTTCGAATTTCGAAAAACTACCCTACCCAGCTCACACCAGCGGCCAGCCCCTGTCAATCATCTGACTTCTGGATTTACTTTTTAATTTCTCATATTTTTTGGGATTATCTCCCACAAACCTGAACGTTATTGCCATAAAACAGAACACAGTTAGTTTATCTACCTTTCTGTGAACGTCTTGCAAAAAACGGTGTTGCAATACGATGAAAAATGGTGGAGAAATGTACATTATAAAAAAGATGGCAGAATTCAGTACTGTTTCTACAAAACCTTCTGTTTAATTATCTTCCCTTTATTCATTTACTTAGATTTTTCAGGTCTGGTCAATTTTAGCATGGTGTTATTCACAGTCAAAGAATTTTTTATTTTTTTTTTAAATAGAATTGATATTCTCCTTTGGTTCATTACAATTTACTGAATGATGAATTGAAAATGCGGGACCCTGATGTAAATAAGACGAAAGTGTTTTTCTGGTCTGCATCCCCTTAACAATTGTATGTATTGAGCTGTACTGTACTGTACCCATTCTGCAATCTGTTAATAAAGTTTTCATTTCATTTCATCAATCAAAACTCAAGCCTAGTAACAGACACACTATTTCTGACACTGATCCATATATGTCCCTAGATTCAGATAATAAGAACATGCAAATGGACCATTTAAAAAAATATATATATTCTACGTCCTTATGGAATGAGGAAAAAAAGATTATAATTGTATTAATTTAAAAAAAAAATTATATGGATGGAAGAGCCACACATTGACGGGCAAAGAGCCGCATGCGGCTCACGAGCCGCGGGTTAGCCACCCCTGATCTATGTTAAGGTGGGAGGGAGAGGCTTCAATAGTACAGATGTTAGGGGAAGCTAGGAAGGCGGAGGAAAACTTACTGGTTGTTAAGGGGTTAATGCTGCGGGAGGGAGGGGGATTTGCCTGGGGGGAGAGAGAGAGAGGAGGTGAACATTACAGCATAGTGATCAGAGGAGCATGCATTTTCATCAATATTCACATTTGACACTGAGAAATCATGGGTCAAGCTTATGGCCTAGTTTGTGGGTGGTGGTGGTAGTAAGCAAAGTGAGTTCGAATGCGTCAATCAATTCCATGAAATCAGACACCATAGGCTTGGATGGGCAGCACACATGAATATTAAAGTCACCAAGAATCAGGATTCTGTCATGGATGGACATGGTATTTGACAGAAACTCAGAAAATTGGGAAATAAAGTCCTTGCTGCTAGGGGGCCGATAAACGAGGGCGATTAGGAGAGGTTTGTCCAAGTCAACCATGGTCAACTGTACTTGACCACTGTACTTCAAAGCTGGAGATCTATAGATGTCCCTAGAATCAGATACCAAGAACATGCAAATAGACCATATTAAAAAAAGTCTGTAAATGTGTATTCTAATAATAATAATAATAATAATAATGGATTGGATTTATATAGCACTCTTCATGTTCACAAGGACCCCAGAGCGCGTACAGAGTCCATTATTCGTTCATACACAGTCATCCCGGTGGTGGTAAGCTACAATTGCAGCCAGAGCTGCCCTGAGGCAGACTCACAGAAGCGTGGCGAATAATCATCGCCTACGGCCCCTCCGATCACCACCAACATTCATTCACATGCATACACATTCATACGAGGCAAGTAGGTTAAGTGTCTTGCCCAAGGACACAGCGGCAGTGGGATGGACATGGGCTTGAGCGGGATTCGAACCACCAACCCTTCGATCATTGTACAACCCGCTCTACCCCTGAGCCACGCCGCCCCACATGGAATGAATACGATTTATTTTTTATCATAAAAAAGAAAAATATATATATATGTTTTTAAGAATTGTAAACGATAGGCAAAAATAAGCATGTGCTTCAGCCTATTCCTTTTTTCGGTCATTGAGTTTGGATTTCGTGTGTGAGCTTACTTTGAATATGTACATTTGGGATTTATTTTCTTTTTTTCTTTTTTTCTTTTGAAAGTCCACACATGTGTGTTTTTGATTTATCTGTAAAAAAAATACTGAAAATAAACTATTCATCATCAATGTTGCCAGAATGCAATGTGTTTTTGTCCTCCACAGTGAGAGCACGTCAGCTACTAGCCATGAAGCAGCATGGAGGCTGAGGAAGAGAGGTAACGTTACGTTCAATAGCTGTCTGTTGTAAACTATGTGGGGGGAGCAAAACGTTTGCAACCGTGAAAAATACGACATCTAATTTGATGAAGCATCTGACACTGCAGCACAACAATGTGAAACCCCCCATATAAAAATTCGACCAGAGCCAGTGATGGATGTAAACAAAACAACAGGAACTGAATGTAAGATCAGGGCAACACCACCCTGTGAGTGGAGAAGGTCTGAAGAAGCTTGTTGCTGAGTATGGGGCGGCGTGGCTCAGGGGTAGAGCGGGGCGTCCAATGATCGAAGGGTTGGTGGTTCGAATCCCGCTCAAGCCCATGTCCATCCCATTGCCGTTGTGTCCTTGGGCAAGACACTTAACCTACTTGCCTCGTATGAATGTGTATGCATGTGAATGAATGTTGGTGGTGGTCGGAGGGGCCGTAGGTGTTGATTATTCGCCACGCTTCCGTGAGTCTGCCTCAGGGCAGCTCTGGCTGCAATTGTAGCTTACCACCACCGGTATGACTGTGTATGAACGAATAATGGATTCTGTGAAGCGCTCTGAGTCAGAGCAACAGTCAGAGAAGAGTGCTATATAAATCCAATCCATTATTATTATTATTATTATATTGCAGAGGAGATGGTACCTATTTTCACGGTTGACTTGCCTTTATTTCGACACAGAGAAAATACCTACAGAACAGTAAATAACTTTCCCAACACTGCTTATCAATGATACAACCTCAGAGGACCATTGAACTTCCTCAGAGGCCATCAGAGCCTTGAACACTGAACTCTCCACGCACAAGCACACATGAGCACACACAACACACACACTGTACACGCTCACACACTAGCAGCCACTTTAACATGAGCACACACACACTCATGCTGCACACGCTCACACTATGGACACTTTACAAAAGGAAAGATCACTTTAAGAATAGTATAGCTTGAGATCGTATAATATAGCATTGTATAGCAGTGTACATAAAGACCCAATGCCTCATCCGTAGCTAACAGTGTACTGCACTGCCACAGGACCTGTGGCATGCTCTGTAAATAGCTCATGTACAGATACTGTTACAAAGGATCAGATTAAACCGAATATATATATTTATTTATTGATATATATTGCATAGTATTTGTATATCGTTTGATATCCCTTGTATATTCCTTGTACATATACACGGAATGTCCCTTTAGCCTACTACAGACCATAATATTTCATTCTCCTATTGGACAGCGGTCCACCGGCGCCAGGGACCGGCCTCCGGAGTCAGGTTCAAAGTCACCGTCAAGACATGTCTGGACATGCCCGGCCTTGCCCAGGGATACGCGACAGAAATGAGATTGGCACTAGTTTGTTCACCGTGCATATAAATACGGCGCAGGTGAATACAGAAGTATGTTACCCAATAAGTTGAAGCCTCACCCACGATACAACGTGCGGTGAAGTATGGCCTGTTTGGCCCCAGAATAGAGCATTGAGACCGCGTGCGAATTAATAACTGAATTGTCAGAGTTTGGCGCTATACCGTCGAGTGCGACATATTTCTATTAAGTCAATAATAGTCTATTTGTGTATAGTGTATCGTGCGGCTAAAGTTCTACAGTGACCAGCATCTCCAACGCTCCCTCGTATTAGCTAGAGTTCTTATCCAGGCTGGGCTGACCACATGGCGCTTTCACCCGAGGAGACCTAGACGAGAACCGTGTGGACATGTACACTGGATTAATCTACCCGACGACTACATAGCCCTTTGCGGCTGGAATATATTTGCTTTGGTCCTGTGATTTATGGAGCGGATAATCGCAGACGCCTGCACGTGTTGGATTTACCCCGCGAGGAGTCAAGTCGAGTCGGCGCCTCAGAGAGCCTGAGGCCGAGTAGCTTTCTTCACTGTGGAGCTACAGTCTACGGAGAACAGCTGTATTCGTCTGTGGATCAAGAGGCTATTGCACCGTCTCCTGTACTCGGAGTCTCCTTAGTCAGCGTTGACCAGACGTTCTACTACCGACAGATCCCCTACCCCTGCTGGCTTACTACCGGGGGGACCCTTCCAGTATCTCCCGCTATATTACTAGTGTACCATAGATATAATTCCCTAAGATTCAGGTTGTATAATTACCTCCTGCGTAACCAGAGAATGGACATTCATTGTTGATTTGCCTACGCACATTCCTTTGCCTTACAAGTGCATTCAAAGTATAATATAAAGTATATTATGTACCTTTTGCTCCATTAAATACTTGATTATACCTTTGTGTGGAACCGATTTCATTGTGGGAAGTGTTCATCATATTCATATATCGTGTACTGTATGGCCAGTAATTAAAGTACATAAAGCGGTAGTGGTTTAATGATACCATACTTATCAATACAGTCAGGGAATTGTACCCCTCAGTTACAATTGGTCCTTCGAGCCGGAGGGTAACTAGCGTAATATTAATATAGTGGTATTAATATTGACATGGCCTATGATGAACACTCCACAAAACGGTCCTCCTAAAGTAGATCGCCCGCAGCGTAGACGGCAGACACCTCAGTACTTAGAGGATTACGTTGCCAATATACTACCTAGCCTTCTACAGACGGTAAACGCGGAAAAAGTAGATAGTAAAATTATGTCCGACCCTATCGACCAGGCTACCCGGCCAATAGAGGCCCTAGTGGGTTCTAACGTAACTGACCAAGCTCACGGTAGGGACCAGGAGGGACCTGACACGACTCTACCCCCCGCCAAGACTGAAGAAGTAGTCCCCGGAGAGCTCCAGGAGAAAGACAGCTCTCCAGGGATGGAACTCTACCCGCTACAAGAAGAGGAGAGCACCCCGGAGATGGATCTCCAGGACTCGCCACAGGAGAACAGATCTCCAACGAGTACTGCCAGGAGCGGATCACCTCAACCAGCGTCTTTCCCCAGCGAGGCGGACAAGATGCTGGCACAGGCATTCCTCGCCAGCCTAGCAGCCTCAACAGAGCGCGATCGACTCCAAGCACTGACGCTTAGTGAGCGCGAACATTCTTCCATGGAAAGAGAACGCCTTCAGGCGCAGCAACGGAGCGACGAAGATCGTATACGTCTAGAGATTAGACGCCTTCAGACGGAAGAGAATATGGCAAGGGACCGGGCCGACGCCCAGCGCGCCGCTGCCGGTGCCCAAAGAGAAGCCGAGCGCGACCGATTACAAGCGCAGATAATGGAGCAGCTGATCACCAGGGCAACACCCCCTCCCTCCGCACGGGGTTCCAGGGCCTCGTCAAGACACGGGTCAAGGGCACCCTCCCCTACCCGATCAAGCGAGCCTGAGCCCGACCACCAGAGAGAGCCTATACCCCCCTCCGAACTCCTTCCCCGACCGGTCCAAGTGAGACCCAGCTACAAGGAAGAAACGGTCTACACCGCGGAGAGGCTAAATAGACGACTACAGGATCTAGAGGACCTGCCAGAGGAAGAAGAAGAGGGAGAGGAGGAGAGTCAAGCCCGACAGCAGCACAGTACTCCACAGGACCAGGAGGTCCAGTACAGCCCAGGCTCTACCCCCGCGGCTCTGCGCTACAGACCCCCGACTCAATTCACGGGTGAGCTTGACGCACGACCAGCCCCGAGGAATAGCACCTGGATACGCGGGCCATGGTACCCCGCAGGTACCAGCCCACCAAGAGGCGTAAGAGGAGACTCGCCTAGGAGGCCTCTCTTCCAACGCTCACCGATGTGCCAGCCATCCACGGCATCATACATTGGCACACCGACGTTTCCGGACTTCACCCATGAGAACAGAGCACAGTACACGGAGTTACGAATGTGCTTAGAGACAATGATGTCCGATGTAGCTGATGAACGCCACAAGTATGCTATCCTATTGAAGCACCTCAAGGTGCCCTGAGCGCACAATATAGCGCTGGCCTATGCCACCTCTACTACCCCATACACAGCGGCTCTAGCAGCACTCGACCAAAGATATGGACGCATATGGGACTACGTAATACAAGAGATAAGGCATATTGACCGCCTACCCCCAGCCACAGACAATCGCTCACTAGATGACCTGTCTATCAAGGTACAATCCCTGGTAGGGATGCTGGGGGCGCAAAGAGAAAAGGGTATGCACGAACTGTACGCAAACTCTAATGTCGAGAGGATTTTAGAGAAGCTTCCGCCCGCCCGACAAGAGCGCTTCAGGCGGTGAAGTGATCCTAACGGTCCCGAGCCATCCCTCCTAGACCTAGCCGACTTCCTAGCGAGAGAAGTCAACAGCCTACGGTTGGATACGTTCATGCGGAGCACACCAAGCTCCAGAGAGGGACCTAGGAGAGCAAACGATGGCCGAAGATTGGTGACTGTCATGCACCAATCAGAATCAGTACCGAGCAGCAAGAACCACAGTACCCCCTCGATGAAAGAGAAGTGGAAGATGGTGTGCCCGTACTGCGAAAAGGAACACTGGTTGTCACAATGTGACATGTTCAAGAAGATGACCGCCGACGAGGTGAGTCAATGGATAAAGTCCAACCGACGCTGTTACCGATGTGCGCGCAGTCACATGGCAGCCGATTGCCGCTTAAAGAAGAGGTGTAGTCGGTGTGACGGAGCCCACCTAGATGTCCTACACGACAGTAACAGAAGAAAGCCTGCACCCTCAAGCAGCACAAAGGCAAGTGTTATGTACATTGACCCCGCCAGCAGCGGGGGCGCCCGGGTGCTCTTAAAGGTGGTCCGCGTAACACTGAGTTACCAAGATAAGGTCATGGACACTTACGCCGTCCTTGACGACGGGTCAGAGAAGACCCTTCTCCTCGCGTCCGCTGCGGCCCAGCTGGGGCTGCGGGGGAGCGAAAACCAGATGACGATTCGGACAATAAGAAGAGATCTAAAGACGATAAAGGGCGAGAATGTCTCCTTCACTATCGCAGCAAGCGGGCAGCCAGAGAGACGGTATAGGATTACTAATGCTTTCACCAGCCAAGAAATAGGCCTGTCGCAGTACACCTACCCCATCGCCAAGCTGATGGATAAATATGTGCACCTGCGTCAACTACCTATCCCGCTCATAGACGGTGCCACGCCGACCCTGCTGATAGGCTCCGACCATGCAGACCTCATCGTCCCGATTGACCGGGTCCACACAGGGCCCAGAGGCTGTCCTGCAGCAGTCGAGACCCGCCTAGGATGGACATTACAAGGCCCCCTCGCCAAGTCTCTTAACCGAACAGCAGCCACTAACTGCCTCCACTCCAGAGTGACAGAAGAAGACACCACCCTCCTACAGCATGTCGAGAGGCTATGGACACTAGAGACAATGCCCTTTAAGAACGAAAAGAAAGACATTCGTTCCAAGGAAGACATTTACGCTATAGCCCTCCTCAGCAAGGGACAAAGAGAGTCAAAGTCAACGGAGTGATGAGATACGCAACTCCACTCCTGAGGCGAGAGGGTATGCCTACCTTCCACGCCCCAAAAGAAGCGACGGAGCGGTATCTATTGAACACAGAGCGGCGCCTAGCCAGAGACCCCGCTCAAGAGACAGTGTACCGCACTGAGATTAACAAGCTAATCACAGCGGGACACATAAAGAAAATTGACATTAAAGAGGCCGATCAGACGACCGAATCATGGTACGTGCCGCACCACAAAGTCCACCACAACGGCAAGGATCGTATTGTGTTCAACTGCAGCTACCAGATCGGATCACAAAATCTGAATAAAGAGCTCTTGCCCGGCCCAACACTCGGCCCCTCTCTACTAGGCGTGTTACTACGTTTCCGCCAGGACAAGGTGGCCATCAGCGGCGACATCAAAGGGATGTTCCTGCAGGTGAGACTAGTGGAGGAGGACAAGCCCCTGCTGCGGTTCCTATGGAGAGAGAGGATCGGGGATGAGCGACCAGCCATCTATCAATGGGAAGTCCTCCCTTTCGGAACCACATGCAGCCCATGCTGTGCTACATTTGCACTGCAAAAACATGTCGCAGAGGACCCAGCAGCAGATGAAGAGGTCCGACAAAGTGTAGGAAATAGTTTCTACGTGGACAACTGTCTGCAAAGCGTCTCGACGCCAGAAGAAGCCGAGGCTCTTCTACTCAAGCTCCGCGCCTCCCTGATCAAAGGCGGCTTTGATCTCAGGCAGTGGGCCAGCAGCGACCCGCAAGTATTGCGCAGCCTCTCCCCCGAGGACAAGGCAGCAAGCAGCGAGACCTGGATGGCGACCATCCCAGGAGAAGCCCAAGAAATGACACTAGGACTAGTCTGGCGCTTCAAAACAGACTCGCTCCATTATAAACACACACCCCTGACCAAGGAGCAGGGAAGGTCGACAGCACTACCGACCACCAGACGGAGTGTATACAGAACACTCGCCAGACAATATGACCCGTTGGGATGTATTCTACCTTACACCACCAGGGCAAAGATGATTGTAAGAGCGTTATGGGACAAGGACCAGGGCTGGGACGACCCCATACCCGAACACCTTGCATCCACATGGAGAGAGTGGGAGACGGAACTCAGCTCACTCCCAGGTGTCAACATACGCCGCAGCTACTTCCCACCCACAGTGAGGCCGGAGACATGCCAGATGGACCTGCACGTCTTCAGCGACGCCTCCGAAGTAGCCTACGGTTCGGTGGCCTACTTGCGTGCCCGAGAGGAGGGAGGAGAAATACATACTGCTTTCATCCTGGCTCGCTCAAGAATAGCCCCACGAAAGCAACAATCTATCCCGCGTCTAGAGCTCTGCGCAGCCCTAGCAGGAGCGCAACTCGCCACGTTAATCCAACGTGAACTCACCATTCCGGTGCAAAGAACAATCTTGTGGTCAGACTCCACGACAGTACTCACATGGATCCGGTCTGATTCGTGCAGATACAAGGTCTTCGTGGGAGTCAGAGTCACAGAGATTCAAGATTTAACAGAAGTAGCAAGCTGGAGGTATGTGGACACCAAACACAACCCAGCTGACGTCATCACCCGGGGAATGTCCCTGGATGACCTCACCCGTCACAACCTATACAGTGACGGGCCAGAGTTCCTCAAGCTCCCGGAAGAAGAGTGGCCTACACCCACCCCACGGGAAGCGAGTAAAGAGGAGGCCGAAAACAAGAAATCTATGTTCTGTGGATTGAACACACTCGTCTCCACAGACCCCGACATAGACGATTGCCTCACCCTAGAGAGTGCGCAGCTAAAGACATTCCTGTGGCACCACCCAGAGGTTCAGCTCACTACTGACATTACAGCAGCTGACTACGAAGAAGCAGAACTTCTTCTACTACAACGAGCCCAGAGAGACTCGTTCCCCGATGAGCTAGACTGTCTACAGGGAGCAAAGCCCGTCCCATCAGACAGCAGACTGCTCCACCTAGCCCCCGAGAGCGACGCCCATAGTCTCATCAGAGTGGGTGGTCGTCTGCGGAGAGCTCCAGACTTACCGGATGACGTCAAGTACCCGATAGTCTTAAACAGCCGACACAAGGTCACAGAGCTGATCATAAAGAAATACGACGAGGATGTGCACCACGCAGGGGCAGAGAGAGTCTTCGCGGAGATCAGACGTCGTTATTGGATACTGCAAGGGAGAGAAGCAGTGCGGCGCTTCCAGCGAACCTGTCTAGACTGTCGTAAGTGGCGAGCGCAGCCCAGTATACCCCGGATGGCTGACCTACCTCCCTGTCGCCTCCGACTCGGCGACAAGCGTTTTCACTCCACCGGTATGGACTGTTTCGGCCCGCTGTATATAAAGAAAGGAAGAGGAACCGAGAAGCGGTGGGGTATTGTATTCAAATGCATGACCACCCGAGCGATGCATATAGAACTCCTTCCAACCATGAGCACAGACTCATTCCTTATGGCCTTCCGAAGATTCACATCGCGGAAAGGCAAACCGTCTATATTATTGTCTGATCACGGGACAAACTTCAAAGGCGGAGAAAGAGAGCTGAGAGAGAGCTTCCAAGCTATGGGCCCAGAACTTAAGACCCACCTCGCTCCATCCCAGATTGACTTCCAGTTTAATCCCCCGAACGCACCTCACTTCGGTGGAACTTGGGAACGAGAAGTACGTTCAATAAAGACAGCCCTGTACGCCGTGCTTGGGGCCCAGACCGTGGCGGAAGAAGTCCTAATGACAGTCCTCACGGAGATCGAGGGAGTATTGAACTCAAAGCCCCTCGGTTACGTCTCAAGTGATGTAGCAGATGTCGACCCAGTCACCCCCAACACACTCTTGATGGGGCGGCTGGACCCCGCGCTACCCCAGACAATGTACAGGCCTGAAGAAGCGAACGGCCGAAGAATGTGGAGGTACAGTCAAGTATTGGCTGACAAGTTTTGGAACAGCTTCCTACTCCTACCGTCTCTACAGACCCGCCAGAAATGGGTGAAAGAGAGAGACAATTTGACAGAAGGAACAGTCGTCATGATTATCGACCAGTCACTACCCCGAGCTATGTGGCCGGCTGGCCGCGTAAGCAAAGTGATCACCGGTGCCGACGGAAAGGTCCGAGCAGCCGAAGTGCTCGTCCAAGGGCGGATCTACACCCGACCCGTGGCGAGGCTAATAGAGTTGCCAAGGCTCCCCGATACTATCGATGACGACCATGACCCCATGACTTTGTGAACTGACCGACCCTCACAACAGACATTGAGTAGTGGACAGTGCGGTTAATCTGTCTCTGCTTAGCTAATTAGGTGGGACTAATTAGGGGGCGGCTGTTACAAAGGATCAGATTAAACCGAATATATATATTTATTTATTGATATATATTGCATAGTATTTGTATATCGTTTGATATCCCTTGTTTATTCCTTGTACATATACACGGAATGTCCCTTTAGCCTACTACAGACCATAATATTTCATTCTCCTATTGGACAGCGGTCCACCGGCGCCAGGGACCGGCCTCCGGAGTCAGGTTCAAAGTCACCGTCAAGACATGTCTGGACATGCCCGGCCTTGCCCAGGGATACGCGACAGAAATGAGATTGGCACTAGTTTGTTCACCGTGCATATAAATACGGCGCAGGTGAATACAGAAGTATGTTACCCAATAAGTTGAAGCCTCACCCACGATACAACGTGCGGTGAAGTATGGCCTGTTTGGCCCCAGAATAGAGCATTGAGACCGCGTGCGAATTAATAACTGAATTGTCAGAGTTTGGCGCTATACCGTCGAGTGCGACATATTTCTATTAAGTCAATAATAGTCTATTTGTGTATAGTGTATCGTGCGGCTAAAGTTCTACAGTGACCAGCATCTCCAACGCTCCCTCGTATTAGCTAGAGTTCTTATCCAGGCTGGGCTGACCACATGGCGCTTTCACCCGAGGAGACCTAGACGAGAACCGCGTGGACATGTACACTGGATTAATCTACCCGACGACTACATAGCCCTTTGCGGCTGGAATATATTTGCTTTGGTCCTGTGATTTATGGAGCGGATAATCGCCGACGCCTGCACGTGTTGGATTTACCCCGCGAGGAGTCAAGTCGAGTCGGCGCCTCAGAGAGCCTGAGGCCGACTAGCTTTCTTCACTGTGGAGCTACAGTCTACGGAGAACAGCTGTATTCGTCTGTGGATCAAGAGGCTATTGCACCGTCTCCTGTACTCGGAGTCTCCTTAGTCATCGTTGACCAGACGTTCTACTACCGACAGATCCCCTACCCCTGCTGGCTTACTACCGGGGGGACCCTTCCAGTATCTCCCGCTATATTACTAGTGTACCATAGATATAATTCCCTAAGATTCAGGTTGTATAATTACCTCCTGCGTAACCAGAGAATGGACATTCATTGTTGATTTGCCTACGCACATTCCTTTGCCTTACAAGTGCATTCAAAGTATAATATAAAGTATATTATGTACCTTTTGCTCCATTAAATACTTGATTATACCTTTGTGTGGAACCGATTTCATTGTGGGAAGTGTTCATCATATTCATATATCGTGTACTGTATGGCCAGTAATTAAAGTACATAAAGCGGTAGTGGTTTAATGATACCATACTTATCAATACAGTCAGGGAATTGTACCCCTCAGTTACAGATACCGATATGCCTACTTTGTTTACTTGTTTATTGCACTATGTCGCTCTATTGGTTGGACTCTTATTATTATTATTACTTGTATTATGCACATCGTTGCGGGCGAGACCCGCCGCATTTCACTGTATACCTGTATGCCGTGACAAATAAAACTCTTGTATCTTGTATCTTGTAACTTCAAAAAACCTGTGATGAAAACCAACCTGAAAATAATGTGTATCTCCTGTTACGGAGCCACCCTGTGGAATGGGCTAGAGCAGCGGTTCCCAAACTTTTTTGGCCGTGCACCCCCTGTCACCTCCCAACCTAGCTGACGCACCCCCAATGGGTTTCTGATAGAAAAAATTGTTTGCTGGTCTTATTTTATCTCTTCAGAAAAAATAAATAACGCACATCCTCCGTTTGTTGGTGCTGAGCCAAACTGTAAAAACAGTAATACATAAGATAAAGCAGGGCTCGCAACTCAGTCGTAGTTCCAAGGTGTTTTATTTGACAAAAAAAGGCAGATGCGACGTTTCGACCCTTCTGGTCTTCTTCAAGCATGAAGACAACAACACACTGACATCTTTTTATACAGGAAGTGAACTAAATTGATTATCAGCCCCACCTGGTGATCAGGGGCGGTCCCAATATTTGCATGATACATTCTATACATAATTAAGTAACAATTTCTTTTCATTTGACATTTTTTAGAAGATTTGAGAAATATCTATGTTAAACACAACATTAAGACATCATTTACAGATAGGCAGCAGTGTTAGTCACTGAAAACAAAAATGAAAAAAACACAAACAAAAAACAAAAACAAAGTCCATTGACTGTCTCCCTCTATAAGTTAAATTTACAAATAAGGTCTAATGTCAAAGTCCTCATTAAGTCCTGTTGGTGCCATCGTTTTAAGATAATGGATCCACCATACTTCTCTCCTCAGTAGGAGATTATCTATATCTCCCCCTCGTCTTGGAAGATGCACTCTCTCTATTCCAAGGTATCTTAATGATGAGACATTGTGGTGTGCCTTTTTAAAATGTAAAGCTACTGGGCTTTTTTCATCCCCATTCCGTATCGTACTCCTGTGTTCAGCAATGCGTGTTTTTAAAGCACGTGTTGTCTTACCGACATATGCCTTACCACATGGGCACTTAAGCATATAGATTACATTGGTAGTTGTACATGTTATTTTGCCTCTTATTTTTATCTCTTTCCCAGTTGTTGGGTGATAGAAAACAGTGCATTTTTCTGTGAAGTGACATTGAGCACACGAACCACAACGTCGGTTTCCATCTGGTAAGTCATCTAAAAAATTGTGTGTTTTCTTAGGAGGCAGGTCTGATTTAACCACAATAATAATAATAATAATAATAATAATATAATAATAACTTTATTTGTATAGCACTTTTCATACAGAGGTTGCAGTTCAAAGTGCTTCACAACAGTAAAAAATACAGGCATAAGCGAGCATAAAAAGATAGACGGGTAGAATCACAGTGTTTCACATTAGGATCTAGCATCCCAATAGGCTCTCCGCTTACAGTTTTCAGTAACACAAATAGTAAAAATAGTTTAAAATGATTCAGTTTAAAAATAGTAAAAAAATTATAAAATAGAACGGACATAAAAAATACAGGCATGAGCGAGCATAGCAAGATATGGCAAATCACAGTGTTTCACATTAGGATCTAGCATCTTAATAGGCTCTCTATTCAGTAATACTCCTGTAGTTCATGAACAAATAATCACAGTGTTTCACATTTGGATCTAGCAAATAATAAGAATAAAATGATTCAGTTTAAAAATAGTCATAAATAATCCTGTATGCATCGTTGTTTAGTGTGTATGTGTGTTTATTGTGTTGTGTGTGTGTGTGTGTGGTTGTACTTCAGCTACTACTACTCTACAACTACCACTCCAGGACACAGTTAACCTAGATCTACTCTACTCTACAACTACCACTCCAGGACACAGTTAACCTAGATCTACTACTACTACAGCTACTACTACTCTACAACTACCAGGACACAGTTAACCTAGATCTACAACTACAACGCTACAACTACTACTACTCTACTCCAGGACACAGTTAACCTAGATCTACTCTACAACTACCACTCCAGGACACAGTTAACCTAGATCTACTACTACTCTACCCCAGGACACAGTTAACCTAGATCTACCAGGACACAGTTAACCTAGATCTACAACTACAACGCTACTACAACTCGGTGTGTGTGTGTCTGTGTGTGACTGTGTGTGTGTGTGTACAGCTACTACTACTCTACAACTACCAGGACACAGTTAACCTAGATCTACAACTACAACTACTACTACTCTACTCCAGGACACAGTTAACCTAGATCTACTCTACAACTACCACTCCAGGACACAGTTAACCTAGATCTACTACTACTCTACCCCAGGACACAGTTAACCTAGATCTACCAGGACACAGTTAACCTAGATCTACAACTACAACGCTACTACAACTCGGTGTGTGTGTGTCTGTGTGTGACTGTGTGTGTGTGTGTGTGTGTGTGTGTGTGTGTATGTCGGTGTGTGTGTCTGTGTGTGTGTGTGTGTGTATGTGTGTATGTCGGTGTGTGTGTGTGTTTGTGTGTGATTGTGTGTGTGTGTGTGTGTGACTGTGTGTGTGTGACTGTGTGTGTGTGCGTCACAACCCGCAGATTTGGATCTAGCAATAAATAAGAATAGTTTAAAATGATTCAGTTTAAAAATAGTCATCAGTAAGAAGTAAAAAGTGCAATAACCGACACATGAATTTGATAGGCAGTGTAAAAGAGTAGGCAGGGTAAGAATAAATACAAGTTGTGTCAGGATATCCCTGATGTTTCCTCTTGCCACTAGGTGGTAGCAGATAACTATCAGTGAAATGCCTGAGCAAAGAGATAGGTTTTAAGCTGTCTTTTAAAGATGTCTAGCGAGTTGGCTTCCCTGATGTTTTGGGGTAGTTTGTTCCATAGTTTTGGGGCATAGTTGATAAAGGCTGCATTACCGATCCTCTTTTGACTGCTTCTGGGAGCCTCTAGTAGTCCAGCAGCTGATGATCGCAGTGTTCTTGCTGGTGTGTAATTTATTAGAGTGTTGGCGATGTAGCTAGGTCCCTGTCCATTTAGAGCTTTGTATGTAAGGAGAAGGACCTTAAAGTCAATTCTAAATGTTACGGGAAGCCAGTGTAAAGCGGCTAGGACTGGACTAATGTGCTCTCTCCTTTTGGTTCTAGTTAGCAGTCGGGCTGCAGAGTTTTGGATTAGCTGAAGCCTCTCTGTGGTTTTCTTAGGGAGACCTGTGAAAAGTGCATTACAGTAGTCTAACCGGCTAGATATGAATGCATGAATTAGCTTCTCAGCATCGTTCTGATTAATAAATGGTCGTACTTTTGCTATATTTCTGAGATGGAAGAACGATGTTTTCGTCACTTTGCTAATATGAGAATTGAAGTTCAGTTCTGAATCTATGATAACCCCAAGACTAGTGACCTCAGATTTGATCCAAGGGGTTAGTCCCCCCAGGTTCTTTATTAATGTTTCTTTTTTAGTTTTGGAGCCGATAATTAGAATTTCAGTTTTGTTCTCGTTTAGTTTCAGGAAGTTCTTACTCATCCATTTATTTATTGACAGTAAGCAGTCTGTAATGGAGCTAATCGCTGTATCATTTGGTTCAGCAGATATGTACAGTTGTGTATCATCCGCATAGCTATGGAAATCTACATTATGTTCTCTGATGATATCACCCAGCGGTAACATGTAAAGGGAGAAGAGTAAAGGACCTAAGCAACTCCCTTGTGCAACTCCATAGTTGTTGTCGTATATATCAGACATGTGATCTCCTAGTTTAACATAGAATTTCCTCCCTCTGATGTATGTTTTAAACCAGCCCAGCACATGGTCTGAGAAACCGACATGGTTTTCAAGACGATCGATTAGAATATCATGATCGATTGTATCAAATGCTGCACTGAGATCCAACAGGATAAGGATGGAGATCTTATTCTCGTCAGAGTTTAGTCTGAGGTCACTGATTATAATGTCTCTGATGTTATGTGCTCTCCTGTAGACTAGTCTAGGGGGGATCTGAAAAGATTTATCCAATGTTGGATCAGAACTGAGAAGATGCCAATGTTTTTTAATAGTATGTTTAAAAAGGTTGCCTAGAGGCGAGTATTGTGTAATACACTGTATAGGTTGTCCAGAGGTAGTTTTGTTTCTTGTAGATTGTAAGCAATCTTCTTGGGTTTTATGACCCACTTTCAAAGCTGCTTTTTCTACAATGTCTTGTGTGTACCCTCTGGTTTTAAACATCGTTTTTAAAGTATCTGTCTGTTCCTGAAAACATTCATCTGTACTACAGATTCTACGGATCCTGTAGAACTGGCTGATAGGTAAACTGTTTTTTAGCGGAGTAGGATGAAATGAATCACTTCTCAACAGAGAATTTCTGTAACAAGGTTTTCTGTATACATCCGTTTGGAATGTACCATTGTCTTTTTTGATTATAATATCTAAGAAATTCACTTGGTGTTGGTCATACTCCATAGTAAACTTTAGATGTTCATTTTTGGCATTGAGGAAATTAAAGAATTGTATCAGTGTCATTTCATCCCCTGTCCACAGTATGCAAATATCATCTATATATCTTTTCCACATCTTAATGTATGGTAAAAACACATTTTCTGAGGAATTGAATACATAATTCTGCTCAAAAAGACCCATATAAATATTGGCTATGGATGGGCTGGCTTTGCTTCCCATACTCACGCCCTTGATTTGTAGATAGTTCTCATCTTGGAACATGAAGTAGTTATGCGTGAGTAGAGTCTCTGTCAGTTCTATAAGAACGTGTGTTTCTGGTGTTGAATCCGGTGGACGTTGATTCAGGAACAGTGTCAGGGCTTCTAGAGCCCCTGTATGGGGTACTGAAGTGTACAAGGATTCGATGTCCAAACAGGCCATGTAGGTCACAGTGGTCGGATCCTGGACGGACTTCAAAGTCTTCAGTAGGTCTGTTGAATCCTGTGTGAAGGATGGGAGAGATTTCACAATTGGTTGTAGGAAGAAGTCCACATAGGAAGAGATGTTTTCAGTGAGAGATCCAATTGCTGCCACTATTGGTCTACCTTTAGGTTGAACAGGATCTTTATGCACTTTTGGCAGGCAATAGAACACTGGAGTCATTGGATGATCTATCTTCAGAAAGGCATATTCTTTTTTGGTCAAGAGGTCATTGTCCAACCAATTCTTTAATTGATGATGAATCTCATTTTTGAAAATAGCTGTTGGATTTCCAGAAAGTTTTCTGTAATTCTTAGCATCTCCTAACTGACGGTGCACTTCCTTCTCATAATCACTCCTATTTTGAACAACAATAGCCCCTCCTTTGTCTGCATTTTTCACAATCAAAGTAGTATCTTTAGAAAGTTTGTTTAATGCTTCCCTTTCTTCCTTTGATAGATTGTTGTACACCTTATATTCTTTTCTGTTCTTAAGAGTATTTCTGACGTCTTGTTCTACCAATCTGCAATAGGTGTCAACGGATGCATTTCTATGTTTCGGTGGAATAAAAGTGGATTTTCCACGAAATTTACTAGAGTTCTCTGGTGTTTTAATTTCACTAATTGTTGAATCCATTGCAGTTGGTCCATCATCCTTATTACTCTTAAAAAATTCTCGTAGTCTTATAGATCGAAAGAATTTGTGAAAGTCAATGATTGTGTTGAATTCATTACAGTCAGTCGTTGGCACAAAAGATAGGCCTTTTTTCAGGGCTGACTCACATGCAGTAGAGAGGGGTTTGTCACTCAGGTTCATGATGTTGATTATCTCGTGGAGCTCCGGGTGTTGTAGTACGTCCTCTGGCCTCCGGCTCTTCCTCTGCCCCCTGCGGCATTTCTTCCTCGTCCTCGTCGTGTCTGGCCTCCTCGGTTCTGACCGGCGCCTCGTTCTAAAAAAGCGGCCCTGTTTGATGTGGGTCCGCTGGTCTCTGAAGTTGTGTCAAGATCTGTAGTGGAGGAGTGAATCACGTCATTGGCAGTGCGAATATATTCTTCTTTCTTGTCCTTTGGGATTCTCCACATATAAACTTAATTCTTTTCATAATCTTTTGCATCTCTTTGGAATTTCCACACTTTCCTTGCTTTTATTTCTTTCTCCACTTTATTCTTGTATTCCTCCAATTCGTTTTTTATATCCGTGATAGCCTGGATATCCATGTTCTCAATGATTTTCATGTTCTCTTGTATTGAGGCACGTACAGATGTTAACTGAGTTGTTAGCTCTTCAATAGTTAATGCCATTAAATCAAAGGAACATTTATTGGTGATTTCGCACCATTTTTGGCAGAAAGTTTCGTTTTCCTTACCGATCATAGGGCTCTTTTCCAATCTCAGTCCTTTTGGGATACGTTTGTGTCGGAGATAGTCACTGAGCGTCACGGCATGTAGGAACAGTCTCACTTCTTTATTGTAGAGTTTTCTTAATGTCTTTCGTGCCATCGTTGTGGTGTTGGTTTCTGTCGCCTGAGCCAAGTGGCCATCAAACAACGTCTCTTTTAGAAGGATTCTTTCAATATCTTCCGTGGAGTATTCTCGTGTGTTGTGGAGATAACTTGTACCTTCCATGTTGTCAAAACTAAAACTAACGGCGACAACATGGAAGGTACAAGTTATCTCCACAACACACGAGAATACTCCACGGAAGATATTGAAAGAATCCTTCTAAAAGAGACGTTGTTTGATGGCCACTTGGCTCAGGCGACAGAAACCAACACCACAACGATGGCACGAAAGACATTAAGAAAACTCTACAATAAAGAAGTGAGACTGTTCCTACATGCCGTGACGCTCCGACACAAACGTATCCCAAAAGGACTGAGATTGGAAAAGAGCCCTATGATCGGTAAGGAAAACGAAACTTTCTGCCAAAAATGGTGCGAAATCACCAATAAATGTTCCTTTGATTTAATGGCATTAACTATTGAAGAGCTAACAACTCAGTTAACATCTGTACGTGCCTCAATACAAGAGAACATGAAAATCATTGAGAACATGGATATCCAGGCTATCACGGATATAAAAAACAAATTGGAGGAATACAAGAATAAAGTGGAGAAAGAAATAAAAGCAAGGAAAGTGTGGAAATTCCAAAGAGATGCAAAAGATTATGAAAAGAATGAAGTTTATATGTGGAGAATCCCAAAGGACAAGAAAGAAGAATATATTCGCACTGCCAATGACGTGATTCACTCCTCCACTACAGATCTTGACACAACTTCAGAGACCAGCGGACCCACATCAAACAGGGCCGCTTTTTTAGAACGAGGCGCCGGTCAGAACCGAGGAGGCCAGACACGACGAGGACGAGGAAGAAATGCCGCAGGGGGCAGAGGAAGAGCCGGAGGCCAGAGGACGTACTACAACACCCGGAGCTCCACGAGATAATCAACATCATGAACCTGAGTGACAAACCCCTCTCTACTGCATGTGAGTCAGCCCTGAAAAAAGGCCTATCTTTTGTGCCAACGACTGACTGTAATGAATGAGTAATTATGGATGATGGACCAACTGCAATGGATTCAACAATTAGTGAAATTAAAACACCAGAGAACTCTAGTAAATTTCGTGGAAAATCCACTTTTATTCCACCGAAACATAGAAATGCATCCGTTGACACCTATTGCAGATTGGTAGAACAAGACGTCAGAAATACTCTTAAGAACAGAAAAGAATATAAGGTGTACAACAATCTATCAAAGGAAGAAAGGGAAGCATTAAACAAACTTTCTAAAGATACTACTTTGATTGTGAAAAATGCAGACAAAGGAGGGGCTATTGTTGTTCAAAATAGGAGTGATTATGAGAAGGAAGTGCACCGTCAGTTAGGAGATGCTAAGAATTACAGAAAACTTTCTGGAAATCCAACAGCTATTTTCAAAAATGAGATTCATCATCAATTACAGAATTGGTTGGACAATGACCTCTTGACCAAAAAAGAATATGCCTTTCTGAAGATAGATCATCCAATGACTCCAGTGTTCTATTGCCTGCCAAAAGTGCATAAAGATCCTGTTCAACCTAAAGGTAGACCAATAGTGGCAGCAATTGGATCTCTCACTGAAAACATCTCTTCCTATGTGGACTTCTTCCTACAACCAATTGTGAAATCTCTCCCATCCTTCACACAGGATTCAACAGACCTACTGAAGACTTTGAAGTCCGTCCAGGATCCGACCACTGTGACCTACATGGCCTGTTTGGACATCGAATCCTTGTACACTTCAGTACCCCATACAGGGGCTCTAGAAGCCCTGACACTGTTCCTGAATCAACGTCCACCGGATTCAACACCAGAAACACACGTTCTTATAGAACTGACAGAGACTCTACTCACGCATAACTACTTCATGTTCCAAGATGAGAACTATCTACAAATCAAGGGCGTGAGTATGGGAAGCAAAGCCAGCCCATCCATAGCCAATATTTATATGGGTCTTTTTGAGCAGAATTATGTATTCAATTCCTCAGAAAATGTGTTTTTACCATACATTAAGATGTGGAAAAGATATATAGATGATATTTGCATACTGTGGACAGGGGATGAAATGACACTGATACAATTCTTTAATTTCCTCAATGCCAAAAATGAACATCTAAAGTTTACTATGGAGTATGACCAACACCAAGTGAATTTCTTAGATATTATAATCAAAAAAGACAATGGTACATTCCAAACGGATGTATACAGAAAACCTTGTTACAGAAATTCTCTGTTGAGAAGTGATTCATTTCATCCTACTCCGCTAAAAAACAGTTTACCTATCAGCCAGTTCTACAGGATCTGTAGAATCTGTAGTACAGATGAATGTTTTCAGGAACAGACAGATACTTTAAAAACGATGTTTAAAACCAGAGGGTACACACAAGACATTGTAGAAAAAGCAGCTTTGAAAGTGGGTCATAAAACCCAAGAAGATTGCTTACAATCTACAAGAAACAAAACTACCTCTGGACAACCTATACAGTGTATTACACAATACTCGCCTCTAGGCAACCTTTTTAAACATACTATTAAAAAACATTGGCATCTTCTCAGTTCTGATCCAACATTGGATAAATCTTTTCAGATCCCCCCTAGACTAGTCTACAGGAGAGCACATAACATCAGAGACATTGTGGTTAAATCAGACCTGCCTCCTAAGAAAACACACAATTTTTTAGATGACTTACCAGATGGAAACCGACGTTGTGGTTCGTGTGCTCAATGTCACTTCACAGAAAAATGCACTGTTTTCTATCACCCAACAACTGGGAAAGAGATAAAAATAAGAGGCAAAATAACATGTACAACTACCAATGTAATCTATATGCTTAAGTGCCCATGTGGTAAGGCATATGTCGGTAAGACAACACGTGCTTTAAAAACACGCATTGCTGAACACAGGAGTACGATACGGAATGGGGATGAAAAAAGCCCAGTAGCTTTACATTTTAAAAAGGCACACCACAATGTCTCATCATTAAGATACCTTGGAATAGAGAGAGTGCATCTTCCAAGACGAGGGGGAGATATAGATAATCTCCTACTGAGGAGAGAAGTATGGTGGATCCATTATCTTAAAACGATGGCACCAACAGGACTTAATGAGGACTTTGACATTAGACCTTATTTGTAAATTTAACTTATAGAGGGAGACAGTCAATGGACTTTGTTTTTGTTTTTTGTTTGTGTTTTTTTCATTTTTGTTTTCAGTGACTAACACTGCTGCCTATCTGTAAATGATGTCTTAATGTTGTGTTTAACATAGATATTTCTCAAATCTTCTAAAAAATGTCAAATGAAAAGAAATTGTTACTTAATTATGTATAGAATGTATCATGCAAATATTGGGACCGCCCCTGATCACCAGGTGGGGCTGATAATCAATTTAGTTCACTTCCTGTATAAAAAGATGTCAGTGTGTTGTTGTCTTCATGCTTGAAGAAGACCAGAAGGGTCGAAACGTCGCATCTGCCTTTTTTTGTCAAATAAAACACCTTGGAACTACGACTTATTTTATCTCTTCCCACGGCGACTATGGATAGGGAATTTCTTTATTTAATTAAAATGTTCACGACAACATGGATGCATGTACTCTGCCAGTATGTTTAATATCCATAATACTAAAGGTTTGACTAAGATTTGTATGAAATTTTATTGTAAAAAAAAGAAAAATTTATTTACCACCATTGGCCTTTTCATGTCACGCACCACCTAAAGGGCGCTCGCGCACCACAAGGTGTGCGCGCACCACAGTTTGGGAACCACTGGGCTAGAGGATGAACTAAAATATTGTGAAAACATAAATCAATTCAAATCTAGACTAAACAAATCTATTTTTGATAGGTACAGAAGGGAGAAGAGCTTTAATTGCATATTAATAAAAATAAATAAAAGAAAATACATATGATACTGTATTGTACGCTATATCATATCACATTATATAATCATATTATAATACATTTTTATATTATATTGAACTATATTTGCAGTATATGCTATTATATTATGGTACTATATTATATTGTATATATCATGTACTATATATCTCGCAGTACTCTCATTATTTATTGCTGACAGGTTTGTTTATTATTTCAAGCTGGTTACAACCTAAGTCACCTAATGAACAATGCAGATGTAAACCACTGACAGTCATTGTGACAGAGGGAATGTGAGCCTGTAAAGATCAGCAGCTGAATGTGATGTTATTGTTTAGAGTTACCTGAGCAGGTCACAGTCCAGCTGAACTGGATAGAGTAAGACATGACGAGCCACTCTGGTTCTGTCCAACACTTCCTCAGTGCAGACTCAGAGCCAGAACAGGGAGGGTTAATGCGCCATATAGGTTGGAGAGAACCACGATGCTGAATTCCATCGTACAGACAATAGCCACAGCCCAGCTGTCTGCACACTACGTTTGCTGTGTTCCGGAATAACGTCGCACGTCTGCCCCGGGGGGGAAAGTCTGCTGGTCTCCAGATTCCATTGTGGTTGATCTGCAGTATCCCAGCACAGCCACTGCCTCCTACCAACCTTACATCGTCGTGCACTGCACAGAAACAAGAGAGAAAAGACTACATTTAGAGACATGTTTATCTGTAATTAGAAATGGGATTCATTAAAGGTGTTGCTCCTAAATACTAATAAAACTGAGATGATAATTGTTGGCCTCCTAGACTGAGGTGTATGTTTAAGGACACCTCCCTGAAATGTGAGAATTGTCTTATTTCACAGAAGCTCCACCATTAAAAACCTCTGCATGCTTTTTCATCATTCTCTCATATTTGATTGACACGTCAAAGATATGACCAGAATGGCCTTATTTCATCTTTGTAATATTTAAAACATCTGATCTCTATAGTATTAACCCTTGTGTTTGCATTTATGTTACTCTGGTGGACCGCCAGCATTATTGGGATTTTAAAACAATAAATCCATAACAATTTATGTAAAAATTATGACATATGTTAACTTTATCTCAAATTTCAAGCAATTTAAACGGCATATACTGTATGGTTAATGTTTCCCATTTACCTCTGCTAGATCACAATTATGAATAAAAGTGATATTTGTTTTTTTGTGATCAAATGTGATGTCTGTGAAAAGAAAATCCATGATAATCGAGACATTAATTTAATAAATCACGTTTATCTTGAAAAATATGAATGAAACAAGGTGGAAGCAGACAGTGAAGGAACACAGTGAACCTTTTTGTTACATTTCTACCATGTTTACTTGTTTTCATCAAAAATGTCCACAGTTTGGGGTCCAGTTACACCACGTATGTAAGATAGATGTGTAGGGGTGCACAGTGTGTTCTTTTACATGTTCTTCACAGAAAATGAGACAAGGCCAATGACCAATAATAATAATAATAATAATAATAATAATAATACACTTTATTTGTATAGCACCTTTCATAGAATTGCAGCTCAAAGTGCTTTACAACAGAAAAAGATAGGCATAAAATGAGCACATAAAGTGCAGACATATAAAATCACAGTTTTTCACATAGTGCAATCAAATAGTAAAATATAATAGACATAAAATGAGCACATAAAGTGCAGACATACAGTTTAGAACCTGTAATAAAAAGTAATATAGAATGGACGAGTAAAATTATGCAATAGTGCATTGCAATAAGGTAGTTCTGAATGACTGTTTAACAGTTTAAAACCGTCTTTACCTTCCCTGTTTGATATCCACAGTTTAAGAACCTGACAGTCTTCCTTCCTGTTTGATACCCACTTTGACCCTTCGAACCTCCCTCTCAGGGCGCAGTTCTAGCCCTGGGTCCCCACATAGTTTTAAAAACCTGACAGTCTTTCCTCCTGCTTGATACTCACATAGTTTGATACCTGACAGTTTAGAACCTGTGATAAAAGTAATAAAAGAGTCAAATAGAATGGACAGAGTAAAATAGTGTCAGTACAATCAGCAGTGGAGTGTATTAAAAGGCTATGGTGAAGAGATACGTTTTTAGCTTATTTTTGAAGATATTTAGAGATTTAGCTTCCCTAATGTGCATAACTTTGGTGCATAGTTTGCGAAGGCTGCGTCCATGATTTTCTTTAGGCTGTGGGTTGGAACCTTCAAATAGACCAGTAGTAGATGATCGTAATATTCTAGAAGGCACATAAGTTGACTAGATATGACTCATTGTATAATTTATCTTAGTAAACATCCCTCAAACCAGAACACAACACAAGGGTTAACTGTGTCTGATGCTGAAACCATAGTACATGCTTTTGTTTTGTCCAGACTTGATTACCGTAATAAATTATATGGACTACAACTTTCTACTGTGAAAAGTCTTCAACTCATAAGAAATGCAGCTGCCAGAATCATTATCAAAACCAGAAAATGTGATATTACAACGCCCATTCTGACTTTAAAGTGCTACTGGTAACATAAGACTACATGGACTTGCAGCGCTCTATTTATCAGAACTCATCACGTGATATTCACTGACACACGTCCTCCAATCACAAAATATGGGCTACCTCTGTATCCGTAGGGTTAAAAGAAATCAGCAGATAACAGAGAATTCTCCTATCTGTGGAATAAACTCCCTGCCATAGTCAGGGAGGCAAGCTCAGTTAATATCTTCAAATCCAAACTCTTCTCTCTCTCCTATGGCAGACCCTTAGCCATGCCTGGTCTGGGATAAACTCAGCCACTCAGAAAGTGTAGTTCATGTATTGTTAGTGTCGGGAAAAGTTGATGGAAAACATAGTTAGGTTGACTTTTTTGCACTTGATTAACTGTCTGTTCTACACCTTCACCCCTTACCCTAAACCAGGATCATATCCTACCCCCTGCCTTCACCCCTTACCTTAAGATCATATCCTACCCCCTGCCTCCACCCCTTACCTTAAGATCATATCCTACCCCCTGCCTCCACCCCCTGCAAACACACACACACACACACACACACACACACACACACACACACACACACACACACACATGTAATAATCACCGTAGGAAATCCAGGGGTCATAGCAGCAGAGGGAGGCACAGGCAGGGTAATATAAATGTGTGTGTGTGTGTGTGTGTGTGTGTGCGCGTGTGTGTGCGCACGTGTGTGTGTGTGTGTGTGTGTGTGTGTGTGTGTGTGTGTGTGTGTGTGTGTGTGTGTGCGTGTGTGTGATGGACTGTGTGGTGATCATCAGCTTGGGCAGAAAACAGTTGTATCTCTATGGTGATCAGCCTCTGTAGCCTCTACTACCTTATTCTATTTCTAGGGTTATTGTTACAAAGGGTCAGATTAAACCGAATATATATATTTATTGCCTGAGATCCCATGTATAATATTTGTATATCGTTTGATATCCCCTGTATATTCCTTGTACAATATGCACTGAATATCCCTTTAGTCTACAGGACAGACCATAATATTCGTTCTCCTATTGGAAGCGATCCCCCGGCGCCACTGCCTTACCCCCTAGAGCTGACTTCAAAGGTACCGACGAGATATGTCTGTACATGCCCAGCTTCTGCCCATGAATACGGCTACTGAAATACGAATGGTACTATTTGTTCACAGCGCATATATATATGGCGCAAGTAAAGTAGAACTTTCTCTTAGTCTCTTAGTCCCTTGTCTCGTTCAGTTCCAGTTATCCAAGCAACGTCTCACCCACTACGCAACGTGGGCAGAGCAGGGCTCGCATTGCCCCAAGATAGAGCCTCGTGTTATCTTAGTATGTTGGTTTAACGTATCGTTCTCTATTTATTAGTAAAGCCTTCATTACGAGTCAAAGACCACGTGGAGTGAGTAATTGTGCGTCTACATAGAGCACTTATTGCCCGTGCTAATAGTATAGTAACGTCAAGTTCAACCGTGCACTACCGCACCGGAGGATATCTACACCGGACCAGCAGCACCACGGAGGATTTACACCCCGCCAGCAGTGCCACTTCCCGGCAAGGATTATTATTCTTCATTCTTCACCAAGCTGCTGGAAGCAGAGAACCGTCTACACCCACTGCTGTGGGATCCACGTGCCCGTGGGGACATCACTCAAGCCCGTCTTTGTCGTACCAGAGGCACCACGGCTTTCACCTGCACGGCGCGCATCCTGGGACCAGGCTGCTTTTCCCCGCTGACTCAGGGAGTAAAACACCGTCTCCAGGTGCCTTGCCACAGCTCCGTGGACCATTGACATTCATAGAGCATTGCCCCCCTCTGCTGGCTTACAACCGGTAGTACCCCCTTTCCCAGAGTACCATAGAGATCATCCTTAATATTCATTATTGATTTGCCTGCACATTCTATTTGCCTTATAAGCGCATCTAAAGTGACAAAGTAATGTAATCTAATATCCCTTTTATGTAATAAATATTCTAACCGAGTATTTTGTGTGGAAAACCGTGTTATTGTGGAAGTGTTCTAATCTATAAGGCTGCTGAAAGACTTGGGTTGAGAAGAGAGAAGATAACATTGATTGTGCATGGGGTTGGAGGAATGGCCATGAAGGTGGACACTCAGAGATACCTCCTCAAAGTTAGAGTGAAGACTCCTACAGGCACTGAAAGAGCCCACGAACTAGTCTGCTACGGCCTAGATGAAATCGCCAAGGTCCATCAAGTGATTCAACCAGAGAGGTTGCAAAGGTTTTTCCCGGAGGTCAAGCTTGAAGAGCTGGAAAGGCCAGAAGAGGTTGAACTACTCATAAGCCACCGAGAGGGAAGACTCGCTCCCCAAAGAGTAAAAGTAGTTGGAGACCTCGTCTTATGGGAGAGTCCACTGGGGAAGACGGTGGGCGGAGCACATCCTGATCTGCATGAAGAGGTGGACGTGGAAGCATATGAATCAAGAACTCACTTTGCTCGCTCCATGAGAACAGCAGCAGTCAAATATCAAGAGACATTTACAGTTGCCAGCAACCGTGAGTTCCTTGAGTGGTGGCACTGGGACAGCATCGGAGCTGCATGTGAACCAATATGTGGAGGATGTCGATGTGGAAACTGTCCACCAGGAGGAAAAGAAATGACCCTGGCAGAGGAGAGGGAGTATGAAATCATTAAAGGAGGCCTCACCTACAAAGAGGAGGATGCTCACACCCCATCTCCACACTGGGATGCAAAATATCCTTGGACCGTAGATCCTGTCTCTCTCCCCTACAACAAAAGTGCAGTCCAGGCCTGCTTCTTAAGGATGGAAAAACAACTGAGCAAAGAACCAGACTGGAAAGTCGCATACACAACCCAAATCCAGGAAATGGTCGAACGAGGAGCAGCCATAAAACTCACCGATGACATCATTGACAAGTGGACTGGACCAGTGTGGTATGTGAGCCACCTGGTGGCGCCAAACCCCCATTCAGTGACAACACCAGTTCGTATTGTCTGGAACAGCAGCCAGAAGTACAAAGGGGTGAGCATGAATGACATCCTTCTTAAGGGACCAGATGTACTCAACCCTATTAGAGCTGTACTGCTACGGTTCAGAGAAGGTGTGCATGCAGCTCTAGGAGACATAAAGAAGATGTACAACTCTGTGTGGCTGGAGCAGCGTGAGATGCATCTACACAGATTCCTCTGGAGAGACAGCCCAGAAGAGGAGATCAGTGAATATGCAATCACCAGAGTCAACATCGGGGACAAACCTGCTGGTTGCATCGCTCAGTTGGCTATGAGAGAAACGGCGAGCCTGCCCAGCTTTGTTCACTTGGAAGATGAACGCAGAGTCATTGAAGAGGACAGTTATGTGGACGACCTCTTGACCTCCCACAATAACCTGGATCAACTCGACAAAATCACTGCAAAAGTTGAAGAGATTTTGGGAGCTGGAGGCTTCTTCCTCAAACCATGGGTCCGGTCAGGGCAAAGTGGGAGGAAAGGAACAGAGAAGGAAGTCCTAAAAGAGGAACAAGGGAAAACCTTCATTCTCCCAAATCAAATGAGGGAAGAAGACAACAAAGCCCTAGGCATCGGCTACCAAGTGGACGAAGACAAGCTCTACATGTTGACCTCTGTTAACTTTTCCAAAAGAAAGAAGAAAATGAGAGTTGGCAAAGATCTCCTCAAAGAAGAGGTGAGAACCGAAACACCAAACCCACTGACTAGAAGGGCTCTCTTAAGCCAAGTAGCCGGGCTGTACGACCCAATTGGCCTAGTAGCACCGGTCAAGCAGAAGGGAGCAATTCTTGTCAGAAAGGCATTCCAAGAGGGAGGAGGTGGCAAGCTGACCCAAGAAACCTGGGACAAACCACTCTCGGAAAGCATCAGAGAAGAAGCCATACAGCTTTTTGAAGAATATGTACAGCTTGGTCAGGTGAAATTCTACAGAAGCCTCACACCAGCTGACTGGAAAGGAAACCCTTGGGGCATCACATTCTCTGATGGAAGTGACAAAACCTTTGGAGCTGTGATGTAGTTAAGGTGGGAAACATGTCATGGCATTGAAGTTCGGTTCGTGGAATCAAAAGCCAAACTGACACCTCTGGATCAAAAGGGAGAAGCTGTAAAAGCTGAGATCTGTGGAGCAGTCTTCGCAGCCAGAATCAGGAAGTATGTGGAAAAGCATGCTCGAATGAAGATCGAGAAATGGTTCCATCTGCTGGACAGTCAGACGGTCCTTGGGGCAATCCAGAGAGACAGTTATGGGTACCAAAGCTTCTTTGCCAACAGAGTGGGTGAAATCCAAAAGACTGCACCAGTGCAGGACTGGTGGTGGATCCGTGGAGGTCTGAACATAGCTGACATCATTACAAGAGGAGGCACTCCTGAAGATTTAAAAGAGGATTCCACCTGGCAAAATGGACCAGATTTCCTGAAGTGGCCAGTGGAGGAGTGGCCCATTAAATCAGCTGGAGAGGTAGCTGCCCAGGCCAGGGAGAGCGTAAACAGACTCCAAAGGAAGGCATTTTCAGCTGCAATCACACGAGCTCAAGCTAAAATCAGTCCGCAGGAAGACGACCCTCTGACCACACAGGAAAGTCAAAAGGAAATGCCAACTCCTCTAAGAAGGAAGCCCACTGGCTGGGTCAAAGATCTTGTGGAAATAAGAAGATTCAGCAACCTGTCCAAACTGGTGAGAGTCATCGCCTGGGTCTATCGAGCTGTCAAGCAGTGGCTAGAGAGGAAGTGCCAGGTGCCAGGGCAGTCAAAGTGGGAGGCAAGCTGGGTTGACTGTAAAAGAAATTGACAACGCATCTGAAGACCTTTTCCTCGCTGCTCAAGAAGCTATAGCCTTCCCAGAGACTCTAAGCAGATTGGCAGTGTACAAAGACGTGAACTCTGGACTCCTACTTTGTGGAGGCAGAATCCAGATGTTCGACGAAGTGAAGACTGCAGTGCCAGTCTTACCTTTTGAATCGTGGGTGTCTACATTGCTGGCACAAGAATCCCACAAAGCAAACCATGAGGGAGTAGCAGGAACCCTTCTTCGCATGAGGAAAAAGGCTTGGGTGATAAAAGGCCGGAGACTTGCCAAGAGGGTGGTTGACAGCTGTGTCGTTTGCAGAAAGAACAATGTAAAACAGTGTCAACAAATCATGGCTGACCTGCCTCCAGAGCGAACAGGCCCAGCTGCACCCTTTGAATTCACCACCATGGACCTGTTCGGCCCCTATGAAGTGAAGGATGAGGTCAAAAAGAGGACCAGACTCAAGGTATGGGGAATCGTCTTCTGCTGCATGGCTTCCCGAGCCATGCACACTGAAGTGGTGAGTGACCAGTCATCCGAAGGATTCCTGCTCGCCTATCAAAGGTTCACTTCGCTGAGAGGACACCCCAGGAAACTCTGGTCAGACCCTGGCTCTAACTTTGTGGGAGCCAAGCCTGCTCTGGAAAAGCTTTACAAATTCCTTGACCAACTGAACAGGCCTGAACTTGAAGGAAGAGCTGCCAAACATGGCACAGAATGGTCGTGGAAGATCCACCCCGCAGACTCTCCCCACAGGAACGGTGCAGCAGAGGCAGCTGTCAGAATAGTGAAGCGGGCCTTAAGCAACCTTGGTGGAGAAGGTGTTTTCACATGGGGAGAATTCCAAACGTTTCTCTTCATGGCAGCCAACCTTGCTAATGAGAGACCCATCGATGCAAGAACTCAAAGCAGGGAAGACTGCATAGAGTACATCACTCCAAACTCTCTGCTTTTAGGACGTGCCCATCCTAAAGGTGACCCTGGAGACTTTCAGTTTGATGGCTACCCATACAAAAGACTTCAGAATATTCAGGCAGAAGTCAGCAAGTTCTGGAAGAAATGGAGCCAATTGGCCGGTCCTAATTTGTTCATAAGGAACAAATGGCACACCAAAGAGCGAAATGTTGCTGTTGGAGATGTGGTCTGGTTGGCTGACCAAAATGCCCTGAGAGGACAGTACAAGCTGGCTAGAGTAGTCAGTGTCAACGCTGACCGCAAAGGCATCGTAAGAGATGTGCTGGTGAGGACCTTTCCCAGCTATCCTGTCCCCATCACGAAAGCAAATGACAAAAGAAAGCCCACAAAATCAAATAGTGAAAACCAAAATCCCGGCCACAATTCTGCATCGAGATGTCAGACGGCTGGTCATTCTACTTCCTATATGAAGAACCAACCAGTCAAGAATCAACTGCAACTAAAACTGTTGAAAAGTTGAAAATAAAAAGTGACTTGGAGTTGGAACTTGGAGTTGTTTCCTTATGTCCTTTGGAGTGGAAAGCAAGAGTTGACTTTATTTCGTTGTATACTGTGCAATGACAATTAAAAGTCTATTCTATTCTATTCTATCTAATATACTTGTGTACAGTATTGGCCAGTAGTACATAGACGGTAGTGATTTAATGATATCAATACTTGATTAATACAGTCAGGGAATTGTACCCCTCAGTTACAATTGGTCCTTCGAGCCGGATAATAATTAGCGTAATATTAATATAATATTAATATTGACATGGCCGATGACGAACACTCCACAAACGGTTCTCCTAAGCTAGATCGCCCGCAGCGCAGACGGCAGCCACCTCCCTATCTAGAGGCATACTCTGTCAGTCCAATACCTAGCTTTAAAGGGAAGTTAAACGCGGAAAAAGTAGAAAGTAAAATTATGTCTGACCTTAACAACCAGGTTACCCCGACCACAGAGGCCCTGGGTGCTAATGTAACTGACCAAGCTCACGGTGGGGACCAGGAGGGAACTGACACGACTTTACCCCCAGACAATACCGAAGAAATAGCCCCCGACCAGCTCCGGGAGGAAGACAACCCTAAAGAGACGCGCACCCAGGAGACGGATCTCCTCGGTACGCAACAGGAGAACGGATCTCCAACAAGTACTGCCGGGAGCCGACCGCCCCGAACGGCGTCTTCCCCCAGCGAGGCGGACAAGATGCTGGCGCAGGCACTCATCGCCACCCTGGCAGCCTCCACCGAACGCGATCGACTTCAAGCGCAACAGACGTGCGAGCGCGAACATTTCGCAGGCGAGCGAGATCGCTTCCAGGCGCAACAAAGGAGCGAAGACGACCGGATAAGACTGGAGACCAGACGCCTCCAGACAGAAGAGAACATCGAGAGAAGCCGCGCCGACGTCGCAAATGCACAGCTCCACGCCGCCCATGCCAGCGCCAATGCCCAGCGCGACGCTGCCCAGGCCAGCGCCAATGCGCAGCGCGACAGCGCCAATGCGCAGCGCGACATCGCCAATGCCCAGCGCGAAGCAGCGCGCGACGCAGCCCATGCCCGGCGCGAGGCAGAGCGCGACCGGCTGCAGGCGGAGCTGATGGACAAACTGGTTGCCATGGCGACACCCCCTCACTCCGCACGGAGCTCCCAGAGATCGTCAAGACATGGGTCTAGGACACATTCCCCTACCCGACGAAGCGACCCGGGACCCCGCCTACAGGAGGATCCTGTCCACGTCTCCGAACCCCCTCCCCGGCCGGTCCATACGAGACCTAGCAACCGGGAAGAACCGGACCACGCCGAGAGACTGAACAGAAGACTCCAGGTCCTAGCAGAGGAAGAGGAGGAGGAGGAGGAGGAGTGTCAAGCCGACCAGCAGCAACGTACTCTGGCCCAGGAGGCCCAGTACAGCCCCGACCAGCAGCAACGTACTCAGGACCAGGAGGTCCAGTACAGCCCAGAAGTCAGCCCCGAGGCCCTGCGTTACAAACCCCCGACTCAACTCACGGGTGAGTTTGACGCACCGTCAGCCCCGAGGAACAGCACCTGGGTACCCGACCTTCGGTACCCACCAAGTACCAGCCCAAGACGACACGCAAGAGGAGACTCGCCTAGGAGGCCTCTCCCCCAACGCTCACCGATGTGCCAGTCATCCATGACATCATACATTGCCACGCCGTCATTTCCCGACTTCGCCTATGAGAGTCGAGCACAGTACACGGAGCTCCGGATGTGCCTAGAGACAATGATGGTGGATGTCGCTGATGAACGCCACAAGTATGCAATATTACTGAAGCACCTGAAAGTACCGCGAGCGCACAATATAGCGCTGGCCTATGCCACCTCTTCGACACCATACACCGCGGCCCTAGCGGCGCTGGACCAGAGATATGGACGTATATGGGATTACGTAATAGAAGAGATAAGGCATATTGACCGCTTACCCCCAGCAACAGACAATCGCTCACTAGACGACCTGTCAATCAAAGTGCAGTCCCTGGTAGGGATGCTGGGAGCGCAACGGGAAAAGGGCATGCATGAGCTATACGCCAACTCTAACGTCGAGAGGATTTTGGAGAAGCTGCCACCCGCAAGACAAGAGCGTTTTAGGCGGCAGAGAGACTACCGGGATCCCAACGGCCCCGAACCATCCCTCCTTGATCTAGCCGACTTCCTGGCGAGAGAAGTCAGCAGCTTACGACTGGATACGTTCGGGCGGAGCACGCCAAGCTCCAGAGAGGGACCCAGGAGAATAAATGATGGAAGAAGATCGGTGACTGTTATGCACCAAGCCGAATCAGTACCGCAGCACCAGAACCACAACACCCCCTCGACGAAAGAGGACCAGTGGAAGATTGAGTGCCAGTACTGTGAGGGAGAACATCGGCTCTATCAGTGCGAAGATTTCAAGAAGCTGACCACGGATGATGTGAGCCAGTGGGTCAAGGACCACCGCCGCTGCTTCCGCTGCGCGCGCAGCCACCTAGCAGCTGAGTGCCGCCTGAAGAAAAAGTGCAGCAGGTGCGGTGGCACCCACCTGGAGGTCCTGCATGACATCAACAGGCATCACCCAGGACAACAGAGTGGGCCCGTCACGATACTGTACCATGCCGAGGCGGTGGCACCAGAACCAAAGTTCCACCAGACCGCTCCCTGGTGTCCCGACTGCTACGGCAGACACTGGGAGTCAAGGTGCGACTCGTGCCATATAGAGTCTACATCACCACCCGAGACAGGAGTGCTCCACATAGACCCCCAGCATAGCGGGACCCCCCGTGTGCTCCTCAAAGTGGTCAGGGTGCTCCTGAGCCACGAGGACAAAGTCATGGACACTTACGCCGTCCTTGATGACGGGTCAGAGAAGACCCTTCTGCTCGCGTCCGCTGCGGCCCAGCTGGGACTGCGGGGGAGCGAGAACCAAATGACGATTCGGACAATAAGAGATTTAAAGACGATAAAGGGCGAGAATGTCTCCTTCACTATCGCAGCAAGCGGGCAGCCAGAGCGACGGTATAGGATTACAAATGCTTTCACCAGCCAAGAAATAGGACTATCACAGTACACCTACCCCATCCCACAGCTGATGGATAAATACGTGCACCTGCGTCAACTACCTATCCCGCTCATAGACGGCGCCACCCCGACCCTGCTGATAGGCTCCGACCATGCAGACCTCATCGTCCCGATAGACCGGGTCCATACCGGAACCCGAGGCTGTCCTGCAGCAGTCGAGACCCGCCTAGGGTGGACACTACAAGGCCCCCTCGCTAAATCTCTCAACCGAACAGCAGCCACTAGCTGCCTCCACTCCAGAGAGACAGAAGAAGACACCGGCCTCTCCCCCGTACAGCAGAGGCTATTGACATTAAGCGAGAGGCCCGTGAGAGAACCGTGGGTACCAGAGGGAGTTCGGAACTCCACCCCCCTCAGCTGCGCTTCAGACGTAGCTGACCTCGAACCCAGCACCCCAAGCGACTCCTTGACGGGGCGGCCGGGACCGGCCCCTCCTCACACGGGGTACAGAGCGAACAAGAGAAACAGACGGAGGAGGAGAAAGCACAGCCAAGCCCAGATCAAAGCAGTCTCAGGCCCGCTTCCTCCTAAGCCCCCCTTCATCCCGTCCAGTCGTCATGACCATAGACCAGTCACCACCCCGAGCTGCGTGGCCGGCCGGCCGCGTAAGCAAAGTGACCACTGGTGCCGACGGAAAGGTCAGAGTGGCAGAAGTGCTCGGCCAAGGGCGGATCTTCAACCGACCCGTGGCGAGGCTGATAGAGTCGCCAAAGGCTCCCCGACTCGCCTAATGACGACCATGACCCCTGACTTTGTGAACTGCTTGACCCCTCACAGACATTGAGTAGTGGACAGTGCGGTTAATCTGTCCCTGCTTAGCTAATTAGGTGGGACTAATTAGGGGGCGGCTGTTACAAAGGGTCAGATTAAACCGAATATATATATTTATTGCCTGAGATCCCATGTATAATATTTGTATATCATTTGATATCCCCTGTATATTCCTTGTACAATATGCACTGAATATCCCTTTAGTCTACAGGACAGACCATAATATTCGTTCTCCTATTGGAAGCGATCCCCCGGCGCCACTGCCTTACCCCCTAGAGCTGACTTCAAAGGTACCGACGAGATATGTCTGTACATGCCCAGCTTCTGCCCATGAATACGGCTACTGAAATACGAATGGTACTATTTGTTCACAGCGCATATATATATGGCGCAAGTAAAGTAGAACTTTCTCTTAGTCTCTTAGTCCCTTGTCTCGTTCAGTTCCAGTTATCCAAGCAACGTCTCACCCACTACGCAACGTGGGCAGAGCAGGGCTCGCATTGCCCCAAGATAGAGCCTCGTGTTATCTTAGTACGTTGGTTTAACGTATCGTTCTCTATTTATTAGTAAAGCCTTCATTACGAGTCAAAGACCACGTGGAGTGAGTAATTGTGCGTCTACATAGAGCACTTATTGCCCGTGCTAATAGTATAGTAACGTCAAGTTCAACCGTGCACTACCGCACCGGAGGATATCTACACCGGACCAGCAGCACCACGGAGGATTTACACCCCGCCAGCAGTGCCACTTCCCGGCAAGGATTATTATTCTTCATTCTTCACCAAGCTGCTGGAAGCAGAGAACCGTCTACACCCACTGCTGTGGGATCCACGTGCCCGTGGGGACATCACTCAAGCCCGTCTTTGTCGTACCAGAGGCACCACGGCTTTCACCTGCACGGCGCGCATCCTGGGACCAGGCTGCTTTTCCCCGCTGACTCAGGGAGTAAAACACCGTCTCCAGGTGCCTTGCCACAGCTCCGTGGACCATTGACATTCATAGAGCATTGCCCCCCTCTGCTGGCTTACAACCGGTAGTACCCCCTTTCCCAGAGTACCATAGAGATCATCCTTAATATTCATTATTGATTTGCCTGCACATTCTATTTGCCTTATAAGCGCATCTAAAGTGACAAAGTAATGTAATCTAATATCCCTTTTATGTAATAAATATTCTAACCGAGTATTTTGTGTGGAAAACCGTGTTATTGTGGAAGTGTTCTAATCTAATATACTTGTGTACAGTATTGGCCAGTAGTACATAGACGGTAGTGATTTAATGATATCAATACTTGATTAATACAGTCAGGGAATTGTACCCCTCAGTTACAGTTATGGTCTTTAAGCTACTACAGTTGTTTTGACTTTACTATATATATTAATGCCTCTCTGACCTGACAGCTACCCACATCAGTAAGTAGTTTAAATAATATATGTTTTGTTTTGAATCATCTTTGTGTAACTAATATTGTGTCTACTCATAGTCCCAATCCTTCTGTTGCTATTATTCCTGTTCGAATCACTACCAGGTCCCCGGTTGATCTTTTAGGTCGTACTGCTGTTACTCCAAACTTGGTTTTAATACAAATTCAGCCCCGTTATTAATCATGTTATTGATTTTACACCAATTCAGAGTCTCTATTCAGCACTTACTTTTAAAAAGAGAAACGGATTAGGAATCATTCATTGGAATATTAGGAGTTTACATAAAAATCTTGATCATGTCCAGATACTTGTCATGCAGTCTAACCCCGATATCCTGATTTTAAGTGAAACTTGGCTTAAGAAAGGTGATTCTGACTTGGATGTAACTCTAGACAATTACAACCTGTTTAGAGCGGATAGGACTGGGAGGGGGAGGGGTGGCTATTTATGTAAAGTCTATTTTTTCTGTGACTATTTTAAACACTAACAATTCCAAAATGTTTTAAACATTTATTTGGGACCCAATAATTCTGTTAATGTGACTGGAGTCTATAGACCCCCATCAGCCGATGTTAACTCTATTGATAGGATAGCAGAGTTACTATCTCAGTACTCAAATGTTGAACTGATAGTTCTAGGGGATTTTAATATTGATTGGCTTAGTAATGATTCAAACCATCTTAGAGACATTAGTAGTAGCATTGGCTTATCTCAGTTGGTTACTGAACCCACCAGGCCAAATCTAGATTATTCTAGGTCAAGTATAACTGACTTAATGTTTTCTAATAAGACTGATCAAATTAGTGCTTGTGGTGTTTTTTAATTAGGTGTTAGTGATCACTGTCCTATAGCTTGTGTTAGAAACTCTCGATTAGAGAAATCAGTCTCACACTATTAACAAAAGGAATATGAAAAACTTTAGTGATCAGGCTTTTCTAATTGACCTATTCCATAGCGACATCCACTACACATTGGAGATTCCCGATGTCGAAGTAGCACTCAACTTTTTTTCAAAAACCTTTCTCTCAATTGCTAATAAACATGCACCTTATAAAAGGCTTAGAATAAAAAATAGATAGAGCCTGGGCAGCATTTAGACGGCTCAGAAATACATTTACAGCATCTGTGATGTTGAAGGCAGAGGTTCTGTGTAGGATTGTTAGTAACTGTCTAACTGCATATATAACTGTTTCTACTAGTAACTGTCTAACTGCATATATAACTGTTTCCACTAGAGGGCGCTCTAGGCGGAGACACTCAGGAACACCACCAGGTGGCGAGTATAAATAGAGATGTCTCCTCCCACTTCTTTCTCTTTCCCCCAGCCTCTCAGCGAGAGACCTGTAGTGTTACTGCTCTGCCATGTGAATAATAAACCACGGCAGTTAAGGCTCAAGATAGAAACCATGCCTCTTGACCACATTATTGTCACCCTATAGCCGAATTCTGTTAACAGGTTACGGGCCCAGATAACGCCGGGGCGAAATAATAAGGGTAGCAAGCTTAGCTAAAGTATAGGCTAGGTTAGCGGCGGGAGCACCGCGTGGCTAGACGCTAGGCCAACAAGAGCTAAAGCTACGCCTGTAGAGTAACTACTTTCCAAAAGAATAGATTGTCCAATACGTCGGATTCCAATAGGCTGTACTTTATATAGAACCTTCAGCGCACGTTACATTACAGTTGAGTTCTCATCAGTTTCATTCATAAAACGCTCTCTGCCGTCGGCAACTCAATCACCCTAAAAGGACGCAGCTGGTAGCAGGTGCAAGGCATCCTGGGACTTGTATTTCTACTAACGTGGCGACTAATGTAAATAATAGTATCTCTGACTAGAATAAACAAACACTCTTCCACTTCCACTTCTTCATTCAAAGGTAAACAATAATCGATATTAACATATATGAAATATAACTCATAATCATTAACCTGGCCTATTAAGTTACAACATTCTCCAACATTCAGCAGTGTCATTTTCTTGAGAGGGGCTATCCTGGACTTGGATGCCACTAAGCTCGTTCTAAGTTCTCCATCTCGGGTTTCGCCCTGCAGGTAGGCCACAGCACTGTAAGCCATTTCACTGGCGTCACAGAACACATGTAGTTTCAGGAGTTGGCTGTTCTCTGTCTGCAGGTCTATTCTGTACCATCTTGGGATAGCGAGCTGGTGTAGCTGGGGGAGCTCCGAACACCACTGTTGCCATTCTCGAGTCAGATTAGGTGGTAGCTCCTCATCCCAGGAGTCCTCTCTCCCACATTGCTTGAAACATGCACTTGAATCAGACTGTGAAAGGAGTCAGGAACCCAAGGGGGTCATAAATGCGTGCAGACGATTGCAGAACACTTCTCTTTGTATTCTCCTTCTGTTTTAGAATGCTCACCAGTGGCCTTAAGTCAAATGTGAAGTCATCAGTTTCTGGCCTCCATTCCAAGCCGAGCACTTTCAGTACCGCTCCGTGTGTCTCTGGCGCCACTGTGAGGTCAGTTTTGCTCTTCTCCCATTTTTCCATCAATTCAGGAGAGTTTGTCATCCACTTGCAGAGGTCCATGCCTGCGGTCAACAGCATTTGTTTAGAAGTTGTCGTCACAGTGTAAGCTTTTTCAACATTGTGTGAACTTGCAATAAAATCATCAACATAAAGTGATTCTCTCAATGTCTCTACAACGGATGGATGTTCTGTCTCATATTGTTTCAGGTGTTTCCTGATTGTAGCAGCGAGTAAGAATGGACTTGGGGAAGCGCCAAAGACCACTCTGGTCATCCTTAACACTCGTGGCTCTTCCTCCTCTTCTCCCTTTGGTGGGCCAGTGAGCCACAAGAACCTCACGGCATCTCTGTCCCTTTCTGCAAAGGATATTTGCAGGAAGGCCTTCTTGATGTCTGCCATAAAGGCGACCGCATGTTGCCTGAACTTAATCAGGACGTTGAGGAGGTCTGGATTCAGGTTGGGTCCTGTGAATAAGCAGTCATTGAGGGATGGATGGCCATTTTCATGAGATGAAGCATCAAACACTACTCTCAGTTTCGTTATCACCTTGTCCTCTCTGAGTACTGCGTGGTGAGGTAAGTAGTATTTCACACTGTCTGTCCTTGCATCATCCTTCGGCACGTCCTCTGCTATGTTCTGTTGTAAATAGTCCTCCACTACTTCATGATACCTGCTGTAAAAGGTAACATCTTTCTTTAGTCTTTTCTTCAGACCATCAAACCTTTTCTTAGCGATTCTGTAATTGTCTTGGAGTTCTGTTCTTTCTGCCTTCCATGGCAACTCCACTTGGTATCGCCCATCTTTAAAGGTTGTTGTTCTCTCAAACATCTGGTGAGCTTCTTCTTCTGCTGGGTTCTGTGTTTTCTCGCCTGTTATACCCAGAGACTCAATTTCCCAGAATGCCTTTAGTTGATTGGAGACAAGTGTGTCTTCATCAATGGGGATGAACATGCATGCTGCCTCAGCTACACTTGACATGGACACCGGCCCCTGCACAGACCATCCAAAGGTGCTCTCCACTGCAACCAAAGTCTCTGTCAGCCTCTCCACTTTGCCTGATACTATTTGCCAATAATAGTCTGCTCCTATCAGGATGGAGAGCTCTGGATCACTTTCATTTCCTGGGAAGTCTGCCAGTTTCAGACCCTTTTTCTTGAGCTCATGTTGAACCTGGTCACCAGGCACCTTCATCACTGCTGAGCACACCTGTGGGGTCTTAATAGCCTTTATTTCGATTTTTTGCTGGGTGTCCCAGACATTCCTCAAGGTGACCTTCACTGTGTTGTACTGTGACATTGTAGGGACAGAGGATCCAAACGTGTGAAGAGTGAGTTTCTCTTGTCTTATTACTGGTAACTTCAGGCTCTTCACAAGGTTTTCATGGATGAAGCTCCTCTGACTCCCTCCATCTAGTAAGCAACAAGCTATTGCCCTGCCTCCCGGGCCTTCCACCCATGCCTTGGCAGTTTGTAACAGCAGTGTTCTGTCCATCTGGTTTCATCTTCACTGAATGAGGAATGACTGAGGAAACAACAGCCTCTTCCGAAACAGGGGGTTTCTGCTCCTTGCTTTTCTTGCCAGTGCACACAGCAATGTGATGTCTTCTTCCACAGGAGGCCTGCTTTTTACAGAATTTGGCTATGTGTTTCTGTCCTAAACACACAAAACATCTTCCCATTCACATTAGTCTGTCTTTACGTTCAATAACGTTGTTGTCTGGGAAATGTTCTGCTTTGTGATCAGCACTGTCACAGAACAAACAGTTGTACACCTGGCTGGCTGTATGCAGTGTAGCACTAGATTGCATGCTGGGTCTTTTTGATCTCACTTCACTGAATGAGTAGGCCTGTTTCCATGGCTTGCTCTCTTCTTTCTGATGGTTGGATGATGTTGTCATTTGCAGTGCTCTTTCTCAGCTCTGATGTCGTCTAGTTTATTGTCTATTGATTGTACATTGGCTAGCAATATACTGGGTAGTGGTGTCCTGTGCCGCCTGGTTCTCAGCCTGTTACGGACTCCAGCTCTCTTTCCTCGCCGTCTGGGTCCTTTGTCCCTGGGGGCGAGATCCGGTCCTGATGTCCTCAAGATCTCAACGGGCCATTGTTGCGGTTCAGAGAGCTGATCCAGAGATCTCAGCTGATCTCAGCGTCAATCTGATTTAAAAGACGTGTAGTACCACCTTCAGCGCACGTTACATTACAGTTGAGTTCTCATCAGTTTCATTCATAAAACGCTCTCTGCTGTCGGAAACTCAATCACCCTAAAAGGACGCAGCTGGTAGCAGGTGCAAGGCATCCTGGGACTTGTATTTCTACTAACGTGGCGACTAATGTAAATAATAGTATCTCTGACTAGAATAAACAAACACTCTTCCACTTCCACTTCTTCATTCAAAGGTAAACAATAATCGATATTAACATATATGAAATATAACTCATAATCATTAACCTGGCCTATTAAGTTACAACAACGCCTACCACCAACGAAGAGGATGGAAAACAAGAGAAGGGGCAAATGGCCCTCATTCAATGGAAAAGCAGAGGACTACGAGATCTGGGAAGAGCGCATGCTATGCTGCATGCACAGTGCGCGACTGAAGGAGACGATCCTGGTAGCCCCCATGGGAGAACTGGCGGCGGAAGAGCAAGCCCTGGACGACCAGCGTAACGCAGACGCGTACTGTGAGTTAGCGCCGCTGCTCGACGACACCAGCCTGGGGCTGATATTACGCGACACTAAAGACAGAGGCCGAGAAAGCCTGGAGGTGTTGAGAGCATTACATCGGGCGAGGAAGACCCCGAGTCGTGGCCCTCTACATAGCACTAACGGCCCTGAGGAAGGGGCCCACCGAGACTGTGACCGAATACGTCGAAAGAGTGGAGCAAATCACGACGCCATTGAGGAGTGCCGGAGAAGCACCAAGCGATGGGCTAATGATGGCGATGATAATACAAAACGGACATCACGCTGGGACAGTTCAAGGATAAGTTAAGGAACTTCGAGGCCTCAGAAGAGGCCTCAGAAGATACCCACCCGGCCGCCGCGAGCGACGCCAAGGGAGAGGACCAGGACCACGACGGAACTGGCGTGTTGGCGATGCGGAGCGAAAGGCCATCGGAGAAGCGACTGCTGCGACTGGTGTAGCTTCTGCAAATCCACGGGGCACACAGACAGAGCGTGCATGAAGAAACACGACCAGAGTGCGCGATACGTGCATGGGCAAGATGACGGCCATGGACGAGACGGCGGCCACGGACGAAACGGAGGCCACGGACAAAATGGCGGCTATGGACAAAATGGCGACTACGGACAAGATGGCGGCTACGGACAAGAAGACGGCTGTGGACAGGATGACGAATAACGGGACAAGAAGACTGCGCTTTCGGGGCGCGGACGGCGTGCACCGCCGGACCGGCCCAGCTGCAGCGAGCCCAGAGAAGGGGACTGATCGTGGACACAGGTGCGTCGTCCCATGTCATCAACGACAGGAGTCGGTTCAAGAACTTTGACGACACTTTCCACCCGGAGAGGCACAGCATGGAGCTGGCAGACGGGAGACGCACCTACGGATTGGCGCAAGAGAGAGGAGACGCACAGGTATGCCTCACGGACAGTAAGGGGCGCCGGCGTACGGTGACGTTAAAGAACGGTCTCTACGTACCATCGTTCCCACAAGGACTATTCTCTGTAATAGCTGCTACTGCAAGCTGTGCCAAGGTATTCTTTGATAAAGGTAAAAATGTTCTTGTAGAACCTGACGGTACGCGGTTTGACATAGATGTACCAGAGAATATATTATCTGCAAACGGAGTGTAATGACAACGACAAGCGTAATGATAACGACAAGTGTAATGATAATAATGATGTGTGTAGCGTGACGGCCAGTCACGATATTCAGACATAGCAGGAGTTTATGGGTCATTGTAATTACGAGGATTTACTGAAACTGCAAGTAGTGTCAGAAGCAGTGTTGGGACTAACGCGTTACAAAGTAACGCGTTACAGAAACAAAGTTACTTTTTGCCGCAACTAGTACTCTAACGCATTACTTTTGAAATTCAGTAACGCTACTTACGTTACTGAATGGTTCGTCACTGCGTTATTTGCGTTATATACGGCGTAGATTGATAGCGAGTGGTAGTGATTATTATTATTATTATTATTATTATTATCCTCATATCCGTAGAATGATACGAGGCGAGTCTGGCCACTGGCCAATCAGAAATGCGCAAACCAGAAATGCGGCTACGGAAAGAAATAAACCCTCTCTATTGTAAACAAAACAAACGCTCGCTATGAATCTACATAAAAAGAACGCAGTAACAAACTAACAAACCATTTAGCAACTACTTGGAGAGATAATTAATATACAACATGGAAACGAGATAAAGAACATGTTTGAGGCGCTGCTGGAGTCAACTGGACTAACTTAACGTTACTACATCTCGACCACCACAGACTTTGGTGAGTGCAATGTGTTCACTGAAACTCAAGTTGATCAACGGATTTTGACTGTACGAAATCTGCCAGGGAATCTCATAATACTAATCAAACAATATAAATATAGTCCTTTCATGCACAATTGATATCCTAACTATTCTAACGTTGCAATGCTTTGATTGATATCTTAAACAACGTTGCAACTTGCAAGATGGTGAATGAATGAATGAATGAAAACTTTATTTAACAGATTGCAGAATGGGTACAATACAGTACGGCTCAATACATACAATTGTTAAGGGGATGCAGACCTGAGAAAGACGTTTGTCTTGTTTCCATCAGGGTCCCCCATTTTCAATTCATATAGACATTTATGACATACAACATACATGACATTTATGGCATAGGGACATATAGGTATTTAGTACTGATACATTTGTGACATAAACGGTATTCAAATATACAGTACTGTTACCCCTAGCTTTGGGTAGGGCGTTCCACATTGTTGTGGCATAATTGCGAAACGTGTTTAGTCCCTTGTTTGAGCCGAATCTGGGTTTTACATGATTTGTTGAGCTTCCTCTGGTGTAGTGGTTGTGGTATTCACTGACCTTTGGGAAGTATTTTGACATGTACATGGGTACCCCGGTCGTATAGTGTATCTTGTAGACCAGGCCCATTGCAAGTTGCTGTACTCTGTCGTCTACTCTAAGCCATCCTAGGTTGTCAAAGTGGGCAGGGGTGAGGTGGGTTCTGGGGTTCAGGTCAAGTAGTAGTCTGACCAGTTTGTTTTGTGATGTTTGTAATTTTGTTTTAAGCGCCTTTGAGGTGCTTTGGTACCATGAGGTGCACGCATAGTCGTAGTACCCTTGAATTATAATGGTTATAATGAAACACTCCGGCGACATCAAGGCTGTTCCTTCAACCGGCACACTTCTTATTATATCGACTCGGGACAACATTTGTTTGTGTCAGATTTGTGTTTGTATCTAGACCACATTGCTTAGCAGAGTTCGGTGATGTGAATGGAAACTGTCAAGTTGATCAACCGATTTTTTGAGTACTATCTGGGGCATGGGACTCGGGAGCAATCTTTTTTTTTTATTTATTTTTTTAAATAACTAAATAGTTACTTTTCACAGTAACTCATTACTTTTGGGTGTAAGTAACTAGTACAGTAACGAAGTTACTTTGAAATTAAGTAACTAGTAAAGTAACTGAGTTACTATTTTTCAGTAACTAGCACAACACTGGTCAGAAGGCATCAAATTGCAATGCAAAAATGAAATCTCAACATATCAATCTGTCTGGGGTTGCATTTTGTTCAGACACACATAAAAATGATTTGTGCAAAGTTTGGGAAAGATTCGTTGAGCATGTGAAAAGCATTTGAAAAATATGAAAATAGGCCTTTTTGGGCGTTTTACTAGATAACATGACAAGGCCATTTAAAAAACGGCAAGAAATTGTTTTTGAGAACAACATTTATTAACCCTAACATTTAAGAACAAAATGTTTGATAACAACATTGAAATAGTCTTTTTCAATGTCTCAAGCATTCTAGAGTCCTAGACCTGGTCCAGCTTGTGCTTGCAGCAGCGGAGGTTTGGCTGTGTTGAGCGGTCATGCTCAACTGCCTGTAGCACATTCTGCAGGTGCTCCTGGCTGCTGCCACAAAGTCTGACGTCATTTTGACGCCACGCTAGGCAGTCATTCACAACATTGATGGCACATACATTCAGTGCACCCATCTGAAATGCTGTACTGGTAGCCCAATCCTCTACATCCAGTGAAAGAAACGCGGGATCAATGTGCAGCAGGTGCATGCCGAACCAGCAGTCTGGGTTGGCGAGGCCAGCCAAGCTGGTGGTCGGCGAGAGGGCTGGAAACTTTGGCTTGCCGCAGTCAGTGCCAAAGCGGAGCTGTGGGGCTTGCATGGATATATCAGCCGGCTTGTGCTACAATATAGCATCTGCAAGTGTGCGCCACTCGCCAACTGGCACCTTGGTGCTGAAGAGTGCCAGGGGCAGCATCTCGCCTGACAGGTACCATATGTGCCGCTCCAGCACCTTAATCGCTGATGCTGCGATGCCCTCGTCAACAGACTTGTATGCGTACAGGTGGTGGTAGAGTGTAAGGTCATTCCATGTCGCATCTACGGCCGTGCCGCAGGTCAACCACCACGTTGTGTAGATGTGCGTGATGAAGTTGGCAAACGCCCGAATCTTCAGCACCTGCTGCTGTGTAGTGATGGTCCCTTGAGGAAGCAAGGCAATGTGCTGCTCCATCAAGGCCAGCTTGAGAGTGTAGAGCAGCTTGGCCATCCACCGCGCCTTGTGCAGTGCTCCCGGTCGTTGGAACTTAACTGGAGTGTGTTTTGCACTGTCTGCACAAGACATAGCTGCACAAACTCGCGATAGTCGTCTCGCTTGTAGTCGAGCACTCCTGCAGCGCATACAATTAGTTCAGCACGCAACTTGCCTGGGAACAGGGGTTCGGCATCGCCAGGAATGTAGCGGGACAATGGGCCGCTGTCTTTGTGTGGCAACAGGTTCCAGTTGTCCCGCAGGCGTGTAAACAATGTAACCTCTGGCGAATGTGACGTCTCCACCTTGAGGTCAGTGAAGATGTGGCTGAGGAGCACCTCGCCGATGTGGTGCTGACACCCGGACCAGAGCAGTGGTCGACCCAGTGAGAGCTGGATGGCAATGCAGGCTGCCGTGAGATGGCCAGTGTTTGACAGTGGTGTCAAATACCATGTTGACAACCTGATCGTGCAGCACCAGTCCTGCAGCAGCTTGCATGTCAGCCGGGCAATGATCATTCCGCATGCCTCGTCAGTCCCCTTCATATATGCTGGCACACCGAGCAGTTTGAGCCGCTCCGTGTCTCCTACGACCACTGTCAGACGCTCCTACTGGCGCACATTGTTGAGCATTGGTGTCAACTTGCTGTCCCAGTGCAAGGTGCACATGGGAGGTGGTGTCCACCGTTCATGCTGGTCCTCTGATGGCCTGCAGCACATGGCGGCAGGCTCGGTCTGCTGTTGCATAGGATGTAGAGACCTTTGTCGAATTGCCACCGGATTCGTCGATCAGTGAAGCATGAAGGAAGCCTGCTGCATTGGTGTGATCTTCAACCATGTAGCCAGTGACACAAGACTCAGCCGGCTGAGAATGTCTGATGGAATGAACGAAGGCTTACGCTCACGGGTGGGTGTGTTCTCAGCCGGTGGAGCAGCGGTTTCATCTGCATTGCTGTCTTCATCACTTTCGCTTTCCAACACCGCCATGCTGGACCTCGCAGTCATCTCCTGCTACTCCTTGGTAAGGCATGCTGCGCTGCTTCACGCTCCTGTCGCCGCTTCAGCTTGGATTGCAGCTTGGCATCGAATGCTCCATATGTGGCCACTCTGTCGCCCTTCATGCTGGCCAGGAAAGCAATATCCTCTGGATCACAGATCAGCTCCTCTGCATTTGGAGACCACAGCGGGAATGTGGCATCCAGCGTGTGCTCCATTACGTCCACCAGTCGAGCTGTAGCCTCACTGGAGCGCCTGGCCTTTGGAATGTGCCGCAGCTTGTTGCTAGCATCGACAAGCACTACCATCTTGTCGCATGCTCGACAATCACTCACCATTGGGATATTGGCCTTTCCATAAAATGGCCGCACCTGCTCCAAAAGTTCCTTAGCCAAATGGAACCGTAACAAGGCTCCGGTCAAACCTGGCCGCTTGGCATGCAGTTGCGTGTCGCAGTTGTACATCATGCATCGCAAGATCTGGCGACCACTTGGCAGTTTGGCGCCAGTGATGATGGCATCTGCATCAGTTATGCTGGCGCCCAGACCTAAGACCAGGCTGCGGTTGCTCTGGCAGAACCTAAGGGCGGTGACACCATCTTGTGAGAACTGGATAGCTGGAGATATAGTTGGAGCTGGATCCTGTGGTGGGTGATGGTGGTGTTGAGGGAATTGAGTAAACTGCGATGCAGAGCCACACAGGCAAAGCTATTTATAGGCCAATCCCCCAAAAAATGTCAGGTGTGAGAAAGAAAATTCAAAACAGGGTAAAATGTGCGGGAATATGGGAGCGGACAGGTCTCTGTGCTTGAAATGTAACAATGTTGCAACCTTTTGTGTGTAACTCACACACAGACACACACACACGCACACAGACACTAACGGCAGGCCATGTTTGGGAGGACAGAGTGAAGGGACACAGTACTACCTACCTATTACCCCCTGTTATAGTTTCCCCCTTTTGCCATAAAAGCTGATGTACCGTTCCACCTCTAAATCATTGCAGAAATATTTTGCATGTATTGTTTTTACATGGATGGTAACACTTTTAACACCCAGACAAATCAATACGCTGGAAATGTGTATTTTGATGCACCCTTTTGATGTGTATTTTGTGCAGCACATTGAAGGAGAAAAGCGTAGACCTGACAAAAATTGTGCAGTGTGCAAAACGGGGAAGTTTACTCAACCGAGATACAGAAATCCCAGAGTAAGTAAGGGTACCACTTGCATTAGTTGACACGGACCTAGCCGGCCCAGTAAGCAACGATTCCATAGGAGGCTTTAGATATGTACAGTCTTTTACAGATGTGTGCACAGGGGCAGTGTTTGTTTACTTTCTCAAAGCAAAGAGTGACACACCCCAGGCCACGGAGAAATTCCTGGCAGACGTAGCCCCTTATGGTAACGTAGGATGCTTGAGGTCCGACAATGAAACCGAGTTCACAAACAGAGAGTTCCAATCACTGTTGAGAAGGTATAAGATAAGACACGAGACGTCACGTCCATATTAGTAGTCTGCAAGGGCCTTGAAATGAAGCCCGTGCCCAGCCCGATCCCGTGAACTTCAGGCCCTGCCCGAAAATAAGCCCAACTGTAAATAATATGTTAAGCCCTAGCCCGCGTGAAAACCCGAAAAAAATTATTATTATTATTACATTTTTTATTTTTTTTTGTATTTGTTTAAAATATTTGAAACACGGTTTTATATGAACTTAATAAATAAACAAAAACGAAAATGTTCAATAGTTCTACCTAAATAACAGATAGTGAAAACTAAAGAAACATTAATTTTATAGCCATATATTTATAGCCAAATATTAAATTATTTTTTTGTTTTAAATATTCTAAACACTGTTTATATATTAACAATATTTTAGTTTATTAATACTGTTTAATATTAAACAAAAACGAAAATGTCCAATAGGTCTAACTAAATAACACATATCATGCTGAAAACTAACAACCATTCTATAGCCTGTTTCGCTAATTCTATTTCCCAGCGCTCGCGTTGACTCACACGGCAGCCTCGTAAAACGTATTTGAAGGCTATATGGAATCTTCTTTGACACACAAACACACACACTACTACACAATAGCCTACTCAGTCACTATACAAACAAACAGAAAACAGAAATCAGATTTCGAGCAGAGCAACATTTATATAATGAAAGCGCAACAGAACAGGGCAGCAGAGCGACCCCACACACCAGCAAATAATAATAATCAGACTCACCACTTCGCTGTGTTGATGTCAGCAACGCGTTGAACAACATTAACAAAACTTCGCCAACCGGCTACATACATCCAAGAACAAATTAAAACATTCGCCAACTGGCTATATTCCAACTTCAACCTATGCCACTTCGGTCTGGTTAATTTGTTCATCATCCACCTGAGCACTCCCCTCGAGTTCTCCCTCCAGGCTGCGGAGGGAGACATCCAAATGTTTCCAAAAATGCAACTTTGCCTTGACTATTTTATCTGTTAACCTATACATCTTGACTCCTCAGACACGAGGCTTTCACTCTCTGATGACAGCACTACGTTACGCGAAAATGAAACAGAAACTTAAGGTTATCCTATAACCCTAGTTATATGAGTATAGCGAGCGCAAAAAAAAAAAAGACGCAATGAAAAGAAAAAAGCGGGCACTGCTTTTAAAAACAAAGCCCTACCCAGCCCGAACCCGTCGGGTCGGGTAGGGCCCCGTCGGGCTCGGGCAAGGTTGCCAGAACGGGGGGGCAGAGGGAATGGCATAACCTTTTCGAAATGGCTAGGAGTAAGCTAGCAGATAGTAACTTACCTAAGAGCCTATGGCATTATGCGGTGCAAGAAGCCGCTTACACCAGAACCAGGTGCTTTAATAAGCACTCGGGCACCACCCCGTATACAGCACTTACAGGAAAGAAGTGTAATCTAGCCAGAATGCACCGATTTGGATCAGTGTGTTATGCGTACCTGCAGGAAAGGAAAAAGCCCAGAGGTGTAAAAGGATTTTTCGTAGGACACAACAAGGGAAGCCCCGCTTTCCTAGTTTATCATCCGGGTAACGGGAGAGTGCAGAAACACATGTTAGTCAAGTTTGTCACGAAGGCAACATGTGAGAGCGAGACACAGACAGAGGAGCCAGAGCTGGACTCCAGAGTAAGGTGTGTAGAAACAGAGACACACCAACCCAGTGTACTTAGTACGGTCGTGCAGGCAGACAGTCAGCAACCCCCAGAGGGCGATGACGAGGAGCACCCGAGGGTGACGTCAAGTGCCCCAAGCAGTGGGAGGTATCCCTCAAGGGAACACAAACCCCCAAAATATCTGACAGACTATGCCCGGAAAGGGAGTGACGAGGAGGACAGTACACCTACCCCCGTTGATTACTACTACAGGGTAGTCAGTGGGGTAACCCCGACCTTTAAAGAGGTCACATTGTCCCCGAAGAGGGCAGACAGACAGTGGGAGGGAAATGGGTGTATTCAATCCAGGAGGGTATTGAAGGCCACGACAAATACAAAGTATGGTTAGTAGAAAATTGCTTAAATGCTGAAGGAGGGTACCCCATGTTTAAATAATGAAGGAGGGTGGCTACACTGCGTAAAGGCAGGAGGAGGATACTCTAGGTTTAAATACGGGAGGAGTAGAATCCAGGTTTAAATACCTGATTAGAGTACATGTCTAAATACTGAAATGAATCCTATGTTTAATCCCAGGTTTAAGTACAGAGGTGGATGATTGTTTAATACCACGTTTAAATACAAAGGTGGATGACTTACCATGTTCTCAATGATGTAACTATGTGGGAAAGACCCTGAAACGTTTAGACATGTAAGAAGGTAGATCAAGGGAAACACCATGTGATCAAAGACTAGACTATCAGGAGGATGCTCAGAAACTGAAAAATGTACAGAGATGCTGTGGGTAGCCTCATTTATTTAACAATGTGTACCCGCCCTGACCAATGGTTTGTAGAGAGTAGATTATCACAGCATTTGGCTGACCCCATAGAGGAGCATTTGGATTACAGCCAAACATGTTTTTTTGTTATCTTAAAGGTACAGGATATTGTGTGAGTTTGAATACAGACAGCTCACTGGTTTCGTGGGAAAACAAAAAAGCAGCCCACAATGGTACTATCAACTAGTGAAGCCGAATATACGGCTCTAGCTATAACCATACATGAGTGTATTTACCCAGAACAACTGTTAGAAGTGATGGAGATAAGATTACGAGTATATTGTTTAATATATAATAGGTAATTGAAATGTATTCTCTATACCAGATAAGGTGGTTTTTGAAAAAGAGGGGCATTTTGTCAACATCATTTAAAAATGATGGACACTGTTTATATATGAGGGCTGTTGTTTATGAGGGCAATCAGGGAACCATTGTGATTGCTAGGAACCCAGTGTGTCAACTTAGATATAAACATGCCAATATAGAAAATATCATCTCATCAGATCTGTCATCAGAGAAGAAAGAATGACACCGGTTTACTGTCCAACGGACGACAGAGTAGCAGACACTATGAGGAAACCTGTTCCAAATTAAAATTGAAGGGATTTGCAAGGGTCATGTTTAATGTGAAAGTATTGACTGTCATACCCTGTTTTGGATTATATTATTTCCTTTGTAAAATGTTTTTCCAAGAAGTTATCCAGTATGCTGGATCGCTAAGTGGGAGTGTTGAAACCATCAAGTGTCGACCTTCCTTCCTCCCGAGGGAGTTAACGGCGATCATCCTGGTCGGAGTGTATATTCCACCGCAAGCCAGCACTGGTGCCGCGCTCTCCAGGCTCCACGACGAGGTAAACAAACTCCAAGCAGCGAACGTTGACGCCGCCATTGTAGTAGTGGGTGATTTCAATAGCGCCAATCTATCAGCATGTGACTTGTAACACCAGAGGCGGTAACATTTTAGACCACTGTTACACGCAATTCAAGGGTGGATACAAGTCTCAGGCTGCTAGTGGCTTCGGAAAATCTGATCATGCGGCCATCTTGCTTTCTCCAAAGTACAAACAAAAAATCAAGAGCACTCCGGTAGTCTTGCGAGAGGTGCAGAAATGGGATGTGGTGTCAGAGGAGATGCTCCAAGCTGCGCTTGAGTGCACAGACTGGAGCGTGTTCCGCGACACAGATAACATTAATGTCTACACGGAGACAGTGCTGGACTTTGTTCGTACTTTGGTGGAAGAAACAATCCCCACTACCACAATTAAAGTTTACCCAAATCAAAAACCCTGGGTAGACAAATCCGTCCGTGAAGCTCTGAAAGCGCGCACCAAAGCATACAACGACGGCCTGGTGGCAGGCAACATGAATGACCACAAGGTGGCGCGATACAACGTAAGGAGGACAGTAATAGAGGCAAAACGGTGCTACAGGGATAAAATTGAACTCCAGTTTGAACAGGCTGACTCCAGAGCTATGTGGCAGGGCCTCAAAACGATGACAGACTACAAAGGCACCTCCCTCAAACTGAACAGTGACATCTCCTTAGCAAATGACCTCAATACCTTCTACGCGAGGTTTGAGGCTGGTAATAACAACACCAGCCCACAAGCCACGGCAATGGGGGGGGGGGGGGGGGGGTCTGCTGCTGATGGAGACTCAGTGTTCAGGGTAACAGAGCATGAGGTGAGGCGGACCTTTAAAAAAGTGAATATCAGGAAGGCAGCAGGACCGGACAGCATCCCCGGCCGCGTCCTAAAAGTCTGTGCCGACAAACTGGCCCCGGTATTCACTGACATATTTAACCTGTCCTTAGAACAGGCTGTCATCCCCACCTGCCTGAAGAAGTCCACTATTATCCCTGTACCCAAAAAATCCAAGCCTGCTTGCCTCAACGACTACCGCCCTGTAGCTCTCACCTCCATAGCCATGAAGTGCTTTGAGAAGCTAGTAAAGGGCTACATCTGCTCCTCCCTCCCCATCAACCTGGACCCCCTGCAATTTGCATACCGCCCCAACAGGTCCACGGAGGACGCCATAGCCCATATGCTGCACACAGCAGCATCACACCTGGACAAGAGGAAGGGGAACTATGTGAGAATGCTATTCATCGACTACAGCTCGGCATTCAATACCATAGTCCCCTCCAAACTCATAGCCAAGCTCAGGGACCTGGGCTTGAACTATGACCTCTGCCAGTGGGTCTTGGACTTCCTGACGGGCAGACCCCAGTTGGTGAGAGCAGGCAACTGCACCTCCTCATCCATCACCCTCAACATAGGGGCCCCCCAGGGCTGTGTTCTGAGTCCCCTCCTCTACTCCCTGTACACACACGACTGTGTGGCTAAGCGGAGTAGCAACACAATCATCAAATTTGCTGACGACACAGTAGTGGTGGGCCTGATCTCTGCAAACGATGAGAGGGCCTACCTGGAAGAGGTCAAGGTCCTGGCGGGATGGTGCCAGGAAAACAGCCTCTCCCTGAACGTTAGCAAAACAAAGGAGATGATTGTGGACTTCAGGAGGTCGAGGGTCAAGGACTACAGCCCCCTCAGCATCGAGGGGGCACCGGTTGAGAGAGTGAACAGCTTTAAGTACCTCGGAGCCCACATATCCGAGGACTTGACATGGACCACACACATTGACAGTGTTGTGAAGAAGGCACGACAACGCCTCTACTTCCTCAGGCGCCTAAGGAAGTTCCAAGTCAGTCAGAAGATCCTTAAGAACTTCTACTCATGTACAATAGAGAGCATCCTGACTGGCAACATCACCTCCTGGTTTGGGAATAGCACTGCACAAGACCGAAGCAGACTACAAAGAGTGACACGTTCAGCCGAACGCACAATTGGAGGGGGGCTCCCCACCCTCCAGAACATTTACAACAAGCGGTGCAGGGGCAAGGCTAAGAGAATCATTAAGGACTCCAGCCACCCGAACAACTGCCTCTTTGAACTGCTGCGGTCAGGCAAGCGATACCGGAGTCTCAAGGCGAGCACAGAAAGACTCAGAAGAAGCTTCTATCCCCAGGCCATCAGGCTGCTCAACGAACAATGAACACTACACAACAACCATCAAACGCACATAGCACACACATGGACACGCACACACATGCTTTAAACAAACACACTGCAGCACCCACTCCCCCCACACTTTATATTTATTGATAAAGGATTTGCACTACAACTCGTACACCTTACTGTAAATTGTACCTAAATTGTACCTCATCCCATTTCTGCTTTGCACTATATAGTATTGTATATTAGTACACTGCATAGTATATTGTATATTATATGGTAACTCAGTTACGTCTATTCTGCATCGAACATTGTACATATGTCTATACTGAACACTGTGACCTCATTTTCTACTTCTAATTTACATGCTATACTATGTTATTTGATACTTATCTTGTCTAGCACAGTCTCTGGAGCGTAACAGTAAGAAGCATTTTGTATAAAAGTATTCTGTACTTCTGTATGACAAATATTAAAGAAACTTGAACTTGAACTTGAAGTTACCTCCTGTGGGGTCTTTTATGTTACCACATGGCCGTTCCATGAATGGTAAATGGTGCATTTATATAGGGCTTTTATCCAAAGCGCTTTACAATTTCTTCCTCACTTTTTACCCATTCACTCACACATGCACACACCGACGGCAAAGGCAACCATGGAAGTTGCCAACCTGCTCATCGGGAGCAGTTAGGGGTTGCTAATAATGATAATGATAATAATAAAAAAAAATATATATATATATATATCTAACCCTGACTAACCTTACTGTCATGCACTTGTCCTAATAAACTAACCTACACTGTAACACACAACACTTTGATAAACATTGTTACTCAGCTGATAGAGTTGTACCCTTCTTGCTGTCTTGTCGTACAGAACTTGTAAGTCGCTTTGGATAAAAGCGTCAGCTAAATGACTAAATGTAAATGTCTACTGCCACTGTCGCCCCCATGCGCTCCTTTCTGTGTTAATCAGCTTACCCGGTCCTGATGTTGGGGGCTGGGGAGGAGGTCCTTGGCATTTGCCTATGGAGGAGCAAAGAGGATAGAAATATTTTTTTGTAAAGAAACATTCAGAACTGGTGGGTTTGGTCCAGGGGCTAAAGGATGGGGTGCCTCGACTTGATAGCCCGATGGCATCCATACTTTGTCCCGAAATGGTGTGAGAGTCGTTAAGAAAGCCGGTTCCCCAAGGGAAATCGGCTAGGCAGTTGGCTAATTGGAGTGACCAGGTGTACATCGCCGCGACTCAGAGCCTAGCTGCGACCTCCAACATTGCGCAGCTAGCGCGCTACATGTCGGGGCTGATGGCGGGCGGGTCGGTATTGGATGACCATCAACGATACCTTCACACTAGGATAGTGAAATATTGATGATTGTGTGTTACGTTGCCGCACGGTAGGGGCTATCTAGGTCAGTTGAAACCTGATCCATGTGACACACAACCAATCAATCAGGTTTCACACAGTGCGCTAAATATTGCCTAGTTATATGGATTAAATGAAGTTAGATTTTTCTGCCTGTTCCATGTGATAATAATAATAATAATAAATAATAATAAATAATAAATAATAAATAATAAATAATAAATAATAAATAATAAATAATAATAATAATAATAATAATAATAATAATAATAATAATAATAATAATAATAATAATAATAATAATAATAATAATAATAATAATAATAATAATAATAATAATAATAATAATAATAATAATAATAATAATAATAATAGATTGTATTTGTAATGAACTTTTTGTTCACTAGGATCTCTTCCCACGGCGACTATGGATAGGGAATTTCTTTATTTAATAAAAATGTTCACGACAACATGGATGCATGTACTCTGCCAGCATGTTTAATATCCATAATACTAAAGGTTTGACTAAGATTTGTATGAAATTTTATTGTAAAAAAAAGAAAAATGTATTTACCACCATTGGCCTTTTCATGTCACGCACCACCTAGAGGGCGCTCGCGCACCACAAGGTGTGCGCGCACCACAGTTTGGGAACCACTGGGCTAGAGGATGAACTAAAATATTGTGAAAACATAAATCAATTCAAATCTAGACTAAACAAATCTATTTCTGATAGGTACAGAAGGGAAGAAGAGCTTTAATTGCATATTAATAAAAAATAAAAATAAAATACGTATGATACTGTATTGTACGCTATATCATATCACATTATATAATCATATTATAATACATTTTTATATTATATTTAACTATATTTGCAGTATATGCTATTATGTTATGGTACTATATTATATTGTATATATCATGTACTATATATCTCTCAGTACTCTCATTCTTTATTGCTGACAGGTTTGTTTATTATTTCTAAGTCACCTAATGAACAATGCAGATGTAAACCACTGACAGTCATTGTGACAGAGGGAATGTGAGACTGTAAAGATCAGCAGCTGAATGTGATGTTAGTGTTTAGTTACCTGAGCAGATCACCTTCAGGTTGATATTGTAATAGGCACCCATATCTGGTCCTCTACACTCCCTCAGTGTAGACTCAGAGCCAGAACAGGCATATATAAAACTATATGCATCAGGTTGTTGAAAATATGAAGGAACAGGCATCCATTGTGTTGAAACAGCAGAGCCACAGTCCAGCTCTCTGCACACTACAGCTGCTGCCTTCATGCTCCATGATGACCACCCGTATTCTACAGCAAGTCTCCAGACTCCCTGGAGCTTGACCTCCAGTGTCCCCTTACAGCGGTTGCGTCCTCCCACCAACCTCACATCAGGCTCTGCACAGAAACAAGAGAAACTACTACATTTAGAGGTATGTTTATCTGTAATTAAAAATGGGCTGTCATTAAAGGTGTTGCTCCTAAATACTAATAAAACTGAGATGATAATTGTTGGCCTCCTAGACTGAGGTGTATGTTTAAGGACACCTCCCTGAAATGTGAGAATTGTCTTATTTCACAGAAGCTCCACCATTAAAAACCTCTGCATGCTTTTTCATCATTCTCTCATATTTGATTGACACGTCAAAGATATGACCAGAATGGCCTTATTTCATCTTTGTAATATTTTAAACATCTGATATCTATAGTATTAACCCTTGTAGGGTGTTTGCATTTATGTTACTCTGGTGGACCGACAGCATTATTGGGATTTTAAAACAATAAATCCATAACAATTTATGTAAAAATTATGACATATGTTAACTTTATTTCAAATTTCAAGCAATTTAAACGGCATATATATATATATATATGGTTAATGTTTCCCATTTACCTCTACTAGATCACAATTATGAATAAAAGTGATATTTGTTTTTTTGTGATCAAATGTGATGTCTGTAAAAAGAAAATCTGTGATAATCGAGACATTAATTTAATAAATCACGTTTATCTTGAAAAATATGAATGAAACAAGGTGGAAGCAGACAGTGAAGGAACACAGTGAACCTTTTTGTTACATTTCTACCATGTTTACTTGTTTTCATCAACAATTTCCAGTCTGGGGTCCAGTTACACCACGTATGTAAGATAGATGTGTAGGGGTGCACAGTGTGTTCTTTTACATGTTCTTCACAGAAAATGAGACAAGGCCAATGACCAATAATAATAATAATAATAATAATAATAATAATAATAATAATAATAATAATAATAATAATAATAATAATAATAATAATAATAATAATAATACACTTTATTTGTATAGCACCTTTCATAGAAATGCAGCTCAAAGTGCTTTACAACAGAAAAAGATAGGCATAAAATGAGCACATAAAGTGCAGACATATAAAATCAGTTTTTCACATTAGGATCTAAATAGTGCAATCAAATAGTAAAATATAATAGACATAAAATGGGCACATAAAGTGCAGACATACAGTTTAGAACCTGTAATAAAAAGTAATATAGAATGGGCAGAGTAAAATTATGCAATAGTGCATTGCAATAAGGTAGTTCTGAATGACTGTTTAACAGTTTAAAACCGTCTTTACCTTCCCTGTTTGATATCCACAGTTTAGAACCCGACATTCTTCCTTCCTGTTTGATACCCACTTTGACCCTTCGAACCTCCCTCTCAGGGCGCAGTTCTAGCCCTGGGTCCCCACATAGTTTTAAAAACCTGACAGTCTTACTTCCTGCTTGATACTCACATAATTTGATACCTGACAGTTTAGAACCTGTGATAAAAGTCATAAGAGTCAAATAGAATGGACAGAGTAAAATAGTGTCAGTACAATCAGCAGTGGAGTGTATTAAAAGGCTATGGTGAAGAGATATGTTTTTAGCTTATTTTTGAAGATATTTAGAGATCTAGCTTCCCTAATGTGCATAACTTTGGTGCATAGTTTGCGAAGGCTGCGTCCATGATTTTCTTTAGGCTGTGGTTTGGAACCTTCAAATAGACCAGTAGTAGATGATCGTAATATTCTAGAAGGCACATAGTTGACTAGATATGACTCATTGTATAATTTATCTTAGTAAACATCCCTAAAACCAGAACAACACACAAGGGTTAACTGTGTCTGATGCTGAAACCATAGTACATGCTTTTGTTTTGTCCAGACTTGATTACTGTAATAAATTATATGGACTACAACTTTCTACTGTGAAAAGTCTTCAACTCATAAGAAATGCAGCTGCCAGAATCATTATCAAAACCAGAAAATGTGATATTACAACGCCCATTCTGACTTTAAAGTGCTACTGGTAACATAAGACTACATGGACTTGCAGCGCTCTATTTATCAGAACTCATCACGTGATATTCACTGACACACGTCCTCCAATCACAAAATATGGGCTACCTCTGTATCCGTAGGGTTAAAAGAAATCAGCAGATAACAGAGAATTCTCCTATCTGTGGAATAAACTCCCTGCCATAGTCAGGGAGGCAAGCTCAGTTAATATCTTCAAATCCAAACTCTTCTCTCTCTCCTATGGCAGACCCTTAGCCATGCCTGGTCTGGGATAAACTCAGCCACTCAGAAAGTGTAGTTCATGTATTGTTAGTGTCGGGAAAAACTGATGGAAAACATAGTTAGGTTGACTTTTTTGCACTTGATTAACTGTCTGTTCTACACCTTCACCCCTTACCCTAAACCAGGATCATATCCTACCCCCTGCCTTCACCCCTTACCTTAAGATCATATCCTACCCCCTGCCTCACCCCTTACCTTAGGATCATATCCTACCCCCTGCCTCCACCCCCTGCAAACACACACACACACACACACACACACACACACACACACACACACACACACACACACACATGTAATAATCACCGTAGGAAATCCAGGTGTCATAGCAGCAGAGGGAGGCACAGGCAGGGTAATATAAATGTCAATAATAAAACTGAAGCTGAGGTCTGATCTGCCGATCTCTCTCTCCCTCTGAGTTGTGTGTGTGTGTGTGTGTGTGTGTGTGTGTGTGTGTGTGTGTGTGTGTGTGTGTGTGTGTGTGTGTGTGTGTGTGTGCGCGCGCATGTGTGTGTGTGTGTGTGTGTGTGTGTGTGTGTGTGTGTGTGTGTGTGTGTGTGTGTGCGTGTGTGTGTGTGTGTGATGGACTGTGTGGTGATCATCAGCTTGGGCAGAAAACAGTTGTATCTCTATGGTGATCAGCCTCTGTAGCCTCTACTACCTTATTCTATTTCTAGGGTTATGGTCTTTAAGCTACTACAGTTGTTTTGACTTTACTATATATATTAATGCCTCTCTGACCTGACAGCTACCCACATCAGTAAGTAGTTTAAATAATCTGTTTTGTTTTTAATCCTCTTTGTGTAACTAATATTGTGTCTACTCATAGTCCCAATCCTTCTGTTGCTATTATTCCTGTTCGAATCACTACCAGGTCCCCGGTTGATCTTTTAGGTTGTACTGCTGTTACTCCAAACTTGGTTTTAATACAAATTCAGCCCCCTGTTATTAATCATGTTATTGATTTTTACACCAATTCAGAGTCTCTATTCAGCCCACTTACTTTTAAAAAGAGAAACGGATTAGGAATCATTCATTGGAATATTAGGAGTTTACATAAAAATCTTGATCATGTCAAGATACTTGTCATGCAGTCTAACCCCGATATCCTGATTTTAAGTGAAACTTGGCTTAAGAAAGGTGATTCTGACTTGGATGTAACTCTAGACAATTACAACCTGTTTAGAGTGGATAGGACTGGGGGGGGGGGGGGGGGGTGGCTATTTATGTAAAGTCTATTTTTTCTGTGACTATTTTAAACACTGTAACAATTCCAAAATGTTTTAAACATTTATTTGGGACCCAATAATTCTGTTAATGTGACTGGAGTCTATAGACCCCCATCAGCCGATGTTAACTCTATTGATAGGATAGCAGAGTTACTATCTCAGTACTCAAATGTTGAACTGATAGTTCTAGGGGATTTTAATATTGATTGGCTTAGTAATGATTCAAACCATCTTAGAGACATTAGTAGTAGCATTGGCTTATCTCAGTTGGTTACTGAACCCACCAGGCCAAATCTAGATTATTCTAGGTCAAGTATAACTGACTTAATGTTTTCTAATAAGACTGATAAAATTAGTGCTTGTGGTGTTTTTGAATTAGGTGTTAGTGATCACTGTCATATAGCTTGTGTTAGAAACTCTCGATTAGAGAAATCAGTCTCGCACTATTAACAAAAGGAATATGAAAAACATTAGTGATCAGACTTTTCTAATTGACCTATTCCATAGCGACATCCACTACACATTGGAGATTCCCGATGTCGAAGTAGCACTCAACTTTTTTTCAAAAACCTTTCTCTCAATTGCTAATAAACATGCACCTTATAAAAGGCTTAGAATAAAAAATAGATAGAGCCTGGGCAGCATTTAGACGGCTCAGAAATAAATGTACATCATCTGTGATGTTGAAGGCAGAGGTTCTGTGTAGGATTGTTAGTAACTGTCTAACTGCATTATAACTGTTTACACTAGTAACTGCATATATAACTGTTTCCACTAGAGGGCGCTCTAGGCGGAGACACTCAGGAACACCACCAGGTGGCGAGTATAAATAGAGATGTCTCATCCCACTTCTTTCTCTTTCCCCCAGCCTCTCAGCGAGAGACCTTATAGTGTTACTGCTCTGCCATGTGAATAATAAACCACGCCAGTTAAGGCTCAAGATAGAAACCATGCCTCTTGACCACATTATTGTCGCCCTATAGCCGAATTCTGTTAACAGGTTATGGGCCCAGATAATGCCGGGGCGAAATAATAAGGGTAGCAAGCTTAGCTAAAGTATAGGCTAGGTTAGCGCCGGGAGCACCGCGTGGCTAGACGCTAGGCCAACAAGAGCTAAAGCTACGCCTGTAGAATAACTACTTTCCAAAAGAATAGATTGTCCAATACGTCGGATTCCAATAGGCTGTACTTTATATAGAACCTTCAGCGCATGTTACATTACAGTTGAGTTCTCATCAGTTTCATTCATAAAACGCTCTCTGCCGTCGGCAACTCAATCACCCTAAAAGGACGCAGCTGGTAGCAGGTGCAAGGCATCCTGGGACTTGTATTTCTACTAACGTGGCGACTAATGTAAATAATAGTATCTCTGACTAGAATAAACAAACACTCTTCCACTTCCACTTCTTCATTCAAAGGTAAACAATAATCGATATTAACATATATGAACTATAACTCATAATCATTAACCTGGCCTATTAAGTTACAACAACGCCTACCACCAACGAAGAGGATGGAAAACAAGAGAAGGGGCAAATGGCCCTCATTCAATGGAAAAGCAGAGGACTACGAGATCTGGGAAGAGCGCATGCTATGCTGCATGCACGGTGCGGGACTGAAGGAGACGATCCTGGCAGCCCCCACGGGAGAACTGGCGGCGGAAGAGCAAGCTCTGGACGACCAGCGTAACGCAGACGTGTACTGTGAGTTAGCGCCGCTGCTCGACGACACCAGCCTGGGGCTGATATTCCGCGACACTAAAGACAGAGGCCGAGAAAGCCTGGAGGTGTTGAGAGAGCATTACATCGGGCGAGGAAGACCCCGAGTTGTGGCCCTCTACATAGCACTAACGGCCCTGAGGAAGGGGCCCACCGAGACTGTGACCGAATACGTCGACAGAGCGGAGCAAATCACGACGCCATTGAGGAGTGCCGGAGAAGCACCAAGCGATGGGCTAATGATGGCGATGATGATGAGAGGACTACCGGCGTTGTACAAAACGGACATGACACTGGGACAGTTCAAGGATAAGTTAAGGAACTTCGAGGCCTCAGAAGAGGCCTCAGAAGATACCCACCCGGCCGCCGCGAGCGACGCCAAGGGAGAGGACCAGGACCACGACGGAACTGGCGTGTTGGCGATGCGGAGCGAAAGGCCATCGGAGAAGCGACTGCACAAAGACTGTCTGGTGTAGCTTCTGCAAATCCACGGGGCACACAGACAGAGCGTGTATGAAGAAACACGACCAGAGCGCGCAATACGCGCATGGGCAAGATGACGGCCATGGACGAGACGGTGGCCACGGACGAGACAGAGGCCACGGACAAAATGGCGGCTACGGACAAAATGGCGACTACGGACAAGATGGCGGCTACGGACAAGAAGACGGCTTTGGACAGGATGACTACAGCGGACACGATGACGGATCGAGACGACGCCCGGAGAATAACGGGACAAGAAGACTGCGCTTTCGGGGCGCGGACGGCGTGCACCGCCGGACCGGCCCAGCTGCAGCGTGCCCAGAGAAGGGGACTGATCGTGGACACAGGTGCGTCGTCCCATGTCATCAACGACAGGAGTCGATTCAAGAACTTTGACGACACTTTCCACCCGGAGAGGCACAGCATGGAGCTGGCAGACGGGAGACGCACCTACGGATTGGCGCAAGAGAGAGGAGACGCACAGGTATGCCTCACGGACAGTAAGGGGCGCCGGCGTACGGTGATGTTAAAGAACGCTCTCTACGTACCATCGTTCCCACAAGGACTATTCTCTGTAATAGCTGCTACTGCAAGCGGTGCCAAGGTATTCTTCGATAAAGGTAAACATTTTCTTGTAGAACCTGACGGTACACGGTTTGACATAAAGATGTACCAGAGAATATATTATCTGCAAACGGAGTGTAATGACAACGACAAGCGTAATGATAACGACAAGTGTAATGATAATAATGATGTGTGTAGCGTGACGGCCAGTCACGATATTCAGACATGGCACGAGCTTATGGGTCATTGTAATTACGAGGATTTACTGAAACTGCAAGTAGTGTCAGAAGGCATCAAATTGCAATGCAAAAATGAAATCTCAACATATCAATCTGTCTGGGGTTGCATTTTGTTCGGACACACATAAAAATGATTTGTGCAAAGTTTGGGAAAGATTCGTTGAGCATGTGAAAAGCATGTGAAAAATATGAAAATAGGCCTTTTTGGGCGTTTTACTAGATAACATGACAAGGTCATTTAAAAAATGGCAAGAAATTGTTTTTGAGAACATTTATTAACCCTAACATTTAAGAACAAAATGTTTGATAACAACATTGAAATAGTCTTTTTCAATGTCTCAAGCATCCTAGAGTCCTAGACCTGGTCCAGCTTGCGCTTGCAGCAGCGGAGGTTTGGCTGTGTTGAGCGGTCATGCTCAACTGCCTGTAGCACATTCTGCAGGTGCTCCTGGCTGCTGCCACAAAGTCTGACGTCATTTTGACGCCACGCTAGGCAGTCATTCACAACATTGATGGCACGTACATTCACTGCACCCATCTGAAATGCTGTACTGGTAGCCCAATCCTCTACATCCAGTGAAAGAAACGCGGGATCAATGTGCAGCAGGTGCATGCCGAACCAGCAGTCTGGGTTGGCGAGGCCAGCCAAGCTGGTGGTCGGCGAGAGGGCTGGAAACTTTGGCTTGCCGAAGTCAGTGCCAAAGCGGAGCTGTGGGGCTTGCATGGATATATCAGCCGGCTTGTGCTACAATATAGCATCTGCAAGTGTGCGCCACTCGCCAACTGGCACCTTGGTGCTGAAGAGTGCCAGGGGCAGCATCTCGCCTGACAGGTACCATATGTGCCGCTCCAGCGCCTTAATCGCTGATGCTGCGATGCCCTCGTCAACAGACTTGTATGCGTACAGGTGGTGGTAGAGTGTAAGGTCATTCCATGTCGCATCTACGGCCGTGCCGCAGGTCAACCACCACGTTGCGTAGATGTGCGTGATGAAGTTGGCAAACGCCCGAATCTTCAGCACCTGCTGCTGTGTAGTGATGGTCCCTTGACGAAGCAAGGCAATGTGCTGCTCCATCAAGGCCAGCTTGAGAGTGTAGAGCAGCTTGGCCATCCACCGCGCCTTGTGCAGTGCTCCCGGTCGTTGGAAGTTAACTGGAGTGTGTTTTGCACTGTCTGCACTCAGATACACAAGACATAGCTGCACGAACTTGCGATAGTCGTCTCGCTTGTAGTCGAGCACTCCTGCAGCGCACACAATTAGTTCAGCACGCAACTTGCCTGGGAACAGGGGTTCGGCATCGCCAGGAATGTAGCGGGACAATGGGCCGCTGTCTTTGTGTGGCAACAGGTTCCAGTTGTCCCGCAGACGTGTAAACAATGTAACCTCTGGCGAACGTGACGTCTCCACCTTGAGGTCAGTGAAGATGTGGCTGAGGAGCACCTCGCCGATGGACACCCGGACCAGAGCAGTGGTCGACCCAGTGAGAGCTGGATGGCAATGCAGGCTGCCGTGAGATGGCCAGTGTTTCACACGGTGGTGTCAAATACCATGTTGACAACCTGATCGTGCAGCACCAGTCCTGCAGCAGCTTGCATGTCAGCCGGGCAATGATCGTTCCACATGCCTCGTCAGTCCCCTTCATATATGCTGGCACACCGAGCAGTTTGAGCCGCTCCGTGTCTCCTATGACCACTGTCAGACGCTCCTACTGGCGCACATTGTTGAGCATTGGTGTCAACTTGCTGTCCCAGTGCAAGGTGCACATGGGAGGTGGTGTCCACCGTTCATGCTGGTCCTCTGATGGCCTGCAGCACGTGGCAGCGCGCTCGGTCTGCTGTTGCATAGGATGTGGACCTTTGTCGAATTGCCACCGGATTCGTCGATCAGTGAAGCATGAAGGAAGCCTGCTGCATTGGTGTGATCTTCAACCATGTAGCCAGTGACACAAGACTCAGCCGGCTGAGAATGTCTGATGGAATGAACGAAGGCTTACGCTCACGGGTGGGTGTGTTCTCAGCCGGTGGAGCAGCGGTTTCATCTGCATTGCTGTCTTCATCACTTTCGCTTTCCAACAAGAGCTAAAGCACTTTGATAAACATTGTTACTCAGCTGATAGTTGTACCCTTCTTGCTGTCTTGTCGTACAAAACTTGTAAGTCGCTTTGGATAAAAGCGTCAGCTAAATTACTAAATGTAAATGTCTACTGCCACTGTCGCCCCCATGCACTCCTTTCTGTGTTAATCAGCTTATCCGGTCCTGATGTTGGGGACTGGGGAGGAGGTCCTTGGCCTTTGCTTATGGAGGAGCAAAGAGGATAGAAATATTTTTTTGTAAAGAAACATTCAGAACTGGTGGGTTTGGTCCAGGGGCTAAAGGATGGGGTGCCTCGACTTGATAGCCCGATGGCATCCATACTTTGTCCCAAAATGGTGTGGGAGTCGTTAAGAAAGCCGGTTCCCCAAGGGAAATCGGCTAGGCAGTTGGCTAATTGGAGTGACCAGGTGTACAGCGCCGCGACTCAGAGCCTAGCTGCGACCTCCAACATCGCGCAGCTAGCGCGCTACATGTCGGGGCTGATGGCGGGCGGGTCGGTATTGGATGACCATCAACGATACCTTCACACTAGGATAGTGAAATATTGATGATTGTGTGTTACGTTGCCGCACGGTAGGGGCTATCTAGGTCAGTTGAAACCTGATCCATGTGACACACAACGAATCAATCAGGTTTCACACAGTGCGCTAAATATTGCCTAGTTATATGGATTAAATGAAGTTAGATTTTTCTGTCAGTGGAACCCTGTTCCATGTGATGATGATGATAATAATAATAATAATAATAATAATAATAATAATAATAATAATAATAATAATAATAATAATAATAATAATAATAATAATAATAATAATAATAATAATAATAATAATAATAATTATTATTATTATTATTATTATTATTATTATTATAATAATAATAATAATAATAATAATAATAATAATAATAATAATAATAATAATAATAATAATAATAATAATAATAATAATAATAATAATAATAATAATAATAATAATAATAATAATAATAATAATAATAATAATAATAATAATAATAATAATAATAATAGATTGTATTTGTAATGAACTTTTTGTTCACTAGGATCTCTTCCCACGGCGACTATGGATAGGGAATTTCTTTATTTAATTAAAATGTTCATGACAACATGGATGCATGTACTCTGCCAGCATGTTTAATATCCATAATACTAAAGGTTTGACTAAGATTTTAATGAAATTTTATTGTAAAAAAAATATATATATATATTTACCACCATTGGCCTTTTCATGTCACGCACCACCTAGAGGGCGCTCGCGCACCACAAGGTGTGCGCGCACCACAGTTTGGGAACCACTGGGCTAGAGGATGAACTAAAATATTGTGAAAACATAAATCAATTCAAATCTAGACTAAACAAATCTAGGTACAGAAGGGAAGAAGAGCTTTAATTGCATATTAATAAAAAAAAAATAAAAGAAAATACGTATGATACTGTATTGTACGCTATATCATATCACATTATATAATCATATTATAATACATTTTTATATTATATTGCACTATATTTGCAGTATACTGCGCCTCAGACCTACTCCTATCCAAGCTCCGGGAGGGTCATCAAAGAGAAGTCGCCTATTCTCAGTCCTTGCCCCACAATGGTGGAATGAACTACCCACCCCAGTTAGGACAGCCGAATCACGTCCAATCTTTCGCCGTCGACTAAAGACGCACTTCTTCAACCATTATCTGAATTAAAAAAAAAAAAAAAAAAAAAAAAAATTATAATCTAACCCTAACTAACCGTACTGTCATGCACTTGTCCTAATAAACTAACCTACACTGTAGCACTCAACACTTTGATGAACATTGTTGCTCAGCTGATAGAGTTGTGCCCTTCCTGATGGCTTGTCGTACAGAACTTGTAAGTCGCTTTGGATAAAAGCGTCAGCTAAATGACTAAATGTAAATGTAAAATGTATATGCTATTATATTATGGTACTATATTATATTGTATATATCATGTACTATATATCTCTCAGTACTCTCATTCTTTATTGCTGACAGGTTTGTTTATTATTTCAAGCTGGTTACAACCTAAGTCACCTAATGAACAATGCAGATATAAACCACTGACAGTCATTGTGACAGAGGGAATGTGAGCCTGTAAAGATCAGCAGCTGAATCTGATGTTAGTGTTTAGAGTTACCTGAGCAGAACACCTCCTGGCTGTGAGGGGAAGAAGCAGCCATCACTGGTCCTGTACACTCCCTCAATGCAGACTCAGAGCCAACACAGTCAGGGTGAACATACCATACAGGGTGGTAAGAACCATGCGACGTAAATCCACAGTACAGAGGAGAGCCACAGTCAAGCTGTCTGCACACTACAGCTGCCGTCTTCATGGATAACCAGTACATGTCTCCTGGTCTCCAGACTCCCTGGTGGTTGATCTCCAGTCTCCCAGCACAGAAGCTGCGGCTGTGGCTGTTTACCAACCTCACAGACTCTGCACAGAAACAAGAGAGAAACGACTACATTTAGAGGCATGTTTATCTGTAATTAGAAATGGGATATCATTAACTGTGTTGCTCCTAAATACTAATAAAACTGAGATGATAATTGTTGGCCTCCTAGACTGAGGTGTATGTTTAAGGACACCTCCCTGAAATGTGTGAATTGTCTTATTTCACAAAAGCTCCACCATTAAAAACCTCTGCATGCTTTTTCATCCTTCTCTCTCATTTGATTGACACATCAAAGATATGACCAGAATGGCCTTATTTCATCTTTGTAATATTTAAAACATCTGATCTCTATAGTATTAACCCTTGTAGGGTGTTTGCATTTATGTTACTCTGGTGGACCGACAGCATTATTGGGATTTTAAAACAATAAATCCATAACAATTTATGTAAAGATTATGACATATGTTACCTTTATCTCAAATTTCAAGCAATTTAAACGGCATATACTATGGTTAATGTTTCCCATTTACCTCTGCTAGATCACAATTATGAATAAAAGTGATATTTGTTTTTTTGTGATCAAATGTGATGTCTGTAAAAAGAAAATCCATGATAATCGAGACATTCATTTAATAAATCACGTTTATCTTGAAAAATATGAATGAAACAAGGTGGAAGCAGACAGTGAAGGAACACAGTGAACCTTTTTGTTACATTTCTACCATGTACTTGTTTTCATCAACAATTTCCACAGTCTGGGGTCCAGTTACACCACGTATGTAAGATAGATGTGTAGGGGTGCACAGTGTGTTCTTTTACATGTTCTTCACAGAAAATGAGACAAGGCCAATGACCAATAATAATAATAATACACTTTATTTGTATAGCACCTTTCATAGAATTGCAGCTCAAAGTGCTTTACAACAGAAAAAGATAGGCATAAAATGAGCACATAAAGTGCAGACATATAAAATCACAGTTTTTCACATTCGGATCTAAATAGTGCAATCAAATAGTAAAATATAATAGACATAAAATGAGCACATAAAGTGCACAGTTTAGAACCTGTAATAAAAAGTAATATAGAATGGGCCGAGTAAAATTATGCAATAGTGCATTGCAATAAGGTAGTTCTGAATGACTGTTTAACAGTTTAAAACCGTCTTTACCTTCCCTGTTTGATATCCACAGTGTAGAACCTGACAGTCTTCATTCCTGTTTGATACCCACTTTGACCCTTCGAACCTCCCTCTCAGGGCGCAGTTCTAGCCCTGGGTCCCCACATAGTTTTAAAAACCTGACAGTCTTTCTTCCTGCTTGATACTCACATAATTTGATACCTGACAGTTTAGAACCTGTGATAAAAGTAATAAAAGAGTCAAATAGAATGGACAGAGTAAAATAGTGTCAGTACAATCAGCAGTGGAGTGTATTAAAAGGCTATGGTGAAGAGATACGTTTCTAGCTTATTTTTGAAGATATTTAGAGATCTAGCTTCCCTAATGTGCATAACTTTGGTGCATAGTTTGCGAAGGCTGCGTCCATGATTTTCTTTAGGCTGTGGTTTGGAACCTTCAAATAGACCAGTAGTAGATGATCGTAATATTCTAGAAGGCACATAGTTGACTAGATATGACTCATTGTATAATTTATCTTAGTAAACATCCCTAAAACCAGAACACCACACAAGGGTCAACTGTGTCTGATGCTGAAACCATAGTACATGCTCTTGTTTTGTCCAGACTTGATTACTGTAATAAATTATATGGACTACAACTTTCTACTGTGAAAAGTCTTCAACTCATAAGAAATGCAGCTGCCAGAATCATTATCAAAACCAGAAAATGTGATATTACAACGCCCATTCTGACTTTAAAGTGCTACTGGTAACATAAGACTACATGGACTTGCAGCGCTCTATTTATCAGAACTCATCACGTGATATTCACTGACACACGTCCTCCAATCACAAAATATGGGCTACCTCTGTATCCGTAGGGTTAAAAGAAATCAGCAGATAACAGAGAATTCTGTGGAATAAACTCCCTGCCATAGTCAGGGAGGCAAGCTCTGTTCATATCTTTAAATCCAAACTCTTCTCTCTCTCCTATGGCAGACCTTAGGCATGCCTGGTCTGGGATAAACTCAGCCACTCAGAAAGTGTAGTTCATGTATTGTTAGTGTCGGGAAATGCTGATGGAAAACATAGTTAGGTTGACTTTTTTGCACTTGATTAACTGTCTGTTCTACACCTTCACCCCTTACCCTAAACCAGGATCATATCCTACCCCCTGCCTTCACCCCTTACCTTAGGATCATATCCTACCCCCTGCCTCACCCCTTACCTTAGGATCATATCCTACCCCCTGCCTCCACCCCCTGCAAACACACACACACACACACACACACACACATGTAATAATCACTGTAGGAAATCCAGTCATAGCAGCAGAGGGAGGCACAGGCAGGGTAATATAAATGTCAATAATAAAAATGAAGCTGAGGTCTGATCTGCCAATCTCTCTCTCCCTCTGAGTGTGTGTGTGTGTGTGTGTGTGTGTGTGTGTGTGTGTGTGTGTGTGTGTGTGTGTGTGTGTGTGTGTGTGTGTGTGTGTGTGTGTGTGTGTGTGTGTTATGGACTGTGTGGTGATCATCAGCTTGGGCAGAAAACAGTTGTATCTCTATGGTGATCAGCCTCTGTAGCCTCTACTACCGTTAGGTTATGACTATAACCAAGTTCTGTTAATTAGGGGTGACGCTTGGCATCACTCTGCACTCTCTCGCGTACGTGCACACGCACTGAATAAATTCCACAAATGTACCTTTAATACCAGTATTTATCTGACCACACCCCTCATCAGCTTACCTTCATAAGCAGGTGTGTGGTCACCTGCTCTCCTCCTTCCCAAGCTTTCACCACAAGGTGAGGTCAAGGGCTGCAGCGGCCGTCGGATGCCAAGCGTCACCCCTAATTAACAGAACTTGGTTATAGTCATAACCTAACGTTCTGTCTCATTAGGGGCTCTGCTTGGCATCACTTTGCACAAAGGGAGGCCAAGCGGAGCCACTGGCAGACAAATACACCCCGCTGAAGGCCCCCCACAACCAACAGAACAGGGAGGGCCGAGCCCCCCCGACCCCCCCTAATGGAGGGCACCCTCCCTATTAGAGGTTTACCGAGAGGGCGACGGACCCGACCGCGCGAAGAGGCACTCAAGCAACTCAACGCACAGGGTGAGCAGACCGTGGCTTGACCCCACGACTACACCCACGCACAACCCACATGCCACCCAGGAACGAACGGAGGGAAACAACCTCGTTACTGCCCCCAGAATCACGGGATCAAGGGCAAACCCAACCCTGTGGCAAGGCCGTAGCAGCGGAGCGCGAATGAAGACCCAGACCCACCAAAAGGACTGGACTCCCTGGAATGGGGGCCCGGAGAAGTCCATGATGCCAGCATCAAGACCCCACCAGGCGGGCACTTAGTGACCCCGCCCCCCACATCGCCAGCGTATTCGGACAAAGGCCCCTCAGCCGAGCGGGCCCTGTCCTCCCCAATAGTACACCGTCTGGCACACTGGCCCTGCAACAGGCAGACAGCATGGCCGTAACACACAAGAGTTAACCAACGGAAGCAGGCAGTGCACCGGGAAAAAAGACCAGGCAACAGGCTGTTAACCCTAGCCTGGAGACTGCGGACGAGACAGGCGCCAGAAAAGACAGCTGAACACAGCCGCCCCGGCGGAAGGGGCGTATGCTGGCGTTGTCGCATAACCAAGCCTCCACAGAGAAGGTTGACACGATCGGCAGACGTCATGAACGTGCAGGGGCACCCTCAACCGGTGAACCCGGGAGTTGACACTGCAGCAACACACCAGAGAACCAACCACCCAGGCGTTACCCTATGCAATGGTTGGTCCCATAACCCCTCAGGAAAGAAACCCCAAAAACACACCTGCGGCACTGCCGCAGCCCGCGTTCTGGTTTCCAACAGGGCTATCCCGGGCCTACGGGTCAACGAAACATTACCCCGGACCGGGCCCGGTGATACGGGGAGCACAGGGTCCCCCGAGGAGGCTAAAACCACCCCAACAGGCCCCTCTTCGCCAAGCGCAAGAGAAGAGCGTAAAAATGGAAGACCAGCCCCAGCACCCCGCACTCGGTAGTCCCAGGAGGTCACCCAACCAAGTACCAACCAAGACCAATCTGCATGGCGGCCGAGATCCGATGAGATCGGGCGCGTACAGGTTGGCACGGCCGTAAGCCATTACGACAGTGTAGAATACAATGTACCCAACAAGGGTTCCATAACGCTCAGCCCTGTGACACCCGGACCGACCTAGCATATTTTCCCCCTGAAAAAAGCCCAAGTCCCTCAGGGTACCAGAACAGCAGATCTGCATCCCCGGCGGACAACGGGTGTAACTGATCTGGACCAGCGCGACCAGAACCAGTCCCGTGCCCTAACTACGCCGACCTGCCAACCCCAGGAGAAGGGGCAGATATGCGTGTTGATCCTAAAACATAAAAAGAAGGCGCCACCCAGACGTTTCGGTACGAACCGCGCCCGGCGGCCCACCCCCAGGGCGTGAGACCCTTCCCCATATGTCCAGATCCATTCCGTTATCATCCCCTGATATGAACGGGAACCCATCGACAACCACACAGGGTGTCGGAAGAGGAAAAAACCCCCATCCCAATTGCTTCATAAAAACGCTGTTTTAACCCCAAGCAATCAAGGCGCGCCAGTCAGCCAATGTCCAACAGAACATCCTGAGCTAGCACTATGTGTGCGTTTTGACATACCCACATCAACAATAGGCTGTTTAGACCATCTTATTGAATCCCCAAGACGCCCAGGGGAACGACAAGAGGGGCGAGATGCAATCAACTCCATGAATGAACGAATGAAAACTTTACCCAACAGTTTGCAGAAAGGGTACAACCCAGTACGGCGCAATACACACAATTAGGTAAGGGGAGGCAGACCTGAGAAAGACGTTAGTCTTGTTCCCATCAGGGACCCTCATTTCCAATCCATATAGACACATCCAACTCTTTATAATAATAAAGAAAAAGCATCACCCGTATGAACCAACTGCACAGCTGGGAGTAAAAAACCCGTTTTCACATGATTTTAATCCAGTCACTCTTTTTAATCAGAGTTTAAGACCAGACCCTCCCAGAAACACCTTCCCACATGAGTTTATAGTCATGAAAAAGATATGCCAACTGTGAGTCACGTGACCAACCGACTCAAGTTCACACATAAATCGGGCGCAGCAGAACTGAGCCCTACGCCCTAACTCGACAGCTTTAAGACACCTCAACTCATGGAAGGCATCTCTGTCACTTTCTGCAAGGGATATTTGCAGGAAGGCCTTCTTGATGTCTGCCATAAAGGCGACCGCATGTTGCCTGAACTTAATCAGGACGTTGAGGAGGTCTGGGTTCAGGTTGGGTCCTGTGAATAAGCAGTCATTGAGGGATGGATGGCCATTTTCATGAGATGAAGCATCAAACACTACTCTCAGTTTCGTTGTCACCTTGTCCTCTCTGAGTACTGCGTGGTGAGGTAAGTAGTATTTCACACTGTCTGTTCTGCATCATCCTTCGGCACGTCCTCTGCTATGTTCTGTTGTAAATAGTCCTCCACTACTTCATGATACCTGCTGTAAAAGGTAACATCTTTCTTTAGTCTTTTCTTCAGACCATCAAACCTTTTCTTAGCGATTCTGTAATTGTCTTGGAGTTCTGTTCTTTCTGCCTTCCATGGCAACTCCACTTGGTATCGCCCATCTTTAAAGGTTGTTGTTCTCTCGAACATCTGGTGAGCTTCTTCGTCTGCTGGGTTCTGTGTTTTCTCACCTGTTATACCCAGAGACTCAATTTCCCAGAATGCCTTTAGTTGATTGGAGACAAGTGTGCCTTCATCAATGGGGATGAACATGCATGCTGCCTCAGCTACACTTGACATGGACACCGGCCCCTGCACAGACCATCCAAAGGTGCTCTCCACTGCAACCAAAGTCTCTGTCAGCCTCTCCACTTTGCCTGATACTATTTGCCAATAATAGTCTGCTCCTATCAGGATGGAGAGCTCTGGATCACTTTAATTTCCTGGGAAGTCTGCCAGTTTCAGACCCTTTTTCCTTGAGCTCATGTTGAACCTGGTCACCAGGCACCTTCATCACTGCTGAGCACACCTGTGGGGTCTCTATAGCCTCTATTTCGATTTTTTGCTGGGTGTCCCAGACATTCCTCAAGGTGACCTTCACTGTGTTGTACTGTGACATTGTAGGGACAGAGGATCCTAACGTGTGAAGAGTGAGTTTCTCTTGTCTTATTACTGGTAACTTCAGGCTCTTCACAAGGTTTTCATGGATGAAGCTCCTCTGACTCCCTCCATCTAGTAAGCAACGAGCTATTTATTGCCCTGCCTCCCGGGCCTTCCACCCATGCCTTGGCAGTTTGTAACAGCTGTGTTCTGTCCATCTGGTTTCATCTTCACTGAATGAGGAATGACTGAGGAAACAACAGCCTCTTCCGAAACAGGGGATTTCTGCTCCTCGCTTTTCTTGCCAGTGCACACAGCAATGTGATGTCTTCTTCCACAGGTTGCACAGAAGGCCTGCTTTTTACAGAATTTGGCTATGTGTTTCTGTCCTAAACACACAAAACATCTTCCCATTCTCATTAGTCTGTCTTTACGTTCAATAACGTTGTTGTCTGGGCAATGTTCTGCTTTGTGATCAGCACTGTCACAGAACAAACAGTTGTACACCTGGCTGGCTGTATGCAGTGTAGCACTAGATTGCATGCTGGGTCTTTTTGATCTCACTTCACTGAATGAGTAGGCCTGTTTCCATGGCTTGCTCTCTTCTTTCTGATGGTTGGATGATGTTGTCATTTGCAGTGCTCTTTCTCTGCTCTGAACCTCCCTCTGTAGGAATGTGACTATTTCAGAAACTTTCCATTCATCATCTACTCCCCTCTGATGACTATATTCAAGAGCTACAGTATGCTATCTGGAATCATCTGCAGTAAAATTGGGCATAGCAGGCTTCCGTAGGTTTCTGACAATACACCTAGTGACTCCAAGCTCCTCATTTGAATTTCATTCATCATATAGCTGCCTCAATGTGTTCACGTCAGAGGCTTTCTTCACAGGAGTAAGATTCAGTATTTTGACATGTGATGCACTGATCAGTAGATCTTTCCTTCCAAATCGATTTTGCAATAAAGTGACCGCATTGTCATAGTTATCATCTGTTAATGTCAGTCCTGCTATTGCCTTTGCAGCTGGTACAGTGAGATAGGTTTTCAGGTAAGTAAACGTATCTCTTTTACACAGTGCATCATTATTGTGAATAGCAGTTTCATACTGGCTCCAGAATTCCTGCCATTTACTGACATCTCCATTATATTTCTCAATTACCAATCTTGGTAGCTTTACTGTCTCTGTGATCTTGCTTCAGTATCACTCACCCACCGGGCCTCTGCCGTCAGTTCCTTTTGGTTTCTTATTTCTCGTTGTGCACGGCTCTGTTGGATAATGATGCGCTCCTTGCACGTCTCCGTTGATTCAATCTCTGCGTCCAAATCCTCCGTCAAAGTTAGCTGCTCTATTTCCCGGTTAATTTCAAGCAAACTGTCCTCCTTCGATGCCAGTACATCCAACATAGTTGTCAAGTCTTCAACACTCGGAGCCTCCTTTCCAATCTCAGCGTCAATCTGATTTAAAAGACGTGTAGTACCACCTCTGATGGCACGCGCTTCCGTTTCTGTCTCTCTATTTCACTCCGACGTTCTATTTCACGTTCATCCATTCTATCATTATATCCAAATGATCCAAATGATCCAAAGTTCCCTGGTTTCGGCACCAGAAATTTAGAATAACTACATTCCAAAAGAATAGATTGTCCAATACGTCGGATTCCAATAGGCTGTACTTTATATAGAACCTTCAGTGCACGTTACATTACAGTTGAGTTCTCATCAGTTCCATTCATAAAACGCTCTCTGCCGTCGGCAACTCAATCACCCTAAAAGGACGCAGCTGGTAGCAGGTGCAAGGCATCCTGGGACTTGTATTTCTACTAACGTGGCGACTAATGTAAATAATAGTATCTCTGACTAGAATAAACAAACACTCTTCCACTTCCACTTCTTCATTCAAAAGTAAACAATAATCGATATTAACATATATGAAATATAACTCATAATCATTAACCTGGCCTATTAAGTTACAACAACGCCTACCACCAACGAAGAGGATGGAAAACAAGAGAAGGGGCAAATGGCCCTCATTCAATGGAAAAGCAGAGGACTACGAGATCTGGGAAGAGCGCATGCTATGCTGCATGCACGGTGCGGGACTGAAGGAGACGATCCTGGCAGCCCCCACGGGAGAACTGGCGGCGGAAGAGCAAGCCCTGGACGACCAGCGGAACGCAGACGTGTACTGTGAGTTAGCGCCGCTGATCGACGACACCAGCCAGGGGCTGATATTCCGCGACACTAAAGACATCGGGCGAGGAAAACCCCGAGTCGTGGCCCTCTACATAGCACTAACGGCCCTGAGGAAGGGGCCCACCGAGACTGTGACCGAATACGTCAACAGAGCGGAGCAAATCACGACGCCATTGAGGAGTGCCGGAGAAGCACCAAGCGATGGGCTAATGATGGCGATGATGATGAGAGGACTACCGGAGCTGTACAAAACGGACATGACACTGGGACAGTTCAAGGATAAGTTAAGGAACTTCGAGGCCTCAGAAGATACCCACCCGGCCGCCGCGGAGGTGGGAGAGAGGGTGCTAAAGGCCCGAGCGACGCCAAGGGAGAGGACCAGGACCACGACGGAACTGGCGTGTTGGCGATGCGGAGCGAAAGGCCATAGGAGAAGCGACTGCACAAAGACTGTCTGGTGTAGCTTCTGCAAATCCACGGGGCACACAGACAGAGCGTGCATGAAGAAACGCGACCAGAGCGCGCGATGCGCGCATGGGCAAGATGACGGCCATGGACGAGACGGTGGCCACGGACGAGACGGAGGCCACGGACAAAATGGCAGCTACGGACAAAATGGCGACTGCGGACAAGATGGCGGCTACCGACAAGAAGACGGCTGTGGACAGGATGACGACAGCGGACACGATGACGGTGACGGTCGACGTGAGACGGATCGAGACGACGCCTGGAGAATAACGGGACAAGAAGACTGCGCTTTCGGGGCACGGACGGCGTGCACCGCCGGACCGGCCCAGCTGCAGCGAGCCCAGAGAAGGGGACTGATGGTGGACACAGGTACGTCGTCCCATGTCGATCAACGACAGGAGTCGGTTCAAGAACTTTGACGACACTTTCCACCCGGAGAGGCACAGCATGGAGCTGGCAGACGGGAGACGCACCTACGGATTGGCGCAAGAGAGAGGAGACGCACAGGTATGCCTCACGGACAGTAAGGGGCGCCGGCGTACGGTGACGTTAAAGAACGCTCTCTACGTACCATCGTTCCCACAAGGACTATTCTCTGTAATAGCTGCTACTGCAAGCGGTGCCAAGGTATTCTTGGATAAAGGTAAAAATGTTCTTGTAGAACCTGACGGTACACGGTTTGACATAAAGATGTACCAGAGAATATATTATCTGCAAACGGAGTGTAATGACAACGACAAGCGTAATGATAACGACAAGTGTAATGATAATAATGATGTGTGTAGCGTGACGGCCAGTCACGATATTCAGACATGGCACGAGTTTATGGGTCATTGTAATTAAGAGGATTTACTGAAACTGCAAGTAGTGTCAGAAGGCATCAAATTGCAATGCAAAAATGAAATCTCAACATATCAATCTGTCTGGGGTTGCATTTTGTTCACACACATAAAAATTATTTGTGCAAAGTTTGGGAAAGATTCGTTGAGCATGTGAAAAGCATTAGAAAAATATGAAAATAGGCCTTTTTGGGCGTTTTACTAGATAACATGACAAGGCCATTTCAAAAAACGGCAAGAAATTGTTTTTGAGAACAACATTTATTAACCCTAACATTTAAGAACAAAATGTTTGATAACAACATTGAAATAGTCTTTTTCAATGTCTCAAGCATCCTAGAGTCCTAGACCTGGTCCAGCTTGCGCTTGCAGCAGCGGAGGTTTGGCTGTGTTGAGCGGTCATGCTCAACTGCCTGTAGCACATTCTGCAGGTGCTCCTGGCTGCTGCCACAAAGTCTGACGTCATTTTGACGCCACGCTAGGCAGTCATTCACAACATTGATGGCACGTACATTCACTGCACCCATCTGAAATGCTGTACTGGTAGCCCAATCCTCTACATCCAGTGAAAGAAACGCGGGATCAATGTGCAGCAGGTGCATGCCGAACCAGCAGTCTGGGTTGGCGAGGCCAGCCAAGCTGGTGGTCGGCGAGAGGGCTGGAAACTTTGGCTTGCCGAAGTCAGTGCCAAAGCGGAGCTGTGGGGCTTGCATGGATATATCAGCCGGCTTGTGCTACAATATAGCATCTGCAAGTGTGCGCCACTCGCCAACTGGCACCTTGGTGCTGAAGAGTGCCAGGGGCAGCATCTCGCCTGACAGGTACCATATGTGCCGCTCCAGCGCCTTAATCGCTGATGCTGCAATGCCCTCGTCAACAGACTTGTATGCGTACAGGTGGTGGTAGAGTGTAAGGTCATTCCATGTCGCATCTACGGCCGTGCCGCAGGTCAACCACCACGTTGCGTAGATGTGCATGATGAAGTTGGCAAACGCCCAAATCTTCAGCACCTGCTGCTGTGTAGTGATGGTCCCTTGAGGAAGCAAGGCAATGTGCTGCTCCATCAAGGCCAGCTTGAGAGTGTAGAGCAGCTTGGCCATCCACCGCGCCTTGTGCAGTGCTCCCTGTTGTTGGAAGTTAACTGGAGTGTGTTTTGCACTGTCTGCACTCAGATACACAAGACATAGCTGCACGAACTTGCGATAGTCGTCTCACTTGTAGTCGAGCACTCCTGCAGCGCACACAATTAGTTCAGCACGCAACTTGCCTGGGAACAGGGGTTCGGCATCGCCAGGAATGTAGCGGGACAATGGGCCGCTGTCTTTGTGTGGCAACAGGTTCCAGTTGTCCCGCAGACGTGTAAACAATGTAACCTCTGGCGAACGTGACGTCTCCATCTTGAGGTCAGTGAAGATGTGGCTGAGGAGCACCTCGCAGATGTGGTGCTGACACCCGGACCAGAGCAGTGGTCGACCCAGTGAGAGCTGGATGGCAATGGAGGCTGCCGTGAGATGGCCAGTGTTTCACACGGTGGTGTCAAATACCATGTTGACAACCTGATCGTGCAGCACCAGTCCTGCAGCAGCTTGCATGTCAGCCGGGCAATGATCGTTCCGCATGCCTCGTCAGTCCCCTTCATATATGCTGGCACACCGAGCAGTTTGAGCCGCTCCGTGTCTCCTATGACCACTATCAGACGCTCCTACTGGCGCACATTGTTGAGCATTGGTGTCAACTTGCTGTCCCAGTGCAAGGTGCACATGGGAGGCGGTGTCCACCGTTCATGCTGGTCCTCTGATGGCCTGCAGCACGTGGCAGCGCGCTCGGTCTGCTGTTGCATAGGATGTGGACCTTTGTCGAATTGCCACCGGATTCGTCGATCAGTGAAGCATGAAGGAAGCCTGCTGCATTGGTGTGATCTTCAACCATGTAGCCAGTGACACAAGACTCAGCCGGCTGAGAATGTCTGATGGAATGAACGAAGGCTTACGCTCACGGGTGGGTGTGTTCTCAGCCGGTGGAGCAGCGGTTTCATCTGCATTGCTGTCTTCATCACTTTCGCTTTCCAACACCGCCATGCTGGACCTCGCAGTCATCTCCTGCTACTCCTTGGTAAGGCATGCCTGCTGCGCTGCTACACGCTCCTGTCGCCGCTTCAGCTTGGATTGCAGCTTGGCATCGAATGCTCCATATGTGGCCACTCTGTCGCCCTTCATGCTGGCCAGGAAAGCAATGTCCTCTGGATCACAGATCAGCTCCTCTGCATTTGGAGACAACAGCGGGAATGTGGCATCCAGCGTGTGCTCCATTACGTCCACCAGTCGAGCTGTAGCCTCACTGGAGCGCCTGGCCTTTGGAATGTGCCGCAGCTTGTTGCTAGCATCGACAAGCACTACCATCTTGTTGCATGCTCGACGATCACTCACCATTGGGATATTGGCTTTTCCATAAAATGGCCGCACCTGCTCCAAAACGTCCTTAGCCAAATGGAACCGTAACAAGGCTCCGGTCAAACCTAGCCGCTTGGCATGCAGTTGCATGTGGCAGTTGTACATCATGCATCGCAAGATCTGGTGACCACTTGGCAGTTTGGTGCCAGTGATGATGGCATCTGCATCAGTTATGCTGGCACCCAGACCTAAGACCAGGCTGCGGTTGCTCAGGCGGAACCTAAGGGCGGTGACGGCATCTTGTGAGAACTGGATAGCTGGAGATATAGTTGGAGAGCTGGATCCTGTGGTGGGTGATGGTGGTGTTGAGGGAATTGAGTAAACTGCGATGCAGAGCCACACAGGCAAAGCTATTTATAGGCCCATCCCCCAAAAAATTGCAGGTGTGAGAAAAAATTCAAAACAGGGTAAAATGTGCGGGAATATGGGAGCGGACAGGTCTCTGTGCTTGAAATGTAACAATGTTGCAACCTTTTGCGTGTAACTCACGCACAGACACTAACGGCAGGCCATGTTTGGGAGGACAGAGTGAAGGGACACAGTACTACCTACCTATTACCCCCTGTTATAGTTTCCCCCTTTTGCCATAAAAGCTGATGTACCGTACCACCTCTAAATCACCTCGTATTGCAGAAATATTTTGCATGTATTGTTTTTACATGGATGGTAACACTTTTAGCACCCAGACAAATCAATACGCTGGAAATGTGTATTTTGATGCACCCTTTTGATGTGTATTTTGTGCAGCACATTGAAGGAGAAAAGCGTAGACCTGACAAAAATTGTGCAGTGTGCAAAACGGGGAAGTTTACTCAACCAAGATACAGAAATCCCACAGAGTAAGGGTACCACTTGCATTAGTTGACACGGACCTAGCCGACCCAGTAAGCAACGATTCCATAGGAGGCTTTGGATATGTACAGTCTTTTACAGATGTGTGCACAGGGGCAGTGTTTGTTTACTTTCTCAAAGCAGAGTGACACACCCCAGGCCACGGAGAAATTCCTGGAAGACGTAGCCCCTTATGGTAACGTAGGATGCTTGAGGTCCGACAACGAAACCGAGTTCACAAACAGAGAGTTCCAATCACTGTTGAGAAGGTATAAGATAAGACACGAGACGTCACGTCCATATCCCCCACACCAGAACGGGGGGGCAGAGGGAATGGCATAACCTTTTCGAAATGGCTAGGAGTAAGCTAGCAGATAGTAACTTACCTAAGAGCCTATGGCATTATGCGGTGCAAGAAGCCGCTTACACCAGAAACAGGTGCTTTAATAAGCACTCGGGCACCACCCCGTATACAGCACTTACATGAAAGAAGTGTAATCTAGCCAGAATGCACCGATTTGGATCAGTGTGTTATGTGTACCTGCAGGACAGGGGAAAGCCCAGAGGTGTAAAAGGATTTTTCGTAGGACACGACAAGGGAAGCCCCGCTTTCCTAGTTTATCATCCGGTTAACGGGAGTGCAGAAACACATGTTAGTCAAGTTTGTCACGAAGGCAACATGTGAGAGCAAGACACAGACAAGAGGAGCCAGAGCTGGACTCCAGAGTAAGGTGTGTAGAAACAGAGACACACCAACTTAGTGTACTTAGTACGGTCGTGCAGGCAGACAGTCAGCAACCCCCAGAGGGCGATGACAAGGAGCACCCGAGGGTGACGTAAAGTGCCCCAAGCAGTGGGAGGTATCTCTCAAGGGAACACAAACCCCCAAAATATCTGACAGACTATGCCCGGAAAGGGAGTGACGAGGAGGACAGTATACCTACCCCCGTTGATTACTACTACAGGGTAGTCAGTGGGGTAACCCCAACCTTTAAAGAGGTCACATTGTCCCCGAAGAGGGCAGACAGACAGTGGGAGGGAAATGGGTGTATTCAATTCAGGAGGGTATTGAAGGCCACGACAAATACAAAGTATGGTTCGTAGAAAATTGCTTAAATGCTGAAGGAGGGTACCCCATGTTTAAATAATGAAGGAGGGTGGCTACACTGTGTAAAGGCAGGAGGAGGATATTCTAGGTTTAAATACGGGAGGAGTAGAATCCAGGTTTAAATACCTGATTAGAGTCCATGTCTAAATACTGAAATGGATCCTATGTTTAATCCCAGGTTTAAGTACAGAGGTGGATGATTGTTTAATACCACGTTTAAATACAAAGGTGGATGACTTACCATGTTCTCAATGATGTAACTATGTGGGAAAGACCCTGAAACGTTTAGACATGTACTGTAAGAAGGTAGATCAAGGGAAACACCATGTGATCAAAGACTAGACTATCAGGAGGATGCTCAGAAACTGAAAAATGTACAGAGATGCTGTGGGTAGCCTCATTTATTTAACAATGTGTACCCGCCCTGACCAATGGTTTGTAGAGAGTAGATTGTCACAGCATTTGGCTGACCCCATAGAGGAGCATTTGGATTACAGCCAAACATGTTTTTTTTGTTATCGTAAAGGTACAGGATATTGTGTGAGTTTGAATACAGACAGCTCACTGGTTTCGTGGGAAAACAAAGAAGCAGCCCACAATGGTACTATCAACTAGTGAAGCAGAATATACGGCTCTAGCTATGAGTGTATTTACCCAGAACAACTGTTAGAAGTGATGGAGATAAGATTACGAGTATATTGTTTAATATGTAATAGGTAATTGGAATGTATTCTCTATACCAGATAAGGTGGTTTTTGAAAAAGAGGGGCATTTTGTCAACATCATTTAAAAATGGTTGGGGTTAATCTAGATTAAAATGGCAAAAAAAAAGAAAAAAAAAATGTCTGCCGAAGGTGTTCAAAATAGGTGTGTTCTACCCAAATAATGACCAGAGGAGGAGATTTATCCTCTCCTCTTCATCTGAGGAGTCACTAGGTGTTCTATCTCCTTGTTCAACAGCATGAACATGTCTCTTCTTTTTGTAATTTCCAGTGTTTCTTTTAAAACCAGATTTATCGTAATTTTCTGTGCCCTTCCTTTGATGCCATTAACATTGTTACACTGATATTGACAGCTCTCTCCAGTGTCAAATCACTCTCTGTCAGTAGTTTCTTCTGTGAACCTTCATTTCTTAATCCACACACAAACCTGTCTCTCAATGTGTCTTTTAGTGAATCTCTAAATTCACAATGCTGCTGACTGGTTGCTCACACACAGACTGCTGCAGAAGCAGGTTTCTCAACAAATTCAGTGCAAGCTCAGTGTAACAGTTCCATGAATGAATGAATGAATGAAAATGTTATTTAACAGATTGCAGAATGGGTACAATACAGTACGGCTCAATACATACAATTGTTAAGGGGATGCAGACCAGAGAAAGACGTTTGTCTTGTTTACATCAGGGTCCCCCATTTTCATTTATTTGCTCCACATTGTCATTAGCCCCTTTCGTGACTGTGATGCACTGAGTGAATCCACAGTCACTTGCTCCTCAATAGGAAACCAACCTAGATTTACCATGAAGGACTGGTTCTGGCCGAACCGTTCGTTATACAAGAATCACAGAGAAATTACAAAGGTACTCACAGTTGCACGAGGATTTCGGACAGAGATAAGGGATGGTGCGCATGCGCTGTGATCACCCAACGGCGGAAATAATGCCGTTTTGAGCAGTTTATAAAAATTATTTAAAATGTTTATTAGCAACGCAGAGCTTTCAAACCATCCCGTATCTCTGTCTGAAACCCTCGTGCAACTGTGAGCACCTTTGAAACGTCTCTGTGATTCTTGTATAACGAACGGTTCAGCCAGAACCAGTCCTTCATGGTAAATCTAGGTTAGTTTCCTATTGAGGAGCAAGTGACTGTGGATTCACTCCGTGCATCACAGTCACGAAAGGGGCTACATTGTCATCAAACGGTCCAATATTTCCAATAACCCAAGCCATTTCTGTTGTAAACACTCACGATAGTCCAGTCGATCCTTCCTTTAGTGTGTAAAGTTGATTTCCTCCTCTTGTAGATGATTCCCAGTGCCGCCCGTATCAACGTGAGCTAACATGCTAACTCGCGTCGCTAATAATAATGTAAACAAAGCTTGCAACGGACTTCTTTTTTCTTGCATTGCGCAGATTCAGACGTCCTCATCGCCGAATTGTGTTATATCCTGAGGACTTCTTAACCTCACCTGTATAACAATGATTACCGGACCACTACTTTAGTTTAACACATTATTCTGACTACAGCTCCGGTAGTGCAATCACTTCCTGGTACCACAGCTGGGAACTATGGCAAGTATTTAAGGACAATACAGACCCAACGTTGAGAAAAAGATTAACGGCATCAATTATATTATCGCGCGATACTAGTCTCGCGATAACGCAGCACGTTAACGCCGTTAACGGCCCAGCTCTAATATATATATATAATCTATATATATATCTAACCCTGACTAACCTTATGTCATGCACTTGTCCTAATAAACTAACCTACACTGTAACACGCAACACTTTGATAAACATTGTTACCTTCTTGCTCTCTTGTCGTACAGAACTTGTAAGTTGCTTTGGATAAAAGCGTCAGCTAAATGACTAAATGTAAATGTAAATGTCTACTGCCACTGTCGCCCCCATGCACTCCTTTCTGTGTTAATCAGCTTACCCGGTCCTGATCTTGGGGGCTGGGGAGGAGGTCCTTGGCCTTTGCCTATGGAGGAGCAAAGAGGATAGGAAATATTTTTTTGTAAAGAAACATTCAGAACTGGTGGGTTTGGTCCAGGGGCTAAAGGATGGGGTGCCTCGACTTGATAGCTTGATGGCATCCATACTTTGTCCCGAAATGGTGTGGGAGTCGTTAAGAAAGCCGGTTCCCCAAGGGAAATCGGCTAGGCAGTTGGCTAATTGGAGTGACCAGGTGTACATCGCTGCGAGGAGTCTAGCTGCGACCTCCAACATCGCGCAGCTAGCGCGCTACATGTCGGGGCTGATGGCGGGCGGGTCGGTATTGGATGACCATCAACGATACCTTCACACTAGGATAGTGAAATATTGATGATTGTGTGTTACGTTGCCGCACGGTAGGGGCTATCTAGGTCAGTTGAAACCTGATCCATGTGACACACAACCAATCAATCAGGTTTCACACAGTGCGCTAAATATTGCCTAGTTATATGGATTAAATTAAGTTAGATTTTTCTGTCAGTGGAACCATGTTCCATGTGATGATGATAATAATAACAACAACAACAACAACAACAACAACAACAACAACAACAACAACAACAACAACAACAACAACAACAACAACAACAACAACAACAACAACAACAACAACAACAACAACAACAATAATAATAATAATAATAATAATAATAATAATAATAATAATAATAATAATAATAATAATAATAATAATAATAATAATAATAATAATAATAATAATAATAATAGATTGTATTTGTAATGAACTTTTTGTTCACTAGGATCACAAAGTGCTACAGGGTTAAAACGTAGTTAAAAATTAAATAAAGAAATTAAATAATTATTAAAAATAAAATAAAATACAGAATAAAAATAGAATAAAAATAGAAGTATAAATAGAAAATGAAAAACAACAGCACAAGGAAGAAAAAAATCACAAGAAAAAGTAGCAATCCTAGGCCTTTTGAAATAAGTAGGTTTTCAGGCCTCCTTTAATAGCGTCTAGCTTTATAAGTATGTTTTTAAGCTTTTCTGCAGTAATTCCTAAAACGCGAGTTATAGGCCCTGACGCATATGATAGATAATCGTTTGGCGTTTCTTTCCTATACACGCTATATTAAAAAATTCAAATGATCGGTATACATTATGCTTCATCATGCGTGAAGGAAAGGGGGGGGTCGTTTATAATTCCTTGATCGTCAGTAACGGCTTTATTTAGTATTTGTTGATATATTGATCAGACTGTTTGCAAACAAAGAAATGCACAATCGGGTTGAAAATAACGTTAGTGTCCTCTTACCATTCACCGATGATACTGGAGGACAAAGATCCCAATTATTCGACGCCGATCTCCTAGATCCATTTCCGGTTTGTATGGCACAATAAACGCCGAAATCATATCGATTATTGAGTTATGGAAGCGATCCAAATGCACTACAGTGTTTGTCTGGACCCACGTAACAAGATTTGACTGCTGGAGGGATTTCCTCGACGCACCGACCACCATTTCCGGTTTTTACATGAATGTAACTCGCCCGACCATCCACCAGGCGGCGGTATTGAGGCGTTGCAATACCAGAACAGGGTCCAGCTGGCTCCCGGAGGGAGGCTGGATGAATTATGAATGCCATAATTGCCATGCTCACACCTGTTTTCTCCTCTCCTCTCCTCTCCTCTCCTCTCCTCATGCCTCTCCTCTCCTCTCACCTGTCCTCTCCTCTCCTCACACCTGTTCTCTCCTCTCCTCTCCTCCTCTCCTCAAACCTCTCTTCTCCTCTCCTCACACCTCTCCTCTCCTCTCGCCTGTCCTCCTCTCCTCACACCTGTCCTCCTCTCCTCACACCTGTCCTCCTCTCCTCTCCTCTCCTCTCCTCGCGCCTCTCCTCTCTTCTCCTCTCCTCTCCTTGTCCTCTCCTCACCTCTCCTCTCCTCACACCTCTCCTCTCCTCACGCCTCTCCTCTCCTCCTCTCCTCACACCTGTCCTCTCCTCTCCTCACACCTCTCCTCTCCTCTCACCTGTCCTCTCCTCTCCTCACACCTGTCCTCTCCTCTCCTCTCCTCTCCTCACACCTCTCCTCTCCTCACATCACACCTCTCCTCTCCTCTCCTCTCCTCACACCTCTCCTCTCCTCACACCTGTCCTGTCCTCTCCTCTCCTCACACCTCTCCTCTCCTCTCCTCACACCTCTCCTCTCCTCTCCTCACACCTCTCCTCTCCTCTCCTCTCCTCACATCACACCTCTCCTCTCCTCTCCTCACACCTCTCCTCTCCTCACATCACATCACACCTATCCTCTCCTCTCCTCTCCTCTCCTCACACCTCTCCTCTCCTCTTCTCTGACAGTCCAATGTGCTCTCAGTCCAGTTGTTTTCCCCCGTAGAGAAGTAGTAAAAACTGCCAAACTGCTTCCATTCTTTAGCCTCTGAATCATGAATCATATGAATCATAACAGTCATAACAGTCTCATAACACACCGTTTTGATGAATTCCACTTTACTTTAGTATTTCTCACCTGCAATCGTCGCTTTCAGTTGACTGGTACTCAGGTACTCCAACTGGGCTCTGATCAGGGCATCGATGTGGATCTGATTCTGTGCCACTGAACATTTTTAATATCAATGGAATCTTGATTAATGTCAATATATTATTGAAGGCAATGTCAGATAAATGATTGATATGATAATATCAGTTGTATTCACTGATTCATCCTCTAGAGTCAGTTGAAAGCCTTGGTTCAGAACACCTCACACCTCTCCTCTCCTCTCCTCTCATCACACCTGTCCTCTCCTCTCCTCCTCTCCTCTCCTCTCCTCACACCTCTCCTCTCCTCTCATCACACCTGTCCTCTCCTCCTCTCCTCACACTTCTCCTCTCCTCTCCTCTCCTCTCATCACACCTCTCCTCTCCTCTCCTGACATCACACCTGTCCTCTCCTCACACCTGTCCTCTCCTCACACCTCTCCTCTCCTCACACCTCTCCTCTCATCACACCTGTCCTCTCCTCTCCTCTCCTCACATCACACCTGTCCTCTCCTCTCCTCTCCTCACATCACACCTCTCCTCTCCTCTCATCACACCTGTCCTCTCCTCTCCTCTCCTCACATCACACCTGTCCTCTCCTCTCCTCTCCTCACATCACACCTCTCCTCTCCTCTCATCACACCTGTCCTCTCCTCTCTCCTCTCATCACACCTGTCCTCTCCTCTCCTCTCCTCACATCACACCTGTCCTCTCCTCTCCTCTCCTCACATCACACCTGTCCTCTCCTCTCTTCTCCTCTCCTCTCCTCTCCTCTCCTCTCCTCTCCTCTCCTCTCCTCTCCTCTCCTCTCCTCTCCTCTCCTCTCCTCTCCTCTCCTCTCCTCACGCCTCTCCTCTCTTCTCCTCACACCTGTCCTCTCCTCACGCCTCTCCTCTCCTCTCCTCTCCTCACATCACACCTCTCCTCTCCTCTCCTCTCCTCTCCTCACACCTCTCCTCTCCTCTTCTCTGACAGTCCAATCTGCTCTCAGTCCAGTTATTTTCCCCCGTAGAGAAGTAGTAAAAACTGCCAAACTGCTTCCATTCTTTAGCCTCTGAATCATGAATAATATGAATCATAACAGTCTCATAACACACCGTTTTGATGAATTCGACTTTACTTTAGTATTTCTCACCTGCAATCGTCCCCTTCAGTTGATTTACTTGGTACTCCAACTGGGCTCTGATCAGGGCTTCGCTGTAGCTCTGATTCTGTGCCACTGAAATTTTTTAATATCAATAGAATCTTGATTAATGTCAATATATTATTGAAGGCAATGTCAGATAAATGATTGATATGATAATATCAGTTGTATTCACTGATTCATCCTCTAGTCAGTTGAAAGCCTTGGTTCAGAACACCTCAGCCCACACCACACCACACCACACCACACCACACCACACCTGTCCTCTCCTCTCCTCTCCTCTCCTCTCCTCTCCTCTCCTCTCCTCTCCTCTCCTCTCCTCTCCTCTCCTCTCCTCTCCTCTCCTCTCCTCTCCTCTCCTCTCCTCTCCTCACATCACACCTGTCCTCTCCTCTCCTCTCCTCACGCCTCTCCTCTCCTCATGCCTCTCCTCTCCTCCTCTCCTCACACCTCTCCTCTCCTCTCCTCTCACCTGTCCTCTCTTCTCCTCACACCTGTCCTCTACTCTCCTCCTCTCCTCACACCTCTCTTCTCCTCTCCTCACACCTCTCCTCTCATCACGCCTCTCCTCTCCTCACGCCTCTCCTCTCCTCTCCTCTCCTCTCCTCTCCTCTCCTCTCCTCACATCACACCTATCCTCTCCTCTCCTCACACCTCTCCTCTTCTATCCTCTCCTCTCCTCTCCTCTCCTCTCCTCACACCTCTCCTCTCCTCTCCTCTCCTCTCCTCACATCACACCTATCCTCTCCTCTCCTCACACCTCTCCTCTCCTCTCCTCTCCTCTCCTCACACCTCTCCTCTCTTCTCCTCACACCTCTCCTCTCCTCTTCTCTGACAGTCCAATCTGCTCTCAGTCCAGTTCTTTTCCCCCGTAGAGAAGTAGTAAAAACTGCCAAACTGCTTCCATTCTTTAGCCTCTGAATCATGAATCATATGAATCATAACAGTCATAAGTCTCATAACACACCGTTTTGATGAATTCCACTTTACTTAGTATTTCTCACCTGCAATCGTCGCATTCAGTTGATTTACTTGGTACTCCAACTGGGCTCTGATCAGGGTTTCGCTGTGGCTCTGATTCTGTGTCACTGAAAGTTTTTAATATCAATAGAATCTTGATTAATGTCAATATATTATTGAAGGCAATGTCAGATAAATGATTGATATGATAATATCAGTTGTATTGACTGATTCATCCTAGTCAGTTGAAAGCCTTGGTTCAGAACACCTCAGCCCACATCACACCTCTCCTCTCCTCTCCTCTCCTCTCCTCCTCTCCTCTCCTCTCCTCTCCTCTCCTCTCCTCTCCTCTCCTCTCCTCTCCTCTCCTCTCCTCTCCTCTCCTCTCCTCTCATCACACCTGTCCTCTCCTCTCCTCACACCTCTCCTCTCATCACACCTGTCCTCTCCTCTCCTCTCCTCTCCTCTCCTCTCATCACACCTGTCCTCTCCTCTCCTCACATCACACCTCTCCTCTCCTCCTCTCCTCACACCTCTCCTCTCCTCTCCTCACATCACACCTCTCCTCTCCTCCTCCTCTCCTCACACTTCTCCTCTCCTCATGCCTCTCCTCTCCTCTCACCTGTCCTCTCCTCTCACCTGTCCTCTCCTCTCCTCTCCTCATGCCTCTCCTCTCCTCACACCTGTCCTCTCCTCTCCTCTCCTCACACCTCTCCTCTCCTCACACCTGTCCTCTCCTCTCCTCTCCTCTCCTCACCTCTCCTCTCCTCACACCTCTCCTCTCCTCATACCTCTCCTCTCCTCTCACCTGTCCTCTCCTCTCCTCTCCTCTCCTCTCCTCTCCTCTCCTCTCCTCTCCTCACATCACACCTCTCCTCTCCTCTCCTCACCTGTCCCCTCCTCACACCTCTCCTCTCCTCTCCTCAAAACACACCTGTCCTCTCCTCTCCTCACACCTCTCCTCACGCCTCTCCTCTCCTCACATCACATCACGCCTCTCCTCTCCTCTCCTCACTCCTCACACCTCTCCTCTCCTCTCCTCTCCTCTCCTCTCCTCTCCTCTCCTCTCCTCTCCTCTCCTCTCCTCTCCTCTCCTCTCCTCTCCTCTCCTCACACCTCTCCTCACACCTCTCCTCTCCTCTCCTCTCCTCTCCTCTCCTCACACCTCTCCTCTCCTTTTCTCTGACAGTCCAATCTGCTCTCAGTCGTTATTTTCCCCCGTAGAGAAGTAGTAAAAACTGCCAAACTGCTTCCATTATTCAGCCTCTGAATCATGAATCATATGAATCATAACAGTTATAACAGTCTCATAACACACCGTTTTGATGAATTCCACTTTACTTTAGTATTTCTCACCTGCAATCTTGTCATTCAGTTGATTTACTTGGCTCTGACACTGCATCAGGGCTTCGCTGTAGCTCTGATTCTGTGCCACTGAAAAATTGTAATATCAATGGAATCTTGATTAATGTCAATATATTATTGAAGGCAATGTCAGATAAATGATTGATATGATAATATCAGTTGTATTCACTGATTCATCCTCTAGTCAGTTGAAAGCCTTGGTTCAGAACCAGTGGCGGACTCAGGCTGTTTGAAGGGCAGGGGCGAAAAGAAAAAAAGGGCACCTACTGCACAACATATGAGCAAAAAGCTATGATGCGTAATTTATGGTGAGATAGTCTTCATCCTTGATTAAGATTAACATTCGATTAACATAGACAATCCAGATTAATAGTATAACGCACAGGGAACAATACACCTTTCAAATGTTTATTTCACCTCATTATCATGGTGTTTGAAAAGTAGATTTATCATGGTTTTTGAAAAGTGAATTATCATGGTGTTTGAAAAGTGGATTTATCATAGTGTTTGAAACTTAGATTTATCATAGTGTTTGAAAAGTAGATTATGGTGTTTGAAGGCCTAAACCATTGCTGCAGTGGTACATTTCTCAATCGAAGGAAATTAATAAAGGGAAGATGATTAAACCGAAGGTTCTGTAGATACAGTACTGAATTATCCCATCCAGACCAATGCAATTTGAAATATTATTATAGAATATAGAATATGATGCTTATATAAACATTACCTTATTATAGCCAATTCGCACATTTATATATATATACATATATTATCTTTCAAATGCCTCTCAGTTATAATCCAAACTATGGCTCTGTGAGACAAGCTTGTACATGTATCTACCGACCGCTAGTGGCTTGGTTGTGCATATTTTTTTAATACAATCAAAATTCGAATTAAAGCCCCATTAGTTGCCTGTCGATAGCCCTTTCAGGTGACAAAATCCATTTGGCGGTTCTCGAGTTTACTACTTCCCCCGTAGAGAAGTAGTAAAAACTGCCAAACTGCTTCCATTCTTTAGCCTCTGAATCATGAATCATATGAATCATAACAGTCATAAGTCTCATAACACACCGTTTTGATGAATTCCACTTTACTTAGTATTTCTCACCTGCAATCGTCGCATTCAGTTGATTTACTTGGTACTCCAACTGGGCTCTGATCAGGGTTTCGCTGTGGCTCTGATTCTGTGTCACTGAAAGTTTTTAATATCAATAGAATCTTGATTAATGTCAATATATTATTGAAGGCAATGTCAGATAAATGATTGATATGATAATATCAGTTGTATTGACTGATTCATCCTAGTCAGTTGAAAGCCTTGGTTCAGAACACCTCAGCCCACATCACACCTCTCCTCTCCTCTCCTCTCCTCTCCTCTCCTCTCCTCTCCTCTCCTCTCCTCTCCTCTCCTCTCCTCTCCTCTCATCACACCTGTCCTCTCCTCTCCTCACACCTCTCCTCTCATCACACCTGTCCTCTCCTCTCCTCTCCTCTCCTCTCCTCTCCTCTCATCACACCTGTCCTCTCCTCTCCTCACATCACACCTCTCCTCTCCTCTCCTCTCCTCCTCTCCTCACACCTCTCCTCTCCTCTCCTCACATCACACCTCTCCTCTCCTCTCCTCCTCTCCTCACACTTCTCCTCTCCTCATGCCTCTCCTCTCCTCTCACCTGTCCTCTCCTCTCACCTGTCCTCTCCTCTCCTCTCCTCATGCCTCTCCTCTCCTCACACCTGTCCTCTCCTCTCCTCTCCTCACACCTCTCCTCTCCTCACACCTGTCCTCTCCTCTCCTCTCCTCTCCTCACCTCTCCTCTCCTCACACCTCTCCTCTCCTCATACCTCTCCTCTCCTCTCACCTGTCCTCTCCTCTCCTCTCCTCTCCTCTCCTCTCCTCTCCTCTCCTCTCCTCTCCTCTCCTCTCCTCTCCTCTCCTCTCCTCTCCTCTCCTCTCCTCTCCTCACATCACACCTCTCCTCTCCTCTCCTCACCTGTCCCCTCCTCACACCTCTCCTCTCCTCTCCTCAAAACACACCTGTCCTCTCCTCTCCTCACACCTCTCCTCACGCCTCTCCTCTCCTCACATCACATCACGCCTCTCCTCTCCTCTCCTCACACCTCTCCTCTCCTCTCCTCTCCTCTCCTCTCCTCTCCTCTCCTCTCCTCTCCTCTCCTCTCCTCTCCTCTCCTCACACCTCTCCTCACACCTCTCCTCTCCTCTCCTCTCCTCTCCTCTCCTCTCCTCTCCTCACACCTCTCCTCTCCTTTTCTCTGACAGTCCAATCTGCTCTCAGTCGTTATTTTCCCCCGTAGAGAAGTAGTAAAAACTGCCAAACTGCTTCCATTATTCAGCCTCTGAATCATGAATCATATGAATCATAACAGTTATAACAGTCTCATAACACACCGTTTTGATGAATTCCACTTTACTTTAGTATTTCTCACCTGCAATCTTGTCATTCAGTTGATTTACTTGGCTCTGACACTGCATCAGGGCTTCGCTGTAGCTCTGATTCTGTGCCACTGAAAAATTGTAATATCAATGGAATCTTGATTAATGTCAATATATTATTGAAGGCAATGTCAGATAAATGATTGATATGATAATATCAGTTGTATTCACTGATTCATCCTCTAGTCAGTTGAAAGCCTTGGTTCAGAACCAGTGGCGGACTCAGGCTGTTTGAAGGGCAGGGGCGAAAAGAAAAAAAGGGCACCTACTGCACAACATATGAGCAAAAAGCTATGATGCGTAATTTATGGTGAGATAGTCTTCATCCTTGATTAAGATTAACATTCGATTAACATAGACAATCCAGATTAATAGTATAACGCACAGGGAACAATACACCTTTCAAATGTTTATTTCACCTCATTATCATGGTGTTTGAAAAGTAGATTTATCATGGTTTTTGAAAAGTGAATTATCATGGTGTTTGAAAAGTGGATTTATCATAGTGTTTGAAACTTAGATTTATCATAGTGTTTGAAAAGTAGATTATGGTGTTTGAAGGCCTAAACCATTGCTGCAGTGGTACATTTCTCAATCGAAGGAAATTAATAAAGGGAAGATGATTAAACCGAAGGTTCTGTAGATACAGTACTGAATTATCCCATCCAGACCAATGCAATTTGAAATATTATTATAGAATATAGAATATGATGCTTATATAAACATTACCTTATTATAGCCAATTCGCACATTTATATATATATACATATATTATCTTTCAAATGCCTCTCAGTTATAATCCAAACTATGGCTCTGTGAGACAAGCTTGTACATGAATCTACCGACCGCTAGTGGCTTGGTTGTGCATATTTTTTTAATACAATCAAAATTCGAATTAAAGCCCCATTAGTTGCCTGTCGATAGCCCTTTCAGGTGACAAAATCCATTTGGCGGTTCTCGAGTTACATGCCGATATGCGAGGCTTGCGCGAAGTACACGGTATTGCGCAAATACTACTCCCGACTGTTGGGGCTCTAGTTCTGTCAATCATTTGGCGATCTTGTAAATTATTGGACAGGGTTGTATCCAATGAGTGTGGCTTTCCAATGATACCCCATCTGGGGATGTACGAATCAGGGATCTAGGTTAAAAGTCACAAGCAAAAACAGGAAGAGAAAAACCGCAGAATTAGTTGACGTCTATGAGAAAACTAAGCTTTTCTTTTGTACACAGTTTGCCAAAATCACTAATTTCTGAACAGATCTTTATGATCTACATAAGACTTCAGGCTATGGATCTCGGGTGGTTTTTAAGCCTCTCAGCCATTCTGGGGAAATACTACTTCTGGACTACTACAGAAAAACGTGAGTAATAAAAAATGTATCTACAACTCAAGTTCAGACCTATGTTACTCTATTTCATTAGCAGTAAAGGTGAGTTTTCCTTATTGTATCAGAAACTCCAAAATGTCATCTTTCAAGAGAGACCAGGCTCATGCATGTGGTATAAGTATAAAGTATAGTATTTTGGTTTGCAAAAAAAGTATGCAGTCCTCAAAAACTAAAAATAAAATGGCCAATTTTGGGGTTTACTACCACTCTTAAATTAACTTTAAAAAGCAATTCACACTGAACTTTAAAGTGCTAGTATATTTTGTGCAAATAATCCTAAAATAATTTGTACACTTTATTTCTAAATTGAGAACACAGGTTAGCATAGAATCAGCTAAGCAAGTTACCTGTTTAGTTAGCTAGCTACAGTAGTAATACAGCTAGCCTAGGCTAAAACATACTGCCATCAATAAAAGCACTTGCAGTGTACAAAGATTGAGTTTGTTTTACCAATTATGCATTACTAAATACTAATAGTGTATTTAGTAATGCATAATTGGTAAAAACAAACTCAACCTTTGCAATTCAAAGAAAGCTTGATGTATACCTACCTCACACACAGCAGTAGGATGAAGGGTTACAGCTCAGACTGCATTAAGCCCTCTGGCATCTGAACATTCAAGAGGGGTTGTAGCTAACACGTTTGTGTAACATTATTTAACCGTCTGGGTCAAGTTTAGACCATTGGAAGGGCACCAATGGGCACGTACTCTCACTTTCACCACTCAAAATGTAATTTTAGCGTGATATTTTCAGCTGTGCATAGTCAAGTTTAACCATTGGAAGGGCACCAATGGGCACATCCTCTCGCTTTACTCAAAAAGGCACTTTAGGTTTAGCGTGGTGTTTTCAACTGTGGGGGCACATGGTCAAGTTTAGACCATTGGAGGGGCACCAATAGGGCATGTCCTCTCGATTTTGCCACTCAAAGGGCACTTTAGCGCGATGTTTTCAACTGTGGGGGCACATGGTCAAGTTTAGACCATTGGAAGGGCACAAATGGGCACATCTTCTAGTTTTCGCCACTCAAAAGGGCACTTTAGCGCAATGTTTTCAACTGTGGGTGGGGGTATATGGTCACGTTTAACCATTAGAAGGGCACCAATAAGGCACATCCTCTAATTATTTCCACTCAAAAGGGCACTTTTGCATGACATTATTTAACCGGGGGGCACACAAGCACTCAAAAGGGCACTTTAGCGCGCCTTTTTCAACCGTGGGGGCACCCCCCCTGAGTCAGAACACCAGTGTTCAGAACACCTCAGCCCACATCACATCACACCTCTCCTCGCCTCTCATCACACCTGTCCTCTCCTCTCCTCACATCACACCTCTCCTCTACTTACACCTCTCCTCTCCTCATACCTCTCCTCTCCTCATACCTCTCCTCTCATCTCCTCTCCTCTCCTATCCTCTCCTCATACCTCTCCTCTCCTCATACCTCTCCTCTCCTCTCCCCCCTCTCCTCTCCTCTCCTCTCCTCTCATATCCTCTCCTCATACCTCTCCTATCCTCTCCTCATACCTCTCCTCTCCTCATACCTCTCCTCTCCTCACACTTCTCCTCTCCTCATACCTCTCCTCTCCTCTCCTCACACCTCTACTATCCTCATACCTCTCCTCTCCTCACGCTTCTCCTCTCCTCACGCCTCTCCTCTCCTTTTACCTCTCCTCTCCTCTCCTCTCATCACACCTATCCTCTCCTCTCCTCTCCTCTTCTCACACCTGTCCTCTCCTCTCCTCATCTCCTCACACCTCTCCTCTCCTCTCCTCTCCTCCTCTCCTCACACCTCTCCTCTCCTCGCATCTCCTCACACCTGTCATGTCCTCTCCTCTCATCACACTTGTCCTCTCCTCACATCTCCTCACACCTGTCCTCTCCTCTCCTCACACCTGTCCTCTCCTCTCCTCTCCTCGCCTCTCCTCTCCTCTCCTCTCCTCACCTGTCCTCACCTGTCCTCTCCTCTCCTCTCATCACACCTGTCTCTCCTCTCATCACACCTGTCCTCTCCTCTCCTCACGCCTGTCCTCTCCTCTCCTCACGCCTGTCCTCTCCTCTCCTCGCCTCTCCTCTCCTCTCCTCTCCTCTCCTCACACCTCTCCTCTCCTCTCCTCCTCACATCACACCTCTCCTCTCCTCTCGTCGCTTGACAGCAGTAAGTACAATACAACACTACATAACACAATATAACATAACATAAGCTTGCCGAGAGATGCCCCCCCCCCCCCGACTGGGGCTCTGTTATGAATTTCAGCAAATGCTTTTTACATGATCATGTAGAGGCCTAGAAGTGTCACCACACTCATTCTGGTGTCTGTAAAACAACAGTCCAGTTCTTTCTCTTTCCGTTTCTCTCTCTTCTTTCTCTCTCAAACAGTTTTTGTTACAGTGCTACAGTGTAGGTTAGTTTATTAGGACGAGTGCATGACAGTAAGGTTAGTTAGGGTTACATTTTTTTTCTTTTCATTTCAGATAATGGTTGAAGAAGTGCGTCTTTAGTCGACGGTGAAAGTATATATACTAGAGGGGACTCCTGAGACCAGTCCGTTTTTATAAGAAGGTTTGCCTAAATGTATTAGAAGTACAATTTAGTGCAATCGTCTTACCATGAGTTTTGATTAAGAAAATTTATGCAAAATGTAACTGCGACAATTCACAGGTTAACCCTTTCACTGCCACACAACAGCCGAGTGCCGGTTGTGTGATAGTAAAGGGTTAACCTTCTGTCGTGTGGCAGTGAAAGGGTTAATGATGGTTGCTTTTACCAACAGATTTTCCAACGCATTTCCAGAGCAGTCGCATTCGTGTGACGTCACATCACGGGTCCTATCTCCGTTACAGAGCCGGCTCTGGTCCGTTATCAAGGAAATGCAAAGTGGCTGTTGTGATAATAATCACTAAATGCATACAGTGCTGGATCTAATCAAATGGATTTATCGAGACATGTTATGGAAAGTTCAAGACCGGATCACACAGCTTCTGAAAAGTGCTAATTACACGCTTCCGACGGTGATGGGCTACTCGCCAAGTGCAGACCAAGTGAGTGTATCAGCTGCTGTGTTATGATTATTATGATACAAAATGTGAATGAATGAATGAAAACTGTATTTAACAGATAAACAGTAAAAGGCACTCTGCAGATTACATTTATATATAGCTGTTTTATACGTCAACATTGTATTGCTGACCATCAACAAAGAATGACAGGATGTGATGTCATAATCAATCGTCACCTCGCTAGAATAATATTTCCAACGTGAAGCGCAAAGCTGAATTTTCACACAAAATGGACAAGTTTTTGACTCGTCCATCGAAACAGGTTACAGTTACCAATACCAATTCAGTACCTTCCATTACCAATTCGACCGCTGAGATTGACCCAGTCTTGGACACAGAAGATGATGACACAGAAGCTGTTAATAATAAAAAGCTAAAATGTTCGGCTAAACCAAAACTGGCAAAATGTCGGAAATATGAAGACGGTTACCTTAATTATGGCTTTGTTGTATTGCCTGGGAGCAAAAGCTCACCACAACCACAATGTGTCATTTGTTCTCAAGTGCTATCCAACAAGTCTTTGGCACCCTCCAAGTTAATCAGACATTTACAGACAAAACATGGCCATTACAAGGACAAGACCAGGGAATTTTTTGAGCGAAAGGCAAAAGAGCTATGTGGTACACAAGCAGGGATTAAAGAGAGTACCGCTGTGGATAAGAAACTGCTTAAAATATCATATGTCGTGGCCCAGAAGATAGCTCAAGATAAAAAGCCTCATACTATCGGGGAAACCTTGGTTATGCCTTGTGCAACTGAGATAGTCAGAGAATTGTTTGGAGACGAAAAGGCCAAGCAGTTATCAAAAATACTGATGTCAAATGACACCGTTAAACGCTGCATCTCGTCAATGTCGGAGGATATAATGGTACAGTGCGCTGCACGCCTTCGTGGAAATGATTTCGCCATCCAATTAGACGAGTCGACAGACGTGTCTAAAATGTCCCATCTACTCTCATACGTTCGCTATGAATGGGAAAAGGAGATAAGGGAAGACTTTTTGTTTTGTAAAGAGCTCAAGACGACTACAACGGCAAAAGATGTTTTTGAAGCACTGGATGATTTCATGAGGTCAAATGGAATAAGCTGGAGCAACTGCATTGGAGTGTGCACAGATGGAGCCGCGGCAATGACAGGCAGACACACCAGAGTAGTTCAAAGAATAAAAGCTGTCGCTCCCCGTGCCGTCTCAATGCATTGTGTTCTGCACAGACGCGCTTGCCGCAAAGGACATTGATCCCAGGCTCCACAAAGTTTTGAACAATGCTGTGACCATTGTGAACTTTGTTAAAGCAAGAGCCACAAACTCCAGGTTATTCACTGCCCTCTGTGAAGAGGTGGGTTCTGACTATCATTCCCTGCTCATGCATACTGAGGTAAGATGGCTGTCCCGGGGGGAAACATGTTGATGCGCCTGTTCAGCCGCAGGGAGGAACTGCATACCTTCCTTTCAGACAAGAAACCTGAACTGGCTGAGCTCCTCAAGGATGAGAAGTGGTTGACTCAGCCCAGTGGTTGCAGACATCTTTAATGAAACAAACAAACTCAACAAAACAATGCAGGGTGGAAACACAAACGTCATTACCCAGCATGAAAGAGTGGAGGCTTTCAAAAGAAAGTTAAAAATGTGGAAAAATCGAGCCTCATCAGGAATCACTGATATGTTCAAACAGTTGCATGCCTTCCTTCAGGAGAAAAACATGGATTTCAGAACCATTAAGCGCCAGGTAACAGCACACTTGTCAGGGATGTTGGACAAGTTCAACAGTTATTTCCCTGAACTCAGCGAGGAGGAAGTAGCTACCTACCTGTGGATAAAGAATCCCTTTACAGACGACATCGAGATGAAGCTTCATGACACATAGCCATCCAAACTCTTGATTGATATATCATCTGATGCCACCTGGAGAGCTCGTTTCGGTGAAGTGCCCCTGGAAACATTTTGGTCAGAGTGTGGTGCTGAGTACCAAGTAACTCACGATGCAGCACTTAAGGTGTTGATACCATTCAGCACCACATATTTGTGTGAAGCTGGATTTTCATCCATGACAGCTCTGAAAACCAAATATAGGGCCAAGTTGAGCCTTGAGGATGACATGCATGTTGCCTTGTCAAAGATCTCCCCACGTATTGACCGTATCATTAGCCAGAAGCAGCAGCAGACCTCACACCAGTGGCGGCTTGTGAATTTTTCTCCAGGGGGGTCGATCGATACCAAAAATGTACATGTACCAAGGTAGCACAATGCCACACTGCACAAAAACATGCGCGTGCGCACGCATCGCAAAACCACACACTACTGTGTGCGTCAGAGCGTCGGTGAAACCAAAAGCATACAGATATTTAAGTAGGTACAGTTACAGTACAACTATCACCATTGCCATCAATCAATATGATCACAGAGTCCATGCAGCTAGGTTTCCAAACACTCACACCCCGATCTCAACTCTCTCTCTCTCTCTCTCTCTCGAAAATTAACAACACGCTGTGAGAGAGAGAGAGCGAGAGCGAGAGCGAGAGAGAGAGAGAGAGAGAGGGAGAGAGCGCGAGAGAGAGAGACCGAATTAACTCACTGTTTATTTACGTGGTCGAGGAGGGCTTGATAAAGTGTATAATTATGTCCACTGTTGTCCCAGACCGTCCAAGTAGTTTCAAATCTTTTTCTTCTTGCATTGTCCGTCTTTCAAACGGTGTTGATTTGATGGATTTAACAGAATTATCCATGGTGGTAGCTTTAGCTAACTATAAATCGAAATGAAAATACTCTTTTCTCTATGTGAACTGGTGACGACTGACCTCCTGTGCATCCGACCAACAACTACCTGGTGTTCTGACTATCACCATGCTCTCTAAGCCAACCCGAGAAATGCGGCTACGGAAAAGTACTAGCATCACCGCGTCGGCCAATCAGAGAGCGTCTCCGCGAAATGCGGCTACGGAAAAAACTGACGTCGGCCAATCAGAGAGCGTCTCCGAGAAATGCGGCTACGGAAATTATAGACGCTGCTTGCTTAGACCGCTTCAAAACGCGCCCGGCTTCCATCATAATACATCATATTTCAACGCACAGCGCGTTACGCACTGATTGGCTGCGACGGATACGATGAAACCAGTGCACGGCGTGCACGCCCACTCAAAGCGATATTGCGTCTAGCCCCGAGAGAAATGCGGCTAGGAGAAATGCGGCTACGGTAACGGAGCGTATTCTCTATCAGACAGAATCACTTCCTGTTCAGGAAAACGATTATTTATATTTGATATATTAACGTTATATTGTGCATTGGAAACACAAACATACTTAAAATGAGTAAATATTATTCATTTTAAACATGTTTATATTATTTATAGGGCTATAAAAAAAAGAAAAAAATATATTCTTCTTCTCTCTTTTAACCAGGGTTAACCAGGGGGGGCGGCGCCCCAGCGCCCCTAGTGGCGAGCCGCCACCGCCTCACACTGAGCTAGAAATGGCCACAAGTGCTTGTAATGTTTCTGTCCATCAATGAAGAAACTGGGGTTCTTTGAATATCATTTATTTAGGTCCTGGTAGTAGTTAGGTAGCATACAACAGGTAGGTAGGTAACGTACATGTCAACATGCAACAGGTGTCTCATTATGACATTTATAGAGACTGGGTAGCGGTACCCTGGTAGATGGGGCCATCTAGTGGTTAGTATAAATCACCACATCCTCCTTTCTTTGAATGCTATACCGGCATACAACAATAAATGTAAACATTTCTGTTGACTCAAAACACAGTCATCTTTTAGTTTTTTCTACTGTTGCTATTTCCAAATACCATTATTTTTATTTACTTTAATCTGCATATCATAAATCAACGTTATATATATATATATCATGCTCTATAATTATTTTCCTTTTGCCTCTTCAATTCTTTTTTTATATATTTTTTAATGCAAAAGGATAGAGCTCTGTGCTGTTCTTTACAAATACTGAAGTCTGTCAGGTGGTCTAGACTGACGTGTATATCTTCTCAGTACTGGTGTTGAAGGTGTCTGGTCAGCTGGTGGTGGCAAGTTTGTCAGCCCAGCTGTCGGTGGTGCTGCTGTGGTGCAAACTTCGTCATCAGCTGTTGACCGTTCTCCAAGTGTCTCTGGTGTTTTCAACAAGCTTCGTCGATTCCTTCTTAGGACTTGACCCTCTTCTGTTCTGACGGTGTAGGATCTAGGACCCACTTCCTCCAGAACTGTGGCTCTCCTGTCCCAGTATTTAGAATCCTGTAGTCTCACTGTGTCACGCCGTGACAGTGGTACTAGACCTTTTGAGACTTTGTCATAGTTTGTTTTCTGTCTGTTTTGCAGACACTTCTGTTTCTGTCTCACAATGTTATTCTTCTTCTGTTTTGCAGTGCACAGAAGTGTGGTTCGCAGCCTCCGTCCCATCAGAAGCTCAGCAGGAGACAGTCCATGTTCCAGTGGTGATGCTCTGTAACTCAGTAGAGCTAGATATGGATCAGAACCACTCTCTTTTGCCTTCAGGAGCAGCCTCTTTACTATGCCCACACCTTTCTCTGCTTTACCATTGGATTGGGCATACAGGGGACTTGAGGTTACATGCTGGAAATCATATTCTTCTGCAAAGTTCTGGAACTCCTTACAGTTGTAAGCTGGTCCGTTGTCAGATACGAGAACCTGGCAAATTCCATGTCTCGCAAAGATAGATTTCATATGTGTAATCACACAAGTAGCTGTCATGCTGGAAAGCAGTGCTATCTCTGGATAGTTCGAAAAATAGTCTATAACCAGTAGATAATTCTTTCCATCCAGGTGGAACAAGTCAGTTCCCACTTTTTGCCAAGGCACCTTAGGTTGGTCTGCAGTTACCATGGGCTCTTTCTGCTGCGTCGTATGGTGTTTCAGACAGGTTACACAGCTCGAGACCATCTTGTCAATGTCTGTGTTGATGCCTGGCCAATACATTGACGTTCTGGCCCTTCTCTTACATTTCTCCATTCCGAGGTGCCCCTCGTGAAGTCTCTTCAACATCTCTTGTCTCAGTGACTGAGGAATGACAATTGTGTTCTTTCTGAGTAACAGTCCATCTATCACACTCAGCTCTGCTCGGATGTTGTAATATTGCTGACAGTCTCCTTTAGGCCAGCTCTGTTTCATATTAGTCATAACCCTCTGTAGCAGGGGGTCCTTCTCCGTTTCTGCTGAAATCTGTTTAGATTTTCTGTCTGACACAGAAAGTGATTTTGCAATCAAGTTCACATGAAATTCAACATCAGCCTCTGTCGAGCTCACAGGTGCGTCACTCTGTGTCGTTGCCCTGGACAGAGCATCAGCCATCACAATGTGTTTACCTGGTGTGTATATCAGCTTGAAATCATATCGTTGCAGCTTCATCATCAGTCTCTGTATGCGTGGTGACATCTCACTGAGGTTTTTATTTATGATGGAGATCAACGGCTTGTGGTCTGTCTCTGCCACAAATCTTGGTAGGCCATACACATAACTGTGGAATTTTTCAAATCCATAGACTAGTCCTAAACACTCCTTTTCAATTTGTGCATAGCGACATTCAGTTACTGTCATCGTTCTTGATGCATAGGCAACTGGCCTCCAATCATCTCCATCCGCTTGTAGCAGCACCGCTCCAATCCCATTTTTGGATGAGTCAGTGGAAATCTTTATCCTTTTGGACGGGTCAAAAAATGTCAACACTGGTTCCGTTGTGAGCATGGTTTTCAGTGTTGTCCACTCCTCTTCATGACTGTCAGTCCACTTGAAGTCACACTTGTGGTGTAACAGCTGTCTGAGGTGCACTGTCTTGGTTGACAACGAAGTTTATCATTCCCATCATTCTCAACACACCTTGCTTATCCTCAGGTCTTGGCATCTCCACTATAGCTTTCACCTTGCGGATGTCAGGCTCGACACCTGCACCCGAAAGCTTGTCTCCCAGAAAGGTGATTTCTCTCACACCAAACTGGCATTTTGAGAGCTTCAGTCCATGCCTTTTGACATTTTGCAGAACCTTGATGAGTCTCTCATTGTGCTGCTCCAGTGTGGATCCCCACACCACCACATCATCCACATACACTCGTGCTCCCTCTATACCTTCCAGTATGTGCTCCATAGATCTGTGGAACACTTCAGGAGCAGAGCATATTCCAAAAAGCATTATCTGGAATGCAGTTTGATCTGCCAAAAGCCCTGTGAAGCATCCAATTTACTGAAATACTTTGCACCGGCCATTTCACTTGTTATCTCCTCTCTTGTTGGAATCTGACAATGCTCTCTTTTTATGTTTGCATTTAGGTCTTTTGGATCGTACAGACGTATATCACCATTTGGCTTCTTGGCACACACCATCGAATTCACCCACTCAGTGGGCTCCTCCACTCTCTTTATCACCCCCAGTGACATCATTCGGTCGAGCTCTTGCTTCACCTTCTCTCTGAGCGGTGCTGGAACCCGCCTGGGAGCATGTATGACTGGCTGTGCATCCTCTTTTAGTTGGATCTTGTAGGTGTATGGTAAGACACCAAACCCTTTAAATACATCAGTATACTGATCCACTATTGTCTCCACGTCGTTCTGTGCATTTGTTTTGATGCTATACATCCTCTTGACTAAACCCAATTGTTCACATGCCTCATCTCCCAACAGTGAGTCATGTCCATCTGGAACTATTACAAACATGAGGTGATGCTCTTTGCCTTTAACTCTCACCTTCAGTCTGCACATTCCTCTTGTGGGGATGGGCTGTCCATTGTAGGCTTTGAGTGGAATGGGATTAGGACGAATGTGGGGCTTCACTTTCATGTTTCTTATGTGAAGTTCATTTATCATGTTAGCCTTTGCTCCTGTATCCAGTTTAAAAGAAATTACAGCTCCATTTATATGCAAGGGCTCGGTCCACTTGTCCTGCTCCACTCTATTCACCCTTGTCTGTTTGTCCTCATCCTGTGTCACCATGACCACAAAGGAATCACACAGGTCATTTTCCTCCACTGTGTGTACACGTTCCCCTCTGCCTTTTTTTCCCTTGGCAAAGCATTGCTTGGAAAAGTGATTTTGTCCTTGACACTTATGGCACATTTTTCCATATGCTGGGCATTGTCTTGGTGCATGACGAGTACCACATCTTTTACATTGAAAAGTGTCTGATCCCTTTTGTTGACCGTACCGCCCCCTTTCTCCCTTGTTGTAGGGCTTCCTCGTTACCATAGCAACCGCTGCTCGGTCTCTAGCGTCCCCCGCAAATGTTCTGGCATGCTGTATTGCTAATTCACTTGCGTGACATATTCTTACAGCTGATTCAAGGGTTAGCTCTGTCTCCCGCAGTAACCTCTCCCTCAGTTTCGAATCCAGTACGCCAAACACAATTTGATCACGGATCATAGAATCGTGCACATCTCCAAAATTACACGTTCTAGCTATTAGCTTTAAGACCGTTAGAAACACATCACAACTTTCAGCAGACTGTTGCATCCTCGAGCGAAACACATACCTTTCAAAGGTTTTGTTCTTCTTCGGCGAACAGTGTTCATCAAACTTCTTGACAACCTCCGCAAATTTCTCTGTCATCTGCATCGGCGAACACAAACGTGTTATATACTTCCACAGCTTGTTGTCCCGCGATGGTCAGAAGCAGTGCAATTCGCCTCGTTTCAGACTTTCCTTCCAGTCCAACAGCCATCAGGTACAGCATGAAACGCTGTTTGAAGGTACGCCACTCATAATCCACATTACCAGTCCAATTCACAGCGTCCGGCGGCTTCACACTTTCCATCATGACGACTCGTGATTACACTCCTTGTACCATGTAATGTTTCTGTCCATCAATGAAGAAACTGGGGTTCTTTGAATATCATTTATTTAGGTCCTGGTAGTAGTTAGGTAGCATACAACAGGTAGGTAGATAACGTACATGTCAACATGCAACAGGTGTCTCATTATGACATTTATAGAGACCGGGTCGCGGTACCCTGGTAGATGGGGCCATCTAGTGGTTAGTATAAATCACCACAATCAGTTTCTGGCCTCCATACCAAGCCGAGCACTTTCAGTACCGCTCCGTGTGTCTCTGGCGCCACCGTGAGGTCAGTTTTGCTCTTCTCCCATTGTTCCATCAATTCAGGAGAGTTTGTCATCGACTTGCAGAGGTCCATGCCTGCGGTCAACAGCATTTGTTTAGCAGTTGTCATCACAGTGTAAGCTTTTTCAACGTTGTGTGAACTTGCAATAAAATCATCGACATAAAGTGATTCTCTCAATGTCTCTACAACGGATGGATGTTGTCTCATACTATTTCAGGTGTTTCCTGATTGTAGCAGCGGGTAAGAATGGACTTGGGGAAGCGCCAAAGACCACTCTGGTCATCCTTAACACTCGTGGCTCCTCCTCCTCTTCTCCCTTTGGTGGGCCAGTGAGCCACAAGAACCTCACGGCATCTCTGTCCCTTTCTGCAAGGGATATTTGCAGGAAGGCCTTCTTGATGTCTGCCATAAAGGCGACCGCATGTTGTCTGAACTTAATCAGGACGTTGAGGAGGTCTGGATTCAGGTTGGGTCCTGTGAATAAGCAGTCATTGAGGGATGGATGGCCATTTTCATGAGATGAAACATCAAACACTACTCTCAGTTTCGTTGTCACCTTGTCCTCTCTGAGTACTGCATGGTGAGGTAAGTAGTATTTCACACTGTCTGTCCTTGCATCATCCTTCGGCACATCCTCTGCTATGTTCTGTTGTAAATAGTCCTCCACTACTTCATGATACCTGCTGTAAAAGGTAACATCTTTCTTTAGTCTTTTCTTCAGACCATCAAACCTTTTCTTAGCGATTCTGTAATTGTCTTGGAGTTCTGTTCTTTCTGCCTTCCATGGCAACTCCACTTGGTATCGCCCATCTTTAAAGGTTGTTGTTCTCTCGAACATCTGGTGAGCTTCTTCTTCTGCTGGGTTCTGTGTTTTCTCGCCTGTTATACCCAGAGACTCAATTTCCCAGAATGCCTTTAGTTGATTGGAGACAAGTGTGCCTTCATCAATGGGGATGAACATGCATGCTGCCTCAGCTACACTTGACATGGACACCGGCCCCTGCACAGACCATCCAAAGGTGCTCTCCACTGCAACCAAAGTATCTGTCATCCTCTCCACTTTGCTTGATACTATTTGCCAATAATAGTCTGCTCCTATCAGGATGGAGAGCTCTGGATCACTTTCATTTCCTGGGAAGTCTGCCAGTCTCAGACCCTTTTCCTTTAGCTCATGTTGAACCTGGTCACCAGGCACCTTCATCACTGCTGAGCACACCTGTGGGGTCTCTATAGCCTCTATTTCGATTTTTTGCTGGGTGTCCCAGACATTCCTCAAGGTGACCTTCACTGTGTTGTACTGTGACATTGTAGGGTCAGAGGATCCAAACGTGTGAAGAGTGAGTTTCTCTTGTCTTATTACTGGTAACTTCAGGCTCTTCACAAGGTTTTCATGGATGAAGCTCCTCTGACTCCCTCCATCTAGTAAGCAACGAGCTATTACCCTGCCTCCTGGGCCTTCCACCCATGCCTTGGCAGTTTGTAACAGCAGTGTTCTGTCCATCTGGTTTCATCTTCACTGAATGAGGAATGACTGAGGAAACAGCCTCTTCCGAAACAGGGGATTTCTGCTCCTCGCTTTTCTTGCCAGTGCACACAGCAATGTGATGTCTTCTTCCACAGGTTGCACAGAAGGCCTGCTTTTTACAGAATTTGGCTATGTGTTTCTGTCCTAAACACACAAAACATCTTCCCATTCTCATTAGTCTGTCTTTACGTTCAACTTTCCATTCATCATCTACTCCCCTCTGATGACTATATTCAAGAGCTACAGTATGCTATCTGGAATCATCTGCAGTAAAATTGGGCATAGCAGGCTTCCGTAGGTTTCTGACAATACACCCAGTGACTCCAAGCTCCTCATTTGAATTTCACATTCATCATATAGCTGCCTCAATGTGTTCACGTCAGAGGCTTTCTTCACAGGAGTAAGATTCAGTATTTTGACATGTGATGTACTGATCAGTAGATCTTTCCTTCCAAATCGATTTTGCAATAAAGTGACCGCATTGTCATAGTTATCATCTGTTAATGTCAGTCCTGCTATTGCCTTTGCAGCTGGTACAGTGAGATAGGTTTTCAGGTAAGTAAACTTCTCTCTTTTACACAGTGCATCATTATTGTGAATAGCAGTTTCATACTGGCTCCAGAATTCCTGCCATTTACTGACATCTCCATTATATTTCTCAATTACCAATCTTGGTAGCTTTACTGACTGTCTCTGTGATCTTGCTTCAGTATCACTCACCCATCGGGCCTCTGCCGTCAGTTCCTTTTGGTTTCTTATTTCTCATTGTGCACGGCTCTGTTGGATAATGATGCGCTCCTTGCACGTCTCCGTTGATTCAATCTCTGCGTCCAAATCCTCCGTCAAAGTTAGCTGCTCTATTTCCCGGTTAATTTCAAGCAAACTGTCCTCCTTCGATGCCAGTACATCCAACATAGTTGTCAAGTCTTCAACACTCGGAGCCTCCTTTCCAATCTCAGCGTCAATCTGATTTAAAAGACGTGTAGTACCACCTCTGATGGCACGCGCTTCCGTTTCTGTCTCTCTATTTCACTCCGACGTTCTATTTCACGTTCATCCATTCTATCGTTATATCCAAATGATCCAAATGATCCAAAGTTCCCTGGTTTCGGCACCAGAAATTTTGAATAACTACATTCCAAAAGAATAGATTGTCCAATACGTCGGATTCCAATAGGCTGTACTTTATATAGAACCTTCAGTGCATGTTACATTACAGTTGAGTTCTCATCAGTTCCATTCATAAAACGCTCTGCCGTCAGCAACTCAATCACCCTAAAAGGACGCAGCTGGTAGCAGGTGCAAGGCATCCTGGGACTTGTATTTCTACTAACGTGGCGACTAATGTAAATAATAGTATCTCTGACTAGAATAAACAAACACTCTTCCACTTCCACTTCTTCATTAAAAAGTAAACAATAATCGATATTAACATATATGAAATATAACTCATAATCATTAACCTGGCCTATTAAGTTACAACAACGCCTACCACCAACGAAGAGGATGGAAAACAAGAGAAGGGGCAAATGGCCCTCATTCAATGGAAAAGCAGAGGACTACGAGATCTGGAAAGAGCGCATGCTATGCTGCATGCACGGTGCGGGACTGAAGGAGACGATCCTGGTAGCCCCCACGGGAGAACTGGCGGCGGAAGAGCAAGCCCTGGACGATCAGCGTAACGCAGACGCGTACTGTGAGTTAGCGCCGCTGCTCGACGACACCAGCCTGGGGCTGATATTCCGCGACACTAAAGACAGAGGCCGAGAAAGCCTGGAGGTGTTGAGAGAGCATTACATCGGGCGAGGAAGACCCCGAGTCGTGGCCCTCTACATAGCACTAACGGCCCTGAGGAAGGGGCCCACCGAGACTGTGACCGAATACGTCGACAGAGCGGAGCAAATCACTCCGCCATTGAGGAGTGCCGGAGAAGCACCAAGCGATGGGCTAATGATGGCGATGATGATGAGAGGACTACCGGAGCTGTACAAAACGGACATGACACTGGGACAGTTCAAGGATAAGTTAAGGAACTTCGAGGCCTCAGAAGATACCCACCCGGCCGCCGCGGAGGTGGGAGAGAGGGTGCTAAAGGCCCGAGCGACGCCAAAGGGAGAGGACCAGGACCACGACGGAACTGGCGTGTTGGCGATGCGGAGCAAAAGGCCATCGGAGAAGCGACTGCACAAAGACTGTCTGGTGTAGCTTCTGCAAATCCACGGGGCACACAGACAGAGCGTGCATGAAGAAACACGACCAGAGCGCGCGATACGCGCATGGGCAAGATGACGGCCATGGACGAGACGGTGGCCACGGACGAGATGGAGGCCACGGACAAAATGGCGGCTACGGACAAAATGGCGACTACGGACAAGATGGCGGCTACCGACAAGAAGACGGCTGTGGACAGGATGACGACAGCGGACACGATGACGGCGACGGTCGACGTGAGACGGATCGAGACGACGCCCGGAGAATAACGGGACAAGAAGACTGCGCTTTCGGGGCGCGGACGGCGTGCACCGCCGGACCGGCCCAGATGCAGCGACCCCAGTGAAGGGGACTGATGGTGGACACAGGTACGTCGTCCCATGTCATCAACGACAGGAGTCGGTTCAAGAACTTTGACGACACTTTCCACCCGGAGAGGCACAGCATGGAGCTGGCAGACGGGAGACGCACCTACGGATTGGCGCAAGAGAGAGGAGACGCACAGGTATGCCTCACGGACAGTAAGGGGCTCCCGGCGTACGGTGACGTTAAAGAACGCTCTCTACGTACCATCGTTCCCACAAGGACTATTCTCTGTAATAGCTGCTACTGCTCCCACGACCAAGCTCCGGACCTGGGGCGACAGGGCCTTTGCTGCTGCTGCCCCCTCCCTCTGGAATTCCCTCCCCAGCCATATCCATGATGCAAACACCCTGACATCTTTTAAATCAGCCCTCAAAACTCACCTTTTCAATCTTGCTTTTGACCTCTAATTCTGTCGGTTTTATTTTATTTTGTTATGTATTATTTTGTTCTGTTTTGTTCTGTTTTTTGTTTTGCCATAGTTTGTCTCTCCTGCCCATGTAAAGCGTCTTTGAGCACCTGGAAAAGCGCTATATAAAATAGATGTATTATTATTATTATTACTGCAAGCGGTGCCAAGGTATTCTTCGATAAAGGTAAACATTTTCTTGTAGAACCTGACGGTACACGGTTTGACATAAAGATGTACCAGAGAATATATTATCTGCAAACGGAGTGTAATGACAACAACAAGCGTAATGATAACGACAAGTGTAATGATAATAATGATGTGTGTAGCGTGACGGCCAGTCACGATATTCAGACATGGCACGAGTTTATGGGTCAGGATTTACTGAAACTGCAAGTAGTGTCAGAAGGCATCAAATTGCAATGCAAAAATGAAATCTCAACATATCAATCTGTCTGGGGTTGCATTTTGTTCACACACATAAAAATGATTTGTGCAACGTTTGGGAAAGATTCGTTGAGCATGTGAAAAGCATTTGAAAAATATGAAAATAGGCCTTTTTGGGCGTTTTACTAGATAATATGACAAGGCCATTTCAAAAACGGCAAGAAATTGTTTTTGAGAACAACATTTATTAACCCTAACATTTAAGAACAAAATGTTTGATAACAACATTGAAATAGTCTTTTTCAATGTCTCAAGCATCCTAGAGTCCTAGACCTGGTCCAAGCTTGTGCTTGCAGCAGCGGAGGTTTGGCTGTGTTGAGCGGTCATGCTCAACTGCCTGTAGCACATTCTGCAGGTGCTCCTGGCTGCTGCCACAAAGTCTGACGTCATTTTGACGCCACGCTAGGCAGTCATTCACAACATTGATGGCACGTACATTCACTGCACCCATCTGAAATGCTGTACTGGTAGCCCAATCCTCTACATCCAGTGAAAGAAACGCTGGATCAATGTGCAGCAGGTGCATGCCGAACCAGCAGTCTGGGTTGGCGAGGCCAGCCAAGCTGGTGGTCGGCGAGAGGGCTGGAAACTTTGGCTTGCCGCAGTCAGTGCCAAAGCGGAGCTGTGGGGCTTGCATGGATATATCAGCCGGCTTGTGCTACAATATAGCATCTGCAAGTGTGCGCCACTCGCCAACTGGCACCTTGGTGCTGAAGAGTGCCAGGGGCAGCATCTCGCCTGACAGGTACCATATGTGCCGCTCCAGCGCCTTAATCGCTGATGCTGCGATGCCCTTGTCAATAGACTTGTATGCGTACAGGTGGTGGTAGAGTGTAAGGTCATTCCATGTCGCATTTACGGCCGTAGATGGTCAACCACCACATTGCGTAGATGTGCGTGATGAAGTTGGCAAACGCCGAAATCTTCAGCACCTGCTGCTGTGTAGTGATGGTCCCTTGAGGAAGCAAGGCAATGTGCTGCTCCATCAAGGCCAGCTTGAGAGTGTAGAGCAGCTTGGCCATCCACAGCGCCTTGTGCAGTGCTCCCGGTCATTGGAAGTTAACTGGAGTGTTTTGCACTGTCTGCACTCAGATCCACAAGACATAGCTGCACGAACTCGCGATAGTCGTCTCGCTTGTAGTCGAGCACTCCTGCAGCGCACACAATTAGTTCAGCACACAACTTGCCTGGGAACAGGGGTTCGGCATCTGTCTTTGTGTGGCAACAGGTTCCAGTTGTCCCGCAGACGTGTAAACAATGTAACCTCTGGCAAACGTGACGTCTCCACCTTGAGGTCAGTGAAGATGTGGCTGAGGAGCACCTCGCCGATGTGGTGCTGACACCCGGACCAGAGCAGTGGTCGACCCAGTGAGAGCTGGATGGCAATGCAGGCTGCCGTGAGATGGCCAGTGTTTCACACGGTGGTGTCAAATACCATGTTGACAACCTGATCGTGCAGCACCAGTCCTGCAGCAGCTTGCATGTCAGCCGGGCAATGATCGTTCCGCATGACTCGTCAGTCCCCTTCATATATGCTGGCACACCGAGCAGTTTGAGCCGCTCCGTGTCTCCTATGACCACTGTCAGACGCTCCTACTGGCGCACATTGTTGAGCATTGGTGTCAACTTGCTGTCCCAGTGCAAGGTGCACATGGGAGGTGGTGTCCACCATTCATGCTGGTCCTCTGATGGCCTGCAGCACGTGGCAGCGCGCTCGGTCTGCTGTTGCATAGGATGTGGACCTTTGTCGAATTGCCACCGGATTCGTCGATCAGTGAAGCATGAAGGAAGCCTGCTGCATTGGTGTGATCTTCAACCATGTAGCCAGTGACACAAGACTCAGCCGGCTGAGAATGTCTGATGGAATGAACGAAGGCTTACGCTCACGGGTGGGTGTGTTCTCAGCCGGTGGAGCAGCGGTTTCATCGGCATTGCTGTCTTCATCACTTTCGCTTTCCAACACCGCCATGCTGGACCTCGCAGTCATCTGCTGCTACTCCTTGGTAAGGCATGCCTGCTGCGCTGCTTCACGCTCCTGTCGCCGCTTCAGCTTGGATTGCAGCTTGGCATCGAATGCTCCATATGTGGCCACTCTGTCGCCCTTCATGCTGGCCAGGAAAGCAATGTCCTCTGGATCACAGATCAGCTCCTCTGGATTTGGAGACAACAGCGGGAATGTGGCATCCACCGTGTGCTCCATTACGTCCACCAGTCGAGCTGTAGCCTCACTGGAGCGCCTGGCCTTTGGAATGTGCCGCAGCTTGTTGCTAGCATCGACAAGCACTACCATCTTGTCGCATGCTCGACGATCACTCACCATTGGGATATTGGCCTTTCCATAAAATGGCCGCACCTGCTCCAAAACGTCCTTAGCCAAATGGAACCGTAACAAGGCTCCGGTCAAACCTAGCCGCTTGGCATGCAGTTGCATGTGGCAGTTGTACATCATGCATCGTAAGATGGTGGTGTTGAGGGAATTGAGTAAACTGCGATGCAGAGCCACACAGGCAAAGCTATTTATAGGCCCATCCCCCAAAAAATTGCAGGTGTGAGAAAAAAATTCAAAACCGGGTAAAATGTGCGGGAATATGGGAGCGGACAGGTCTCTGTGCTTGAAATGTAACAATGTTGCAACCTTTTGTGTGTAACTCACACACACGCACACAGACACAAACGGCAGGCCATGTTTGGGAGGACAGAGTGAAGGGACACAGTACTACCTACCTATTACCCCCTGTTATAGTTTCCCCCTTTTGCCATAAAAGCTGATGTACCATTCCACCTCTAAATCACCTCGTATTGCAGAAATATTTTGCATGTATTGTTTATACATGGCTGGTAACACTTTTAGCACCCAGACAAATCAATACGCTGGAAATGTGTATTTTGATGCACCCTTTTGATGTGTATTTTGTGCAGCACATTGAAGGAGAAAAGCGTAGACCTGACAAAAATTGTGCAGTGTGCAAAACGGGGAAGTTTACTCAACCAAGATACAGAAATCCCACAGAGTAAGGGTACCACTTGCATTAGTTGACACGGACCTAGCCGGCCCAGTAAGCAATGATTCCATAGGAGGCTTTGGATATGTACAGTCTTTTACAGATGTGTGCACAGGGGCAGTGTTTGTTTACTTTCTCAAAGCAAAGAGTGACACACCCCAGGCCACGGAGAAGTTTCTGGCAGACGTAGCCCCTTATGGTAACGTAGGATGCTTGAGGTCCGACAACAAAACCAAGTTCACAAACAGAGAGTTCCAATCACTGTTGAGAAGGTATAAGATAAGACACGAGACGTCACGTCCATATCCCCCACACCAGAACGGGGGGGCAGAGGGAATGGCATAACCTTTTCGAAATGGCTAGGAGTAAGCTAGCAGATAGTAACTTACCTAAGAGCCTATGGCATTATGCGGTGCAAGAAGCCGCTTACACCAGAAACAGGTGCTTTAATAAGCACTCGGGCACCACCCCGTATACAGCACTTACAGGAAAGAAGTGTAATCTAGCCAGAATGCACCGATTTGGATCAGTGTGTTATGCGTACCTGCAGGACAGGGGAAAGCCCAGAGGTGTAAAAGGATTTTTCGTAGGACACGACAAGGGAAGCCCCGCTTTCCTAGTTTATCATCCGGTTAACGGGAGTGCAGAAACACATGTTAGTCAAGTTTGTCACGAAGGCAACATGTGAGAGCAAGACACAGACAGAGGAGCCAGAGCTGGACTCCAGAGTAAGGTGTGTAGAAACAGAGACACACCAACTTAGTGTACTTAGTACGGTCGTGCAGGCAGACAGTCAGCAACCCCCAGAGGGCGATGACGAGGAGCACCCGAGGGTGACGTAAAGTGCCCCAAGCAGTGGGAGGTATCCCTCAAGGGAACACAAACCCCCAAAATATCTGACAGACTATGCCCGGAAAGGGAGTGACGAGGAGGACAGTACACCTACCCCCGTTGATTACTACTACAGGGTAGTCAGTGGGGTAACCCCGACCTTTAAAGAGGTCACATTGTCCCCCCGAAGAGGGCAGACAGACAGTGGGAGGGAAATGGGTGTATTCAATCCAGGAGGGTATTGAAGGCCACGACAAATACAAAGTATGGTTCGTAGAAAATTGCTTAAATGCTGAATGAGGGTACCCCATGTTTAAATAATGAAGGAGGGTGGCTACACTGCGTAAAGGCAGGAGGAGGATACTCTAGGTTTAAATACGGGAGGAGTAGAATCCAGGTTTAAATACCTGATTAGAGTCCATGTCTAAATACTATGTTTAATCCCAGGTTTAAGTACAGAGGTGGATGATTGTTTAATACCACGTTTAAATACAAAGGTGGATGACTTACCATGTTCTCAATGATGTAACTATGTGGGAAAGACCCTGAAACGTTTAGACATGTACTGTAAGAAGGTAGATCAAGGGAAACACCATGTGATCAAAGACTAGACTATCAGGAGGATGCTCAGAAACTGAAAAATGTACAGAGATGCTGTGGGTAGCCTCATTTATTTAACAATGTGTACCCGCCCTGACCAATGGTTTGTAGAGAGTAGATTGTCACAGCATTTGGCTGACCCCATAGAGGAGCATTTGGATTACAGCCAAACATGTTTTTTTTGTTATCTTAAAGGTACAGGATATTGTGTGAGTTTGAATACAGACAGCTAACTGGTTTCGTGGGAAAACAAAGAAGCAGCCCACAATGGTACTATCAACTAGTGAAGCAGAATATACGGCTCTAGCTATGACCATACATGAGTGTATTTACCCAGAACAACTGTTAGAAGTGATGGAGATAAGATTACGAGTATATTGTTTAATATGTAATAGGTAATTGGAATGTATTCTCTATACCAGATAAGGTGATTTTTGAAAAAGAGGGGCATTTTGTCAACATCATTTAAAAATGATGGACACTGTTTATATATGAGGGCTGTTGTTTATGAGGGCAATCAGGGAACCATTGTGATTGCTAGGAACCCAGTGTGTCAACTTAGATGTAAACATGCCAATATAGAAAATATCATCTCATCAGATCTGTCATCAGAGAAGAAAGAATGACACCGGTTTACTGTCCAACGGACGACAGAGTAGCATACACTATGAGGAAACCTGTTCCAAATTAAAATGGAAGGGATTTGCAAGGGTCATGTTTAATGTGAAAGTATTGACTGTCATACCCTATTGATGTTTTTGGATTATATTATTTCCTTTGTAAAATGTTTTTCCAAGAAGTTATCCAGTATGCTAAACCCTAAGTGAGAGTGTTGAAGGCAGAGGTTCTGTGTAGGATTGTTAGTAACTGTCTAACTGCATATATAACTGTTTACACTAGTAACTGTCTAACTGCATATATAACTGTTTACACTAGTAACTGTCTAACTGCATATATAACTGTTTCCACTAGAGGGCGCTCTAGGCGGAGACACTCAGGACACTCATTTGCTTTCTTCAACACCCCTGCCATATTGCTTGATTTGACACAATCAGGTGGTATGCGGCAGAAGCACAGATTCCCCTTCGATATTAAAACTTTGATAACCAGACAGAATAATGATCTGAATCAGAGTGTTTTTAGCCATGTAACTTGTTGAGCTTTGAAATATATGTAACTGAATTAATCATCTGCAAATTGTCATGTATTCATAAGTTCTTTTTTATGTTACCCCATGGCCGTTCCATGAATGGTAAATGGTGCATTTATATAGCGCTTTTATCCAAAGCGCTTTACAATTTCTTCCTCACTTTTTACCCATTCACTCACACATGCACACACCGACGGCAGAGGCAACCATGGAAGGTGCCAACCTGCTCATCGGGAGCAGTTAGGGGTTGCTAATAATGATAATGATAATACAAATAATATATATATATATATATATATATTTTTTTTTTTTTGATCCACTTTTTCTCCCATTTTTTCTATATTTTCTCCCATCCCAATTTCGTATCATCCAATTCAACCCTCCCCTGTCACGAACGCTGTTTCTTGCCTCCCACAAGCCGGCTGCAATGTGGACTAAGTCATACATAGCACAAGTCCCCTCCGGTACTTGAGGTAACAGCAGTCGCATCTTTTCACCTGCGCAGCTCGATCTCTCAGTGTCGAGGAGTAACGCGTGGGAGGCTCACGCTGCCCCCGACACTTCCTGATTCTACTGCGCAGGCGCACCAACCGACTTGTAGGAGTCGCTTGTTCACAACGTTCAATCCCCACCCTTCAGTTTTCCCTCCCCGTAATACGGCCAATGTGTATTACTGCGGACGACCAGCTAAACTGAAAACAATGTGGAGAGCTGGATTCGAACACGCGAATCCTAGCGTCTCCACACTGGTGGCGAGTGCCTTGCCCACTACACCACCTAGCCGCCCTATATATATATATATATATATAACCCTGACTAACCTTACTGTCATGCACTTGTCCTAATAAACTAACCTACACTGTAACACGCAACACTTTGATAAACATTGTTACTCAGCTGATAGAGTTGTACCCTTCTTGCTCTCTTGTCGTACAGAACTTGTAAGTTGCTTTGGATAAAAGCGTCAGCTAAATGACTAAATGTAAATGTCTACTGCCACTGTCGCCCCCATGCACCCCTTTCTGTGTCAATCAGCTTACCCGGTCCTGATCTTGGGGGCTGGGGAGGAGGTCCTTGGCCTTTGCCTATGGAGGAGCAAAGAGGATAGAAATATTTTTTTTGTAAAGAAACATTCAGAACTGGTGAGTTTGGTCCAGGGGCTAAAGGATGGGGTGCCTCGACTTGATAGCCCGATGGCATCCATACTTTGTCCCGAAATGGTGTGGGAGTCGTTAAGAAAGCCGGTTCCCCAAGGGAAATTGGCTAGGCAGTTGGCTAATTGGAGTGACCAGGTGTACATCGCCGCAAGGAGTCTAGCTGCGACCTCCAACATCGCGCAGCTAGCGCGCTACATGTCGGGGCTGATGGCGGGCGGGTCGGTATTGGATGACCATCAACGATACCTTCACACTAGGATAGTGAAATATTGATGATTATGTGTTACGTTGCCGCACGGTAGGGGCTATCTAGGTCAGTTGAAACCTGATCCATGTGACACACAACCAATCAATCAGGTTTCACACAGTGCGCTAAATATTGTCTAGTTATATGGATTAAATGAAGTTAGATTTTTCTGTCAGTGGAACCCTGATCATGTGATGATAATAATAATAATAATAATAATAATAATAATAATAATAATAATAATAATAATAATAATAATAATAATAATAATAATAATAATAATAATAATAATAATAATAATAATAATAATAATAATAATAATAATAATAATAATAATAATAATAATAAATTGTATTTGTAATTAACTTTTAGTTCACTAGGATCACAAAGTGCTACAGGGTTAAAACATAGTTAAAAATTAAATAAAAAAAAATTAAATAATTATTAATAATAAAATAAAATACAGAATAAAAATAGAATAAAAATAGAACATAGTTAAAAACATAGTATAAATAGAAAATGGGAAAAAACAGCTCAAGGAAGAAATAAATCACAAGAAAAAGTAGCAATCCTAGGCCTTTTGAAATAAGTAGGTATTCAGGCCTCCTTTAATAGCGTCTAGCTTATAAGTATGTTTTTAAGCTTTTCTGCAGTAATTCCTAAAACGCGAGTTATAGGCCCTGACACATATGATAGATAATCGATTGGCGTTTCTTTCCTATACACGATATATAAAAAAATTCAAATGTATATGATCGGTATACATTATGCTTCATCATGCGTGAAGGAAAGGGGGGGGGTCGTTTATAATTCCTTGATCGTCAGTAACGGCTTTATTTAGTATTTGTTGATATATTGATCAGACTGTTTGCAAACAAAGAAATGCACAATCGGGTTGAAAATAACGTTAGTGTCCTCTTACCATTCACCGATGATACTGGAGGAAAAAGATCCCAATTATTCGACGCCGATCTCCTAGATCCATTTACGGTTTGTATGGCACAATAAACGCCGAAATCATATAGATTATTGAGTTATGGAAGTGATCCAAATGCACTACAGTGTTTGTCTGGACCCACGTAACAAGATTTGACTGCTGGGAGGGATTTCCTCGACGCACCGACCACCATTTCCGGTTTTTACGTGAATGTAACTCGCCCAACCATCCACCAGGCGGCGGTATTGAGGCGTTGCAATACCAAAACAGGGTCCAGCTGGCTCCCGGAGGGAGGCTGGATGAATTATGAATGCCATGGCGAAAAAATGAAATATTGATCGTTCCTGGCGTTCAACGCATGGCGGGCAATAACGACTTTCGCCGTTCTTGGCACTGGATGTGTTAACACAACAATGTATGAATGTGTGTGTTTGTTTCCCCGACAGAAGCTCCTCTCTCTCTCTCTCCCTCTCTATCTCTCTATTGCTATAATACAATGCTAAATACTGGAAAAAGCCATTTATAATGCTATAACATTGTTCAGTGTACTGTATGTTTATTTGGTTTGCGATCACTTAAAAAATAATCCTATAGTATAGGCTATACCCTATTGTCATCATTAGTTAAATTATTAGTTAAATTATTATTATTATTATTATTATTATTATTATTATTATTAATAATTATTATTATTATTATTATTATTATTATTATTATTATTATTATTATTATTATTATTATTATTATTATTATTATTATTATTATTATTATTATTATTATTATTATTATTATTATTATTATTATTATTATTATTATTTTGTGTGGGATTTATTTTTCAACATTATGTTTTAAACAGTAATATATCCATGAAGGTGTTTTATGAGATTTCACATTGGGTCGTCAGCAGAGACACCCAAAATGAGGCAATAGAAAGGTCACTGAACTCCTTGGAGATGCTTGCATGTCTTTGCAGTATTTAATGCATGCTTATATTTATTTAGCAGGAAGATTAATGTCGTAATTAATGTGAAAATTCGACAAACAGTGACTTACTGGTTGTTGGGACAGCTGTAGTACTCGGTTCTATTGTTCCGATTGTTGTAGAATCTGTAAGAGAAAGATAGTTTTTACAATTACCTGATACAGTATACTGCAATGAAAATAAAGACAATTCAAGTCAATATATATATGTATATGTAACTGAATTAATCATCTGCAAATTGTCATGTATTCATAAGCAGGGCCGCCGCTAGGGGCGTGCGAGCAGTGCGTCACACAGGGCCTCGCGAGAAGGGGGGCCTTGCGGATTTTCTATTTTTTTTTAATTATAAAAATACAAATAAATAGAATGTTAACAATCACTTTCCATCACAGACCTAAAATCTAGTTTTGCTTACATGCTTATATATTTCACATTAGACACGTTTGTAGAATAGTGTTCCGGGCTCTGCGGCTCTGCAGATATACTATTGGTTTCATTCAATGACCCGTTTACTTTTGTGCAAAGCATCGTGGGAGGACTAACACTAGGGGGAGCTGGTTGGCATCGGTCTGGTAGTCGGTAGAGAGATGTGAAGACCGGTATTATCCACGAGGGGAGGGGGTACAGGTACGGGGTCTATTCGGCGCTATCCACGGGAGCAAGTGGATGTCTTGGCCAAGAGCATCCTACTTTTGAAAAACAAATGTGCAGCATCGGAGCAGAAGAAATAATGCTGCGTGCCGTAAGCTTATCAATACCAAGTATAGTGATTAGGTTATGCCAAGACGAAGAGGACATTCGGCAGATGGACTGAAGATGAAAGTTGTTGCGTGTGATAACGTTCAGTCAGGCTAGCCATGTCGGCTAGTAGCTTAGCTAAAGGCAGGGACAGGACAGCTAACTAGCGTAAGCTAACGCTACGTTATCGAGTGCTAACGTGTGGCAGATAAACTAGGAACAGACTCCCAAGTTCATCCTAACGGGGGGGGGACAATATCATGGGACTGGTGAACTTTGTCATCTCCACGGTCATCTCTTTCCTCTTGGACCTGAAAGGTCACTGAACTCCTTGGCAATGCTTGCATGTCTTTGCAGTATTTAATGCATGCTTACATTTATTTAGCAGGAAGATTAATGTCGTAATTAATGTGAAAATTCGACAAACAGAGTGACTTACTGGTTGTTGGGACAGCTGTAGTACTCGGTTCTATTGTTCCGATAGTTGTAGAATCTGTAAGAGAAAGATAATTTTTACAATTACCTGATACAGTATACTGCAATGAAAATAAAGACAATTCAAGTCAATATATATATGTATATGTAACTGAATTAATCATCTGCAAATTGTCATGTATTCATAAGCAGGGCCGCCGCTAGGGGCGTGCGAGCAGTGCGTCGCACAGGGCCTCACGAGAAGGGGGGCCTTGCGGATTTAAAAAAAAAATGTATTATAAAAATACAAATAAATAGAATGTTAACAATCACTTTCCATCACAGACCTAAAATCTAGTTTTGCTTACATGCTTATATATTTCACATTAGACACGTTTGTAGAATAGTGTTCCGGGCTCTGCGGCTCTGCAGATATACTATTGGTTTCATTCAATGACCCGTTTACTTTTGTGCAAAGCATCGTGGGAGGACTAACACTAGGGGGAGCTGGTTGGCATCGGTCTGGTAGTCGGTAGAGATGTGAAGACCGGTATTATCCACGAGGGGAGGGGGTACAGGTACGGGGTCTATTCGGCGCTATCCACGGGAGCAAGTGGATGTCTTGGCCAAGAGCATCCTACTTTTGAAAAACAAATGTGCAGCATCGGAGCAGAAGAAATAATGCTGCGTGCCGTAAGCTTATCAATACCAAGTATAGTGATTAGGTTATGCCAAGACGAAGAGGACATTCGGCAGATGGACTGAAGATGAAAGTTGTTGCGTGTGATAACGTTCAGTCAGGCTAGCCATGTCGGCTAGTAGCTTAGCTAAAGGCAGGGACAGGACAGCTAACTAGCGTAAGCTAACGCTACGTTATCGAGTGCTAACGTGTGGCAGATAAACTAGGAACAGACTCCCAAGTTCATCCTAACGGGGGGGGGACAATATCATGGGACTGGTGAACTTTGTCATCTCCACGGTCATCTCCTTCCTCTTGGACCTGAAAGGTCACTGAACTCCTTGGCGATGCTTGCATGTCTGCAGTATTTAATGCATGCTTAAATTTATTTAGCAGGAAGATTAATGTCGTAATTAATGTGAAAATTCTACAAACAGAGTGACTTACTGGTTGTTGGGACAGCTGTAGTACTCGGTTCTATTGTTCCGATAGTTGTAGAATCTGTAAGAGAAAGATAATTTTTACAATTACCTGATACAGTATACTGCAATGAAAATAAAGACAATTCAAGTCAATATATATATATATGTATATGTAACTGAATTAATCATCTGCAAATTGTCATGTATTCATAAGCAGGGCCGCCGCTAGGGGCGTGCGAGCAGTGCGTCGCACAGGGCCTCGCGAGAAGGGGGGCCTTGCGGATTTTCAAATTTTTTTTTATTATAAAAATAAAAATAAATAGAATGTTAACAATCACTTTCCATCACAGACCTAAAATCTAGTTTTGCTTACATGCTTATATATTTCACATTAGACACGTTTGTAGAATAGTGTTCCGGGCTCTGCGGCTCTGCAGATATACTATTGGTTTCATTCAATGACCCGTTTACTTTTGTGGAAAGCATCGTGGGAGGACTAACACTAGGGGGGGCTGGTTGGCATCGGTCTGGTAGTCGGTAGAGAGATGTGAAGACCGGTATTATCCACGAGGGGAGGGGGTACAGGTACGGGGTCTATTCTGCGCTATCCACAGGAGCAAGTGGATGTCTTGGCCAAGAGCATCCTACTTTTGAAAAACAAATGTGCAGCATCGGAGCAGAAGAAATAACGCTGCGTGCCGTAAGCTTATCAATACCAAGTATAGTGATTAGGTTATGCCAAGACGAAGAGGACATTCGGCAGATGGACTGAAGATGAAAGTTGTTGCGTGTGATAACGTTCAATCAGGCTAGCCATGTCGGCTAGTAGCTTAGCTAAAGGCAGGGACAGGACAGCTAACTAGCGTAAGCTAACGCTACGTTATCGAGTGCTAACGTGTGGCAGATAAACTAGGAACAGACTCCCAAGTTCATCCTAACGGGGGGGGGGACAATATCATGGGACTGGTGAACTTTGTCATCTCCACGGTCATCTCCTTCCTCTTGGACCTGAAAGGTCACTGAACTCCTTGGCGATGCTTGCATGTCTTTGCAGTATTTAATGCATGCTTAAATTTATTTAGCAGGAAGATTAATGTCATAATTAATGTGAAAATTCGACAAACAGTGACTTACTGGTTGTTGGGACAGCTGTAGTACTCGGTTCTATTGTTCCGATAGTTGTAGAATCTGTAAGAGAAAGATAATTTTTACAATTACCTGATACAGTATACTGCAATGAAAATAAAGACAATTCAAGTCAATATATATATGTATATGTAACTGAATTAATCATCTGCAAATTGTCATGTATTCATAAGCAGGGCCGCCGCTAGGGGCGTGCGAGCAGTCAGGGCCTCGCGAGAAGGGGGGCCTTGCGGATTTAAAAAAAAAATGTATTATAAAAATACAAATAAATAGAATGTTAACACTTTGGTTGCCTAAGGTTAAATTCATGATATACCAGATTGCCAGCGCTATTTGTCTATGGAGAAAGTCCCCTTCTTTGCAGGGCTATAACTTTTTAAATTCTATTGCTACATTGCCATTATTAGGGCCCATTCAAAGTCCTATATGTATTGTTCATTGTGTAGCAACGTTAAACTTTTTCATTCACATATTCATAGTAAAGTATGGTCTAATGTATAAGTATGTTTTCAACTCTTTCTGCAGCTTTCTCCAGAACGTGATATATAGCCCCAAATGCATTATATTGATGATGAAATACAGTTTGATGGCAATCAGCGCGATATAAAAAATTCCAACTAGACGTACTTCTAGAAGTTACTACACGTCATCTGATGTTGACCGGATGGGCGAGGGGGCGTTTATAATTCCGTGGGCAGCGTTATACCAATCATCTAATGTGGGTCAAATGTTGATAATAGCAGTTAGTATCGAAGACGGTAACGTTACACGCTGAAACTCACCCCAGTCTCCGCGCGCCGTTGGGCGATCATCGTCGAGTAGAAATCTTATCATTATGGGATATATTTTTACCCGGTCCATCTCCAGCTTGTATAATGGTATATACGTCCAAATCATGTTGTTTATCGAGTTATTGCCAATCGATCACCGTGTAGCGTGACGAGCCAGAGTCCCATGAACTATAGCGAGCGCCCGGAAGTACTACGGTCGTCATGACAACCTCTATTCAACATCCTGTTTGGCGATTGCGCCGATCGGCCACCAGATGGCGCTCCTGAACCGCCAGAGAGCTCAGTGGGTCCTGCTGGTGGATCTCAGGCCAGCGGAGGGGACATATGAATCCGATCGCAGATTTTTGAAATATTGATATAAGGACGACGTAACGCGTCCTCCGGCAACTTTAGCATGGCCAGCAAAGACGTCTAAAGACGGGTCCCGGCACTCAAAGTGTTAACAATCACTTTCCATCACAGACCTAAAATCTAGTTTTGCTTACATGCTTATATATTTCACATTAGACACGTTTGTAGAATAGTGTTCCGGGCTCTGCGGCTCTGCAGATATACTATTGGTTTCATTCAATGACCCGTTTACTTTTGTGCAAAGCATCGTGGGAGGACTAACACTAGGGGGGGCTGGTTGGCATCGGTCTGGTAGTCGGTAGAGAGATGTGAAGACCGGTATTATCCACGAGGGGAGGGGGTACAGGTACGGGGTCTATTCGGCGCTATCCACGGGAGCAAGTGGATGTCTTGGCCAAGAGCATCCTACTTTTGAAAAACAAATGTGCAGCATCGGAGCAGAAGAAATAACGCTGCGTGCCGTAAGCTTATCAATACCAAGTATAGTGATTAGGTTATGCCAAGACGAAGAGGACATTCGGCAGATGGACTGAAGATGAAAGTTGTTGCGTGTGATAACGTTCAGTCAGGCTAGCCATGTCGGCTAGTAGCTTAGCTAAAGGCAGGGACAGGACAGCTAACTAGCGTAAGCTAACGCTACGTTATCGAGTGCTAACGTGTGGCAGATAAACTAGGAACAGACTCCCAAGTTCATCCTAACGGGGGGGGGGGACAATATCATGGGACTGGTGAACTTTGTCATCTCCACGGTCATCTCTTTCCTCTTGGACCTGAAAGGTCACTGAACTCCTTGGCGATGCTTGCATGTCTTTGCAGTATTTAATGCATGCTTACATTTATTTAGCAGGAAGATTAATGTCGTAATTAATGTGAAAATTCGACAAACAGAGTGACTTACTGGTTGTTGGGACAGCTGTAGTACTCGGTTCTATTGTTCCGATAGTTGTAGAATCTGTAAGAGAAAGATCATTTTTACAATTACCTGATACAGTATACTGCAATGAAAATAAAGACAATTCAAGTCAATATATATATGTATATGTAACTGAATTAATCATCTGCAAATTGTCATGTATTCATAAGCAGGGCCGCCGCTAGGGGCGTGCGAGCAGTGCGTCGCACAGGGCCTCACGAGAAGGGGGGCCTTGCGGATAAAAAAAAAAAATTTATTATAAAAATACAAATAAATAGAATGTTAACAATCACTTTCCATCACAGACCTAAAATCTAGTTTTGCTTACATGCTTATATATTTCACATTAGACACGTTTGTAGAATAGTGTTCCGGGCTCTGCGGCTCTGCAGATATACTATTGGTTTCATTCAATGACCCGTTTACTTTTGTGCCAAGCATCGTGGGAGGACTAACACTAGGGGGAGCTGGTTGGCATCGGTCTGGTAGTCGGTAGAGAGATGTGAAGACCGGTATTATCCACGAGGGGAGGGGGTACAGGTACGGGGTCTATTCGGCGCTATCCACGGGAGCAAGTGGATGTCTTGGCCAAGAGCATCCTACTTTTGAAAAACAAATGTGCAGCATCGGAGCAGAAGAAATAATTCTGCGTGCCGTAAGCTTATCAATACCAAGTATAGTGATTAGGTTATGCCAAGACGAAGAGGACATTCGGCAGATGGACTGAAGATGAAGTTGTTGCGTGTGATAACGTTCAGTCAGGCTAGCCATGTCGGCTAGTAGCTTAGCTAAAAGCAGGGACAGGACAGCTAACTAGCGTAAGCTAACGCTACGTTATCGAGTGCTAACGTGTGGCAGATAAACTAGGAACAGACTCCCAAGTTCATCCTAACGGGGGGGGGACAATATCATGGGACTGGTGAACTTTGTCATCTCCACGGTCATCTCCTTCCTCTTGGACCTGAAAGGTCACTGAACTCCTTGGCGATGCTTGCATGTCTGCAGTATTTAATGCATGCTTAAATTTATTTAGCAGGAAGATTAATGTCGTAATTAATGTGAAAATTCGACAAACAGAGTGACTTACTGGTTGTTGGGACAGCTGTAGTACTCGGTTCTATTGTTCCGATAGTTGTAGAATCTGTAAGAGAAAGATAATTTTTACAATTACCTGATAAAGTATACTGCAATGAAAATAAAGACAATTCAAGTCAATATATATATATATATGTATATGTAACTGAATTAATCATCTGCAAATTGTCATGTATTCATAAGCAGGGCCGCCGCTAGGGGCGTGCGAGCAGTGCGTCGCACAGGGCCTCGCGAGAAGGGGGGCCTTGCGGATTTTAAATTTTTTTTTTATTATAAAAATACAAATAAATAGAATGTTAACAATCACTTTCCATCACAGACCTAAAATCTAGTTTTGCTTACATGCTTATATATTTCACATTAGACACGTTTGTAGAATAGTGTTCCGGGCTCTGCGGCTCTGCAGATATACTATTGGTTTCATTCAATGACCCGTTTACTTTTGTGCAAAGCATCGTGGGAGGACTAACACTAGGGGGGGCTGGTTGGCATCGGTCTGGTAGTCGGTAGAGAGATGTGAAGACCGCTATTATCCACGAGGGGAGGGGGTACAGGTACGGGGTCTATTCGGCGCTATCCACGGGAGCAAGTGGATGTCTTGGCCAAGAGCATCCTACTTTTGAAAAACAAATGTGCAGCATCGGAGCAGAAGAAATAACGCTGCGTGCCGTAAGCTTATCAATACCAAGTATAGTGATTAGGTTATGCCAAGACGAAGAGGACATTCGGCAGATGGACTGAAGATGAAAGTTGTTGCGTGTGATAACGTTCAGTCAGGCTAGCCATGTCGGCTAGTAGCTTAGCTAAAGGCAGGGACAGGACAGCTAACTAGCGTAAGCTAACGCTACGTTATCGAGTGCTAACGTGTGGCAGATAAACTAGGAACAGACTCCCAAGTTCATCCTAATGGGGGGGGGGACAATATCATGGGACTGGTGAACTTTGTCATCTCCACGGTCATCTCCTTCCTCTTGGACCTGAAAGGTCACTGAACTCCTTGGCGATGCTTGCATGTCTTTGCAGTATTTAATGCATGCTTAAATTTATTTAGCAGGAAGATTAATGTCGTAATTAATGTGAAAATTCGACAAACAGAGTGACTTACTGGTTGTTGGGACAGCTGTAGTACTCGGTTCTATTGTTCCGATAGTTGTAGAATCTGTAAGAGAAAGATCATTTTTACAATTACCTGATACAGTATACTGCAATGAAAATAAAGACAATTCAAGTCAATATATATATGTATATGTAACTGAATTAATCATCTGCAAATTGTCATGTATTCATAAGCAGGGCCACCGCTAGGGGCGTGCGAGCAGTGCGTCGCACAGGGCCTCGCGAGAAGGGGGGCCTTGCGGATTTAAAAAAAAAATGTATTATAAAAATACAAATAAATAGAATGTTAACAATCACTTTCCATCACAGACCTAAAATCTAGTTTTGCTTACATGCTTATATATTTCACATTAGACACATTTACATTTACATTTACATTTAGTCATTTAGCTGACGCTTTTATCCAAAGCGACTTACAAGTTCTGTACGACAAGCCATCAGGAAGAGCACAACTCTATCAGCTGAGTAACAATGTTCATCAAAGTGTTGAGTGCTACAGTGTAGGTTAGTTTATTAGGACAAGTGCATGACAGTATGGTTAGTTAGGGTTAGATTTTTTTTTTTTTTTTTTTTTTTTTTTTTTAATTCAGATAATGGTTGAAGAAGTGAGTCTTTAGTCGACGGCGAAAGATTGGACGTGTTTCGGCTGTCCTAACTGGGGTGGGTAGTTCATTCCACCATTGTGGGGCAAGGACTGAGAATAGGCGACTTCTCTTTGATGACCCTCCCGGAGCTTGGATAGGAGTAGGTCTGAGGCGGCCAGAAGATGCAGAGCGTAGGGGTCTTGAGGGTGTGTAGTTAGAGACCATTGACCGGAGGTAGGCGGGAGCAGTTCCCTTTGCCGCACGGTATGCTAGGTCAAGGGCCTTGAAGCGGATTCGTGCAGCAATGGGGAGCCAGTGCAGGTCCCTAAGAAGTGGGGTGACATGGGCCGACTTCGGTAGGTTTGAGATCAGGCGGGCCGCTGCGTTCTGAATGAGTTGAAGAGGCTTAGTGGCAGTGGCCGGGAGGCCAGCGAGCAGTGCGTTGCAGTAGTCGAGGCGGGAGATGACTGTTGATTGGACGAGGAGTTGGGTGGCTTCTTTTGTCAGGAAGGGGCGTATCCTTCTGACGTTGCTCAGGAGGAATCGGCAGGTTCTGGTTGTCGCTGCGATGTGAGCAGAGAAGTTCAACTGGTCGTCGAGGACAACACCAAGGTTCTTGGCGGTCGGGGACGCGGTCACAGCTGCATTCTCGACTGTGATGGAAAGGTCGGTCAGGGGGGAGGATTTGGCCGGCAGGTGGAGCAATTCTGTTTTGCTTAGGTTCAGTTTGAGGTGGTTGGTCGTCATCCAGGCGGAGATGTCGGACAGACAGGCCGAGATCCGCTCAGAGACGTGGATATCTGAGGGAGGGAAGGAGAGGAAGAGTTGAGTATCGTCGGCATAACAGTGGTAGGAGAAGCCATGAGACGTGATAATGTTACCCAGTGATTTAGTGTAGAGGGAGAAGAGAAGGGGTCCTAAAACCGAGCCCTGGGGGACACCCGTCCGCAGGGGGCGGGTGGCCGACAGGGTCCCTCTCCATGACACTTGGTAGGAGCGGTCATTGAGGTATGATGACAACCATGTCAGCGCAGAGCCAGCCACTCCCATTCCTGCGAGGGCCGCGAGGAGGATCTGGTGGTTGACTGTGTCGAAGGCTGCAGATAGATCTAGGAGAATCAGGACAGAGGAGAGGCCTTTCGCTTTTGCTAAGTGAAGTGCCTCTGTGACCGCAATGAGGGCTGTCTCTGTGGAGTGACCAGTCCTGAAGCCTGACTGATTAGGGTCTAGGAGGTCATTCTGTAAGAGATAAGCAGTAAGTTGGTTGGATACAGCACGTTCAAGTGTTTTAGAAAGGAAGGAGAGAAGAGAGACAGGACGGTAGTTGCCTATGACGGTAGGGTTCAGGGATGGTTTTTTTATGAGGGGCGTGACTCTGGCTTGTTTTAGGGAGGTGGGGACCACCCCCGAGTTGAGTGAGGAGTTGATGGTTGCAGTTAGGAATGGGAGGATGTCTGGTGCTATGGACTGGAGGAGTGGGGAAGGTAGCCGGTCCAGCTGGCATGTAGTCGGACGGTTCGACGTTACCAGTGTCAGGGTCTCGGCTTCTGTAATGGGAGAGAAAGATGACAGAGTGAAGGATGAGGTTCTCGATTCAGCATTTGGAATGGGTGGGGGTTGGGAGAAGGAGCTGCGGATGTTCTCCACTTTTTCCTCAAAGAAGATCGCAAAGTCTTCTACACGTTTGTAGAATAGTGTTCCGGGCTCTGCGGCTCTGCAGATATACTATTGGTTTCATTCAATGACCCGTTTACTTTTGTGCAAAGCATCGTGGGAGGACTAACACTAGGGGGGGCTGGTTGGCATCGGTCTGGTAGTCGGTAGAGATGTGAAGACCGGTATTATCCACGAGGGGAGGGGGTACAGGTACGGGGTCTATTCGGCGCTATCCACGGGAGCAAGTGGATGTCTTGGCCAAGAGCATCCTACTTTTGAAAAACAAATGTGCAGCATCGGAGCAGAAGAAATAACGCTGCGTGCCGTAAGCTTATCAATACCAAGTATAGTGATTAGGTTATGCCAAGACGAAGAGGACATTCGGCAGATGGACTGAAGATGAAAGTTGTTGCGTGTGATAACGTTCAATCAGGCTAGCCATGTCGGCTAGTAGCTTAGCTAAAGGCAGGGACAGGACAGCTAACTAGCGTAAGCTAACGCTACGTTATCGAGTGCTAACGTGTGGCAGATAAACTAGGAACAGACTCCCAAGTTCATCCTAACGGGGGGGGGGACAATATCATGGGACTGGTGAACTTTGTCATCTCCACGGTCATCTCCTTCCTCTTGGACCTGAAAGGTCACTGAACTCCTTGGCGATGCTTGCATGTCTTTGCAGTATTTAATGCATGCTTAAATTTATTTAGCAGGAAGATTAATGTCATAATTAATGTGAAAATTCGACAAACAGTGACTTACTGGTTGTTGGGACAGCTGTAGTACTCGGTTCTATTGTTCCGATAGTTGTAGAATCTGTAAGAGAAAGATAATTTTTACAATTACCTGATACAGTATACTGCAATGAAAATAAAGACAGTTCAAGTCAATATATATATGTATATGTAACTGAATTAATCATCTGCAAATTGTCATGTATTCATAAGCAGGGCCGCCGCTAGGGGCGTGCGAGCAGTCAGGGCCTCGCGAGAAGGGGGGCCTTGCGGATTTAAAAAAAAAATTATTATAAAAATACAAATAAATAGAATGTTAACAATCACTTTCCATCACAGACCTAAAATCTAGTTTTGCTTACATGCTTATATATTTCACATTAGACACGTTTGTAGAATAGTGTTCCGGGCTCTGCGGCTCTGCAGATATACTATTGGTTTCATTCAATGACCCGTTTACTTTTGTGCAAAGCATCGTGGGAGGACTAACACTAGGGGGGGCTGGTTGGCATCGGTCTGGTAGTCGGTAGAGAGATGTGAAGACCGGTATTATCCACGAGGGGAGGGGGTACAGGTACGGGGTCTATTCGGCGCTATCCACGGGAGCAAGTGGATGTCTTGGCCAAGAGCATCCTACTTTTGAAAAACAAATGTGCAGCATCGGAGCAGAAGAAATAACGCTGCGTGCCGTAAGCTTATCAATACCAAGTATAGTGATTAGGTTATGCCAAGACGAAGAGGACATTCGGCAGATGGACTGAAGATGAAAGTTGTTGCGTGTGATAACGTTCAGTCAGGCTAGCCATGTCGGCTAGTAGCTTAGCTAAAGGCAGGGACAGGACAGCTAACTAGCGTAAGCTAACGCTACGTTATCGAGTGCTAACGTGTGGCAGATAAACTAGGAACAGACTCCCAAGTTCATCCCAACGGGGGGGACAATATTATGGGACTGGTGAACTTTGTCATCTCCACGGTCATCTCCTTCCTCTTGGACCTGAAAGGTCACTGAACTCCTTGGCGATGCTTGCATGTCTGCAGTATTTAATGCATGCTTAAATTTATTTAGCAGGAAGATTAATGTCGTAATTAATGTGAAAATTCGACAAACAGAGTGACTTACTGGTTGTTGGGACAGCTGTAGTACTCGGTTCTATTGTTCCGATAGTTGTAGAATCTGTAAGAGAAAGATAATTTTTACAATTACCTGATACAGTATACTGCAATGAAAATAAAGACAATTCAAGTCAATATATATATGTATATGTAACTGAATTAATCATCTGCAAATTGTCATGTATTCATAAGCAGGGCCGCCGCTAGGGGCGTGCGAGCAGTCAGGGCCTCGCGAGAAGGGGGGCCTTGCGGATTTAAAAAAAAAATTATTATAAAAATACAAATAAATAGAATGTTAACAATCACTTTCCATCACAGACCTAAAATCTAGTTTTGCTTACATGCTTATATATTTCACATTAGACACGTTTGTAGAATAGTGTTCCGGGCTCTGCGGCTCTGCAGATATACTATTGGTTTCATTCAATGACCCGTTTACTTTTGTGCAAAGCATCGTGGGAGGACTAACACTAGGGGGGGCTGGTTGGCATCGGTCTGGTAGTCGGTAGAGAGATGTGAAGACCGGTATTATCCACGAGGGGAGGGGGTACAGGTACGGGGTCTATTCGGCGCTATCCACGGGAGCAAGTGGATGTCTTGGCCAAGAGCATCCTACTTTTGAAAAACAAATGTGCAGCATCGGAGCAGAAGAAATAACGCTGCGTGCCGTAAGCTTATCAATACCAAGTATAGTGATTAGGTTATGCCAAGACGAAGAGGACATTCGGCAGATGGACTGAAGATGAAAGTTGTTGCGTGTGATAACGTTCAGTCAGGCTAGCCATGTCGGCTAGTAGCTTAGCTAAAGGCAGGGACAGGACAGCTAACTAGCGTAAGCTAACGCTACGTTATCGAGTGCTAACGTGTGGCAGATAAACTAGGAACAGACTCCCAAGTTCATCCCAACGGGGGGGACAATATTATGGGACTGGTGAACTTTGTCATCTCCACGGTCATCTCCTTCCTCTTGGACCTGAAAGGTCACTGAACTCCTTGGCGATGCTTGCATGTCTGCAGTATTTAATGCATGCTTAAATTTATTTAGCAGGAAGATTAATGTCGTAATTAATGTGAAAATTCGACAAACAGAGTGACTTACTGGTTGTTGGGACAGCTGTAGTACTCGGTTCTATTGTTCCGATAGTTGTAGAATCTGTAAGAGAAAGATCATTTTTACAATTACCTGATACAGTATACTGCAATGAAAATAAAGACAATTCAAGTCAATATATATATATATGTATATGTAACTGAATTAATCATCTGCAAATTGTCATGTATTCATAAGCAGGGCCGCCGCTAGGGGCGTGCGAGCAGTGCGTCGCACAGGGCCTCGCGAGAAGGGGGGCCTTGCGGATTTTCAATTTTTTTTTTATTATAAAAATACAAATAAATAGAATGTTAACAATCACTTTCCATCACAGACCTAAAATCTAGTTTTGCTTACATGCTTATATATTTCACATTAGACACGTTTGTAGAATAGTGTTCCGGGCTCTGCGGCTCTGCAGATATACTATTGGTTTCATTCAATGACCCGTTTACTTTTGTGCAAAGCATCGTGGGAGGACTAACACTAGGGGGGGCTGGTTGGCATCGGTCTGGTAGTCGGTAGAGAGATGTGAAGACCGGTATTATCCACGAGGGGAGGGGGTACAGGTACGGGGTCTATTCGGCGCTATCCACGGGAGCAAGTGGATGTCTTGGCCAAGAGCATCCTTCTTTTGAAAAACAAATGTGCAGCATCGGAGCAGAAGAAATAACGCTGCGTGCCGTAAGCTTATCAATACCAAGTATAGTGATTAGGTTATGCCAAGACGAAGAGGACATTCGGCAGATGGACTGAAGATGAAAGTTGTTGCGTGTGATAACGTTCAGTCAGACTAGCCATGTCGGCTAGTAGCTTAGCTAAAGGCAGGGACAGGACAGCTAACTAGCGTAAGCTAACGCTACGTTATCGAGTGCTAACGTGTGGCAGATAAACTAGGAACAGACTCCCAAGTTCATCCTAACGGGGGGGGGACAATATCATGGGACTGGTGAACTTTGTCATCTCCACGGTCATCTCCTTCCTCTTGGACCTGAAAGGTCACTGAACTCCTTGGCGATGCTTGCATGTCTTTGCAGTATTTAATGCATGCTTAAATTTATTTAGCAGGAAGATTAATGTCGTAATTAATGTGAAAATTCGACAAACAGAGTGACTTACTGGTTGTTGGGACAGCTGTAGTACTCGGTTCTATTGTTCCGATAGTTGTAGAATCTGTAAGAGAAAGATCATTTTTACAATTACCTGATACAGTATACTGCAATGAAAATAAAGACAATTCAAGTCAATATATATATATATGTATATGTAACTGAATTAATCATCTGCAAATTGTCATGTATTCATAAGCAGGGCCGCCGCTAGGGGCGTGCGAGCAGTGCGTCGCACAGGGCCTCGCGAGAAGGGGGGCCTTGCGGATTTAAAAAAAAAATGTATTATAAAAATACAAATAAATAGAATGTTAACAATCACTTTCCATCACAGACCTAAAATCTAGTTTTGCTTACATGCTTATATATTTCACATTAGACACGTTTGTAGAATAGTGTTCCGGGCTCTGCGGCTCTGCAGATATACTATTGGTTTCATTCAATGACCCGTTTACTTTTGTGCAAAGCATCGTGGGAGGACTAACACTAGGGGGGGCTGGTTGGCATCGGTCTGGTAGTCGGTAGAGAGATGTGAAGACCGGTATTATCCACGAGGGGAGGGGGTACAGGTACGGGGTCTATTCGGCGCTATCCACGGGAGCAAGTGGATGTCTTGGCCAAGAGCATCCTACTTTTGAAAAACAAATGTGCAGCATCGGAGCAGAAGAAATAACGCTGCGTGCCGTAAGCTTATCAATACCAAGTATAGTGATTAGGTTATGCCAAGACGAAGAGGACATTCGGCAGATGGACTGAAGATGAAAGTTGTTGCGTGTGATAACGTTCAGTCAGGCTAGCCATGTCGGCTAGTAGCTTAGCTAAAGGCAGGGACAGGACAGCTAACTAGCGTAAGCTAACGCTACGTTATCGAGTGCTAACGTGTGGCAGATAAACTAGGAACAGACTCCCAAGTTCATCCCAACGGGGGGGACAATATTATGGGACTGGTGAACTTTGTCATCTCCACGGTCATCTCCTTCCTCTTGGACCTGAAAGGTCACTGAACTCCTTGGCGATGCTTGCATGTCTGCAGTATTTAATGCATGCTTAAATTTATTTAGCAGGAAGATTAATGTCGTAATTAATGTGAAAATTCGACAAACAGAGCGACTTACTGGTTGTTGGGACAGCTGTAGTACTCGGTTCTATTGTTCCGATAGTTGTAGAATCTGTAAGAGAAAGATAATTTTTACAATTACCTGATACAGTATACTGCAATGAAAATAAAGACAATTCAAGTCAATATATATATATATGTATATGTAACTGAATTAATCATCTGCAAATTGTCATGTATTCATAAGCAGGGCCGCCGCTAGGGGCGTGCGAGCAGTGCGTCGCACAGGGCCTCGCGAGAAGGGGGGCCTTGCGGATTTTCAAAAAATGTTTTATTATAAAAATACAAATAAATAGAATGTTAACAATCACTTTCCATCACAGACCTAAAATCTAGTTTTGCTTACATGCTTATATATTTCACATTAGACACGTTTGTAGAATAGTGTTCCGGGCTCTGCGGCTCTGCAGATATACTATTGGTTTCATTCAATGACCCGTTTACTTTTGTGCAAAGCATCGTGGGAGGACTAACACTAGGGGGGGCTGGTTGGCATCGGTCTGGTAGTCGGTAGAGAGATGTGAAGACCGGTATTATCCACGAGGGGAGGGGGTACAGGTACGGGGTCTATTCGGCGCTATCCACGGGAGCAAGTGGATGTCTTGGCCAAGAGCATCCTTCTTTTGAAAAACAAATGTGCAGCATCGGAGCAGAAGAAATAACGCTGCGTGCCGTAAGCTTATCAATACCAAGTATAGTGATTAGGTTATGCCAAGACGAAGAGGACATTCGGCAGATGGACTGAAGATGAAAGTTGTTGCGTGTGATAACGTTCAATCAGGCTAGCCATGTCGGCTAGTAGCTTAGCTAAAGGCAGGGACAGGACAGCTAACTAGCGTAAGCTAACGCTACGTTATCGAGTGCTAACGTGTGGCAGATAAACTAGGAACAGACTCCCAAGTTCATCCTAACGGGGGGGGGGACAATATCATGGGACTGGTGAACTTTGTCATCTCCACGGTCATCTCCTTCCTCTTGGACCTGAAAGGTCACTGAACTCCTTGGCGATGCTTGCATGTCTTTGCAGTATTTAATGCATGCTTAAATTTATTTAGCAGGAAGATTAATGTCATAATTAATGTGAAAATTCGACAAACAGTGACTTACTGGTTGTTGGGACAGCTGTAGTACTCGGTTCTATTGTTCCGATAGTTGTAGAATCTGTAAGAGAAAGATAATTTTTACAATTACCTGATACAGTATACTGCAATGAAAATAAAGACAATTCAAGTCAATATATATATGTATATGTAACTGAATTAATCATCTGCAAATTGTCATGTATTCATAAGCAGGGCCGCCGCTAGGGGCGTGCGAGCAGTCAGGGCCACGCGAGAAGGGGGGCCTTGCGGATTTAAAAAAAAAAGTATTATAAAAATACAAATAAATAGAATGTTAACAATCACTTTCCATCACAGACCTAAAATCTAGTTTTGCTTACATGCTTATATATTTCACATTAGACACGTTTGTAGAATAGTGTTCCGGGCTCTGCGGCTCTGCAGATATACTATTGGTTTCATTCAATGACCCGTTTACTTTTGTGCAAAGCATCGTGGGAGGACTAACACTAGGGGGAGCTGGTTGGCATCGGTCTGGTAGTCGGTAGAGAGATGTGAAGACCGGTATTATCCACGAGGGGAGGGGGTACAGGTACGGGGTCTATTCGGCGCTATCCACGGGAGCAAGTGGATGTCTTGGCCAAGAGCATCCTACTTTTGAAAAACAAATGTGCAGCATCGGAGCAGAAGAAATAATGCTGCGTGCCGTAAGCTTATCAATACCAAGTATAGTGATTAGGTTATGCCAAGACGAAGAGGACATTCGGCAGATGGACTGAAGATGAAAGTTGTTGCGTGTGATAACGTTCAGTCAGGCTAGCCATGTCGGCTAGTAGCTTAGCTAAAGGCAGGGACAGGACAGCTAACTGGCGTAAGCTAACGCTACGTTATCGAGTGCTAACGTGTGGCAGATAAACTAGGAACAGACTCCCAAGTTCATCCTAACGGGGGGGGGGACAATATCATGGGACTGGTGAACTTTGTCATCTCCACGGTCATCTCCTTCCTCTTGGACCTGAAAGGTCACTGAACTCCTTGGCGATGCTTGCATGTCTGCAGTATTTAATGCATGCTTAAATTTATTTAGCAGGAAGATTAATGTCGTAATTAATGTGAAAATTCGACAAACAGAGTGACTTACTGGTTGTTGGGACAGCTGTAGTACTCGGTTCTATTGTTCCGATAGTTGTAGAAACTGTAAGAGAAAGATAATTTTTACAATTACCTGATACAGTATACTGCAATAAGAAATAAAGACAATTCAAGTCAATATATATATATATGTATATGTAACTGAATTAATCATCTGCAAATTGTCATGTATTCATAAGCAGGGCCTCCGCTAGGGGCGTGCGAGCAGTGCGTCGCACAGGGCCTCGCGAGAAGGGGGGCCTTGCGGATTTTCAAAATGTTTTTTATTATAAAAATACAAATAAATAGAATGTTAACAATCACTTTCCATCACAGACCTAAAATCTAGTTTTGCTTACATGCTTATATATTTCACATTAGACACGTTTGTAGAATAGTGTTCCGGGCTCTGCGGCTCTGCAGATATACTATTGGTTTCATTCAATGACCCGTTTACTTTTGTGCAAAGCATCGTGGGAGGACTAACACTAGGGGGGGCTGGTTGGCATCGGTCTGGTAGTCGGTAGATGTGAAGACCGGTATTATCCACGAGGGGAGGGGGTACAGGTACGGGGTCTATTCGGCGCTATCCACGGGAGCAAGTGGATGTCTTGGCCAAGAGCATCCTACTTTTGAAAAACAAATGTGCAGCATCGGAGCAGAAGAAATAACACTGCGTGCCGTAAGCTTATCAATACCAAGTATAGTGATTAGGTTATGCCAAGACGAAGAGGACATTCGGCAGATGGACTGAAGATGAAAGTTGTTGCGTGTGATAACGTTCAATCAGGCTAGCCATGTCGGCTAGTAGCTTAGCTAAAGGCAGGGACGGGACAGCTAACTAGCGTAAGCTAACGCTACGTATCGAGTGCTAACGTGTGGCAGATAAACTAGGAACAGACTCCCAAGTTCATCCTAACGGGGGGGGGGGGACAATATCAAGGGACTGGTGAACTTTGTCATCTCCACGGTCATCTCCTTCCTCTTGGACCTGAAAGGTCACTGAACTCCTTGGCGATGCTTGCATGTCTTTGCAGTATTTAATGCATGCTTAAATTTATTTAGCAGGAAGATTAATGTCATAATTAATGTGAAAATTCGACAAACAGTGACTTACTGGTTGTTGGGACAGCTGTAGTACTCGGTTCTATTGTTCCGATAGTTGTAGAATCTGTAAGAGAAAGATAATTTTTACAATTACCTGATACAGTATACTGCAATGAAAATAAAGACAATTCAAGTCAATATATATATGTATATGTAACTGAATTAATCATCTGCAAATTGTCATATATTCATAAGCAGGGCCACCGCTAGGGGCGTGCGAGCAGTCAGGGCCTCGCGAGAAGGGGGGCCTTGCGGATTTAAAAAAAAAAGTATTATAAAAATACAAATAAATAGAATGTTAACAATCACTTTCCATCACAGACCTAAAATCTAGTTTTGCTTACATGCTTATATATTTCACATTAGACACGTTTGTAGAATAGTGTTCCGGGCTCTGCGGCTCTGCAGATATACTATTGGTTTCATTCAATGACCCGTTTACTTTTGTGCAAAGCATCGTGGGAGGACTAACACTAGGGGGGGCTGGTTGGCATCGGTCTGGTAGTCGGTAGAGAGATGTGAAGACCGGTATTATCCACGAGGGGACGGGGTACAGGTACGGGGTCTATTCGGCGCTATCCACGGGAGCAAGTGATGTCTTGGCCAAGAGCATCCTACTTTTGAAAAACAAATGTGCAGCATCGGAGCAGAAGAAATAACGCTGCGTGCCGTAAGCTTATCAATACCAAGTATAGTGATTAGGTTATGCCAAGATGAAGAGGACATTCGGCAGATGGACTGAAGATGAAAGTTGTTGCATGTGATAACGTTCAGTCAGGCTAGCCATGTCGGCTAGTAGCTTAGCTAAAGGCAGGGACAGGACAGCTAACTAGCGTAAGCTAACGCTACGTTATCGAGTGCTAACGTGTGGCAGATAAACTAGGAACAGACTCCCAAGTTCATCCTAACGGGGGGGGGGGACAATATCATGGGACTGGTGAACTTTGTCATCTCCACGGTCATCTCCTTCCTCTTGGACCTGAAAGGTCACTGAACTCCTTGGCGATGCTTGCATGTCTTTGCAGTATTTAATGCATGCTTACATTTATTTAGCAGGAAGATTAATGTCGTAATTAATGTGAAAATTCGACAAACAGAGTGACTTACTGGTTGTTGGGACAGCTGTAGTACTCGGTTCTATTGTTCCGATTGTTGTAGAATCTGTAAGAGAAAGATACTTTTTACAATTACCTGATACAGTATACTGCAATGAAAATAAAGACAATTCAAGTCAATATATATATATGTATATGTAACTGAATTAATCATCTGCAAATTGTCATGTATTCATAAGCAGGGCCGCCGCTAGGGGCATGTGAGCAGTGCGTCGCACAGGGCCTTGCGAGAAGGGGGGCCTTGCGGATTAAAATTTTTTTTTTATTATAAAAATACAAATAAATAGAATGTTAACAATCACTTTCCATCACAGACCTAAAATCTAGTTTTGCTTACATGCTTATATATTTCACATTAGACACGTTTGTAGAATAGTGTTCCGGGCTCTGCGGCTCTGCAGATATACTATTGGTTTCATTCAATGACCCGTTTACTTTTGTGCAAAGCATCGTGGGAGGACTAACACTAGGGGGGGCTGGTTGGCATCGGTCTGGTAGTCGGTAGAGAGATGTGAAGACCGGTATTATCCACGAGGGGAGGGGGTACAGGTACGGGGTCTATTCGGCGCTATCCACGGGAGCAAGTGGATGTCTTGGCCAAGAGCATCCTACTTTTGAAAAACAAATGTGCAGCATCGGAGCAGAAGAAATAACGCTGCGTGCCGTAAGCTTATCAATACCAAGTATAGTGATTAGGTTATGCCAAGACGAAGAGGACATGCGGCAGATGGACTGAAGATGAAAATTGTTGCGTGTGATAACGTTCAGTCAGGCTAGCCATGTCGTCTAGTAGCTTAGCTAAAGGCAGGGACAGCTAACTAGCGTAAGCTAACGCTACGTTATCGAGTGCTAACGTGTGGCAGATAAACTAGGAACAGACTCCCAAGTTCATCCCAACGGGGGGGACAATATCATGGGACTGGTGAACTTTGTCATCTCCACGGTCATCTACTTCCTCTTGGACCTGAAAGGTCACTGAATTCCTTGGCGATGCTTGCATGTCTTTGCAGTATTTAATGCATGCTTATATTTATTTAGCAGGAAGATTAATGTCGTAATTAATGTGAAAATTCGACAAACAGAGTGACTTACTGGTTGTTGGGACAGCTGTAGTACTCGGTTCTGTTCCGATAGTTGTAGAATCTGTAAGAGAAAGATCATTTTTACAATTACCTGATACAGTATACTGCAATGAAAATAAAGACAATTCAAGTCAATATATATATGTAACTGAATTAATCATCTGCAAATTGTCATGTATTCATAAGCAGGGCCGCCGCTAGGGGCGTGAAAGCCTATACTGCGTTCATTCATTACACCGTAGGCATTAATGGAATAATAAGCCTATACTGCGTTAATTCATTACACTGTAGGCATTAATGGAATAATAAGCCTATACTGCGTTCATTCATTACGCCGTACAGTATACTGCGCGCGTGTGTGTGTGCGCGCGCACTGCGGCAGGTGTACCACGAGCTGTATTATGATGACAATACATTAATCTAATCTCATTTCGATGGGTCGCAACTTAGACTCGCAAAGCGCTTCCGCATCCATTTCCACACAGCGCCATTACTTTGCCTTATAAGGAGCTCTGGATGTGTTGTTTTGTATGCAAATGACCTGAACGGTCATGTACTATATATCTCACATCACATTATATATGTGCTGTATACACTATTATGTACTATATACTATTATATATACTATTATATACTGCAGGTATACTATACTGTAATGTGTACTGTAATGTGTACTATATGTGTGTACTGTAATGTGTACTATATATGTATCTACTATGTATGTATGTAAATGAAAAAAATTATAATGAAACGTACGTCTTCATGGGTAGGGCCCGACAAGCCTAGTGCTTCTCCCTAGCCCTTTTCGGACAATTGGACAATGCTGCAATAGCAGCTGGTAAAACTTTGGTGATTTATGGAATGACCGTTGTTATGTGTCCAAAGCCTGAAATAAAAATAACTGAACTGAACTGAACTGAACTTTAGTTCTTTTCCTTTTTGAAGATGTGGATCAACCCAGGATTGATCTCCTTCTGGACACTCAAAGGGTTGAGTGTGGTTGGACACTACTGGCTCTAAAGAGCAGGGCTGCATGGTCTGGTAGGCCTGTACATGTATGTTGGTGCTAATGGACTGTAGTGCTGACAGGACTGTTCTTATTGGTTTGATATGATTTAGTTGTACAGTATTGTTATAATGTGAGCATTATACCTAGGATTTATATTGAGATGCAATATCTATGTTTTCCGACCAGGGGGAGTTATCGTTTAAGGGATATTATTTCTAGCACTACAGAGATGTATACGTGATGTATTTCCGTATCCGGTTATATGTAAGACCTACCAAAACATATGTATGACTCTCCATGTTCCCGTCTACAAGTAAAGTACAAACCAAAGGGATAACAAGCGCGTCATGTGGCTTTATTATTATATAGATGTTACCACAATTATGTTGCCACCCCATTTAGTTTGCTCCTCTTATTGTGGAATACAACGCTTGAATTTAACACTGTTCCAGTACTCTCATTCTTTATTGCTTACAGGTTTGTTTATTATTTCAAGCTGGTTACAACCTAAGTCACGTAATGAATTAACAATGCAGATGTAAACCACTGACAGTCATTGAGACAGAGGGAATGTGTGACTATAAAGATCAGCAGCTGAATGTGATGTTATTGTTTAGAGTTACCTGAGCAGATCACCTCCAGGCTGGAAGAGGAAGAATAAGCCCTCACTGGTGCTGTACACTCCCTCAGTGCAGACTCAGAGCCAGAACAGCCAGATATAAACCTCCATGCAGGTTGTTTAGAACAACGCTTTATCCATTGTGTTGAAACAGCAGAGCCACAGTCCAGCTGTCTGCACACTACAGCTGCTGCCTTCATGCTCCATGATGACGACCTGTATTCTGTAGCAGTTCTCCAGACTCCCTGGTGGTTGATCTCCAGTGTCCCAATACAGTGGTTGCGTCCTTCCACCAACCTCACATCATCAGGCTCTGCACAGAAACAAGAGAAACTACTACATTTAGAGGTATGTTTATCTGTAATTTAAAAAGTGTTGCTCCTAAATACTAATAAAACTGAGATGATAATTGTTGGCCTCCTAGACTGAGGTGTATGTTTAAGGACACCTCCCTGAAATGTGAGAATTGTCTTATTTCACAGAAGCTCCACCATTAAAAACCTCTGCATGCTTTTTCATCCTTTTCTCTCATTTGATTGACACATCAGCGATATGACCAGAATGGCCTTATTTCATCTTCGTAATATTTAAAACATCTGATCTCTATAGTATTAACCCTTGTAGGGTGTTTGCATTTATGTTACTCTGGTGGACCGACATTATTGGGATTTTAAAACAATAAATCCATAACAATTTATGTAAAAATTATGACATGTTAACTTTATCTCTTAATGTTTCCCATTTACCTCTGCTAGATCACAATTATGAATAAAAGTGATATTTGTTTTTTTGTGATCAAACGTGATGTCTGTCAAAAGAAAATCCATGATAATCGAGACATTAATTTAATAAATCACGTTTATCTTGAAAAATATGAATGAAACAAGGTGGAAGCAGACAGTGAAGGAACACAATGAACCTTTTTGTTACATTTCTACCATGTTTACTTGTTTTCATCAACAATTTCCACAGTCTGGGGTCCAGTTACACCACGTATGTAAGATAGATGTGTAGGGGTTCACAGTGTGTTCTCTTATATGTTCTTCACAGAAAATTAGACAAGGCCAATGACCAATAATAATAATAATAATACTTTATTTGTATAGCACCTTTCATAGAATTGCAGCTCAAAGTGCTTTAAAACAGAAAAAGATAGGCATAAAATGAGCACATAAAGTGCAGACATATAAAATCACAGTTTTTCACATAGTGCTATCAAATAGTAAAATATAATAGACATAAAATGAGCACATAAAGTGCAGACACAGTTTAGAACCTGTAATAAAAAGTAATATAGAATGGACGAGTAAAATTATGCAATAGTGCATTGCAATAAGGTAGTTCTTGAATGACTGTTTAACAGTTTAAACCGTCTTTACCTTCCCTGTTTGATATCCAGTTTATAACCCGACAGTCTTCATTCCTGTTTGATACCCACTTTGACCCTTCGAACCTCCCTCTCAGGGCGCAGTTCTAGCCCTGGGTCCCCACATAGTTTTAAAAACCTGACAGTCTTTCTTCCTGCTTGATACTCACATAGTTTGATACCTGACAGTTTAGAACCTGTGATAAAAGTCATAAGAGTCAAATAGAATGGACAGAGTAAAATAGTGTCAGTACAATCAGCAGTGGAGTGTATTAAAAGGCTATGGTGAAGAGATATGTTTTTAGCTTATTTTTGAAGATATTTAGAGATTTAGCTTCCCTAATGTCCATAACTTTGGTGCATAGTTTGCGAAGGCTGCGTCCACGATTTTCTTTAGGCTGTGGTTTGGAACCTTCAATAGACCAGTAGTAGATGATCATAATATTCTAGAAGGCATAGTTGACTAGATATGACTCATTGTATAATTTATCTTAGTAAACATCCCTCAAACCAGAACACCACACAAGGGTTAACTGAAAAGTCTTCAACTCATAAGAAATGCAGCTGCCAGAATCATTATCAAAACCAGAAAATGTGATATTACAACGCCCATTCTGACTTTAAAGTGCTACTGGTAACATGAGACTACATGGACTTGCAGCGCTCTATTTATCAGAACTCATCACGTGATATTCACTGACACACGTCCTCCAATCACAAAATATGGGCTACCTCTGTATCCGTAGGGTTAAAAGAAATCAGCAGATAACAGAGAATTCTCCTATCTGTGGAATAAACTCCCTGCCATAGTCAGGGAGGCAAGCTCAGTTAATATCTTCAAATCCAAACTCTTCTCTCTCTCCTATGGCAGACCCTTAGCCATGCCTGGTCTGGGATAAACTCAGCCACTCAGAAAGTGTAGTTCATGTATTGTTAGTGTCGGGAAAAGCTGATGGAACATAGTTAGGTTGACTTTTTTGCACTTGATTAACTGTCTGTTCTACACCTTCACCCCTTACCCTAAACCAGGATCATATCCTACCCCCTGCCTCCACCCCTTACCTTAGGATCATATCCTACCCCCTGCCTCACCCCTTACCTTAAGGTGAGACACCCCAGGTGAATAGGCAAATATACTTTTTTTTGTTGATTTTGAGATTTTGTTATATTTTGCTTCCTAAACATGTCTTCTATGAAACTATTGACAATAAAATTTCAATAACACACATTTAGTTGTTTATTTTACTTCATTTTGCCTTATTGCATCCATAAATGTGCACATATTTAATGGGGAAGTGCCTCATTTGCATATATACACATACAATTCAGAAAACTTGCAATATATCTTTTCTTAGTTTATATGTACATAACAAACTGGGAAAGTTTCATAGTGATATCTATTCATACCAAAAATGAGTTTTAATTTGTTTTTCCTCATACTCTGAGCCAGAAATCTCCACTTCAGTAGCACTCACATACACCAAACATTCCAGTTCTATTCATATCTATGTTCTGAAGGTATTTACAGAAGGGTTTGTTGATATCGCATTCATACCCTGATTTATATCATATTTTATTCCTAAAAACATGGCGAAATATGGAATTTTACCATACAAATTTACTGAATTGAGTATTTTCTGATTTATGGAGTGATAAAAAGAGATATCCAAAATCCCCTCTGTAATAACCTTTGGCTCTAATATGTCAACAAAATGAAACTATCATTTTGAAAATGGCTTTATCCAATGTTCAGATTTCTGTCCTGGAATTATATGCAAATGTGTGCATATTTAAGTAGATCGTGCCTCATTTGCATATTTAAACATACAATTTCAGAAAACGTGTAATACAAAAGTCTTGTCTATAAGTCTATAAGTAATCAACTGGGGATGTTTTATTAGTAAAATGTTTTCCCTATTCACCTGTAGTGTCTCGCCTTAAAGGGGAGATGAAGCATTGAACAATGTGATCCTAGTTTGTTTGTTGTGTACCTTGTGTAAGACAGGGTCCTATAATCAAATGTGAAATCCTGCTTATTTGTCTGAAAAACCAAATATAATTTCCCTGTTTTCCCCATGGGCGCCGCCATTTTGTTGCTGACGTCACAGTGTTGGTTTGGTCTGGCTCCTGCTGGTTAGCTGCCTAGTTACCCTAGTAAACATTATGTGTCAGTAAATGCAACGTTGCCTACCAAACAACGGGACCGCGGTGGTTCTTTTTGTATTGCTCCTGGCTGTTCAGACTAATTTTACCGTGTGAAAGAGAGGAAAGTTGGTTCATTTCCACAAACTACCAGTGAAAAAAACAGTGTTGTTCAACCACCGTGGCGGGGCATTTAGCTACCTGGTTACCTAGCTCCAGTTCAACCACCGTCGCGGGGCATTTAGCTACCTGGCTACCTAGCTCCAGTTCAGCTAACTAGCTACATGCAGCATTTAGCAAGCTGGGTTAGCCGGCTAGTTGAATAGAATAGAATAGATCTTTATTTGTCATTGTTGGTACAAAAATGACAAATAGTAGAGCAAGTGTTATTAGTGTTCAGAGTTGTGACGGTGAGAGGAAGTAGAGGAGAGGAGATAGCGTTTGGACCGGACGACGACCCTGAACCCTAGAATATCCCTCTTTCTGTCGGCAAGCCTGTATTGTGTATTGACCTGCATCAGGTTCGTCACAACGTCTGTCACATACATGTAGCGCACAGTAGTACTCTACACGTGTACATGTTCTTTAGGGTTAGGGCTAGGGTTCTTCTATATGTGAGAACACATATAGGCCCAGAGCTGTTACTGGGATGCTAGTTCTCTCCCCTACAGTTCTCTCTCATTTTCTCACTGTCGGGGGTTTGACAGTGGCTCAGGAGGTAGAGCGGTCGTCTGGCAATCGCAAGGTTCGCGGCAATGTGTCGAAGTGTCCTTGAGCAAGACACTTAACTCCTCCCGGTGAGCACCTTGCCTGCCGTCGGTGTGTGAATGTGTGAGTGAGTGAGTTGTAAAAGTTGTAAAGCGCTTTGGATAAAATACTTATATGAAGGCAGTCCATTTTTACCTGAATGTCTAGGCACCTCCCTAATTATGCTATGCATACACACACACACACACACACATGCACACACACACACACGCACGCACAGTCAAAAAGGGAGAGACAGAGTGTGTATAAGTCTGTAGGTGCGTGCGTTCATTCTGTTATATGAGGGGATTGTCCGCCAATAATCCATGTAATTTCTTATGAGATGATGAAGCCAAAATGTTGAAGGGTTCCGGGATCAGAAACGTTTAAAAAACAGGTGACCAAGTAGTCCAAGAGAAGCAGAACCGTCTCTGCGGGGTCGACATCAGAGCACTGACATTACTATCATTACAATATTTAGAATATCTCTGCAACGCTGCATGCTAGCTGCTCACAATGGTGGACACTGTAGCGAACCTGGGATTTGGTTCGGTTGGTCAGCCGAGCTGTCACTCTGGACGCTATTGGTCGCGCTAGCCGCGGGTTGACAGAGTCGAGAGTGCACGGCTGACCTGGGGAGGCTATAAGAGGGTGGAGCACCTAGGGTGTGGTCTCTTGGGGCATGGGAATGTGTAGACATGAGTCACTGATACTGCAACCTGTATGCAGTGTTAATTTAGTTAACTAAAATGATGACGAAAGATGTTCGTCAACGAAGGTTTTTTTCATGACGACAACGAGACGTGACGTCACGTTATTGAAGACCATGTCACGCTAACGTGACTAAATAGTTAATTAAATATCGTTGACCACAACTGAGGACACAAAAATGTAATTTACAAAAACCAGGACGAAATTTCTCTTCATGTATGTTGATATTGTTGACTAAAACAAGACGAGACAAAATAATTATAACTTTTCTTAATGCCATCGTCCCGAGTAGAGCAGTGTGACGGGGAGCTGTTATTAGCATTAGCTGAAGAGCTATTTGAAAAGCTAGTTTTAGCTTAACGTTACCTTGGCTAAAGTTGGCTAAAATTGGGACTTACGTTAATTACATCATATCGAACCGATAGGAGCTTATCTTATCTAATCTTACGTGGTGGTACCACGTGTGCCACTACCCGATCAAACATCCACGTAAGATTAGATAAGATAAGCTCCTATCGGTTCGATATGATGTAATTAACGTTAGCTTAGCATGTAGCTACCACGACCACAACACCAGAGCGAGTTAGCCGAACGTTAGCCACCAGCCACTTTTTCCTCCGTGATGGTATAAAACTTGCGATTTGGATTTCTGTTTTTGTCATTAGTACAACGCGTAACACAGCAGCTCTTTGGCATTGTGAAGGACTGAAGAAAATTCCGCTTGATTGTCTTTAATTTGCCGCTTTAACAATCCATTTCTCCACGAATGAATCGTACACAATGTACCAGGCGGGGCAGTTTCCCCCCACGCTGCAGTTGCGTAGCAACAACAGACAGGAAGTTGACTTCGAGAATACTGAGGGCACTACCACACTACAGAAGGTTAACCTTTCAATACCACACTAAATTTAATAAACTATCATGACTTTTCCTTCATGGGTGTTCTGTTTACAGTGCCACAAGACAGAGTCATTGACATAACAAAAGAGCCTGACTAGAACGCAGCAAGGTGTTAATGTCCCCAGAGAGAGGGGGCCATGGAATACAATGCATTCTGGGTAGGGTTGTAGTTGTCTAACACTCTAAGTGTGAAACTTTCAAGGCCATTTTCTCTGAATACGTTTTGTGATATCACCATGATTCATAGGAAGTAGCTTGAAAAGTATCCCACCAACATTTTCAAGTGATGCCTTATTTTGAAGGTATGAATCTGTACTTTCATAATATGTAAAAAAAAAAAAAAAAATTGACGTTGCCTCAACAAGTCCCTACTATCCACGGCTGGCCACATATGTATATATAGGGATATAGGGACTTATCTAAATGTAAATAGTTCATGATGTGTGTTGGTTAGCATCTTTACCCCCCCCCCCCCCCTGGCAGAACAGATTTCAAAAGCCAGAAGTCATGTACTATTCTATGGGTGATTTCATAAAAAAGAGATTCAATTCATGGTCATATAACTATTTATACATTCATATAACATAACACAGCATACATATCTAAATAATAATAATAAATTATAATGAATGCTTAACTACCCCTAAGTTACCCTAACCAGACCTAGACCACCTCTAACTCTAACCACTAACCAGACCTCTTCCATGTGGCACTTTAACACTGACCTCATAATGTGATTTTATTAAGGCTGTCAAAGTTAACGCGGTATTAACTTATTAGACTTCACTCGTATTATTGATGCTCTCATTGATACTATGTTTGTTTCTGAAGTGTGTGTGTGTGTGTGTGTGTGTGTGTGTGTGTGTGTGTGTGTGTGTGTGTGTGTGTGTGTGTGTGTGTGTGTGTGTGTGTGTGTGTGTGTGTGTGTGTGTGTGTGTGTGTGTGTGTGTGTGTGTGTGTGTGTGTGTGTGTGTGTGTGTGTGTGTGTGTGTGTGTGTGTGTGAGATATAGAGAGGGGGGTGAGAGAGATGAGGAAGGGGCGAGAGAAAGAGAGCTGGGAGTGTGTGTGTGTGAGAGAGGGGGGGTGTGTGATTACTCAGTGAATGTAACAAGTTCCTAACGTTTTCTTTCCCCTATTATTTCATGCACTTTATTCATTGTTTTAAGTTATTATTTTCTTTTAAGTTATTTTGTGCATCACTGTTTTGAATTTGATGCAAATTTGCAATGCATGAGGGTCATCCTTTTGTGTTAAATGGCTGCATAAAGCAAGCATTTGTTGACTCGCATGTTGATAAGAGTATTAAAACTTGTATTAGAACTTGAAAAAGATCCGTTTAAGGTAAAAGAAAAATACAAAGAAAAATGCGATTAATTTGCTATTAATCGCTAGTTAACTATGGACACTCATGCGATTAATCGAGTTAAATATTTCAATCGTTTGACAGCACTAGATTTTATATAATGTTTTTATGCAAGCAGATTGCAATCAGTGTGTACTACTACTAGTACTACTGTGTGTTCTGTTTACTTAGTTTACAGTATCCTAGAATAAACCGCTGCCAGACACAGCGGAAAGAGAGAGGACAGACATGACAGAGGACAGACACACAGCAGAGAGAGAGGACAGACACAGCAGAGAGGACAGACATGGCAGAGAGAAAGGAAAGACACAGCAAACAGAAGACAGAGAGTTCAGCGCTGTCTCTCTGGTCAGAAACAATGTCACCACATCCGTAATGCTCTTTGATGCATACATTGGACCATGTCTACACCAACATATACTGTAGGAGCAACAATACATTGGACCATGTCTACACCAACATATATACTTCCTGTGTATCACTTGTGCTGCCGACTCAAGATTCCCCTAGGTTAAAAAATAAATATGCAATTTAAATCAGAAAATGTTCCATGTTTCGCCTGTTTGAATCCAGCTCCCGGCGTTGTCACCAGCTTGGCTGGCCGTTCACACTAATACAATTGGCAGTATTAGAGGGTGGGAAAGCTGGAGAGGTGGGTCCGGGTCGTTGTAAACAGCGACTCCTACAGTTCGGTCGGGGCGCCTGCTCAGCGCGGATAGGATCTAAGGGGGGTAGTGTGATCCTTCCACACGTTACACCCTCTCAGTGAGAGTCCACGCTGCCAGGTGAAAAGAAGCGGTTGATTGGCTAGACGTGTGTCGGAGGAAGCATGTGATAGCCTCCACTCTCCCAGACCGACTGTGGGGGGTAAGTGCGCAGCGACCAGGAAGGGGATTGGGAATTGGCATAACGACTAACATTGGGATGGGAGAAAATCGGAGGAAAAAGGAGGGGGGAAAAGATCAATAAAAAATTTAAATTAAAAATGTTCCATGTTGACTATTTCTGACTTCTGACAAGTTTTTTTCCATTAACTAAAAATAGACAAAAATGTCATCCGTTTTCGTCGACTAAATCTAGACTAAAACAAAAAAGACAAAATTGAGACAAAAACTGACTAAGACTAAAATGCTCAGACATTTAGTTGACTAAAACTGACTAAACAAAAAATAAATGAAGATGACTAAATATGATGAAAACGAAAAAGGAGCACTTGACACATGACTAAGACTAAAACTAAAATGAAAATAGCTGCCAAAATTAACACTGCCTGTATGAGAACTGTTGTAATAAAGCAGTGAACTGAGAAATACATCTGCCTCGAGTCGTCAATAATGTGGTGCAAAACCAAGCAACATTAAAATACATTAGCTTACTGTTGTAGCTTTCCAAAGAGCCACCGGGTGGGATCATAGCCCCTTCAGAAGCTCTGTCATCCAGCATGGAAAAGCATTTTCTTTTAGGAGACTTCATAAAACTAATAAATCCAACTGCGAATGTCTTGTGTGTTAATTTATCCATATGTCCATATTGAAAGCAGCTGCTGTTTCTGCTGTTAGGACAACTGAAGCCTATTCTCGAAGACACTCTGATGTCACGAGACCGCCGCCATCTTGGTATACGGGGACCGTACGGATTTCTACCATCAAATGCATGCGTTGAGGTCCGTTTTTATTACATGTTTTATCACATTCTTGTTCATTTCATAACATTTTCATACTGAAAATATTGAGGCCAACATGGCATTTCACTATTTCGAAAGCCTTTCTGGTGATTCTAAGGCGAGATATGAGTCAAAGAAGCTCCCCCTGATTGACTTGACATAATGTCCATACAAAACACCTGCAGACATGGCCATCTCTCGAATACCCAAATTGAAGCTGCTGTGTTACGTTTTGTACTAATAACAAACACAGGAATCCAAATCGCAAGTTTTATATAATACCAGCTGATGCATCACGGAGGAGAAAGTGGCTGGTGGCTAACGTTCGGCTAACTCGCTCTGGTGTTGTGGTCGTGGTAGCTACATGCTAAGCTAACGTTAATTACATCATATCGAACCGATAGGAGCTTATCTTATCTAATCTTACGTGGTGGTACCACGTGTGCCACTACCCGATCAAACATCCACGTAAGATTAGATAAGATAAGCTCCTATCGGTTCAATATGATGTAATTAACGTTAGCTTAGCATGTAGCTACCACGACCACAACACCAGAGCGAGTTAGCCGAACGTTAGCCACCAGCCACTTTTTACTCCGTGATGGTATAAAACTTGCGATTTGGATTTCTGTTTTTGTCATTAGTACAACGCGTAACACAGCAGCTCTTTGGCATTGTGAAGGACTAAGAAAATTCCGCTTGATTGTCTTTAATTTGCCGCTTTAACAATCCATTTCTCCACTAATGAATCGTACACAATGTACCAGGCGGGGCAGTTTCCCCCCACGCTGCAGTTGCGTAGCAACAACAGACAGGAAGTTGACTTCGAGAATACTGAGGGCACTACCACACTACAGAAGGTTAACCTTTCACTACCACACTAAATTTAATAAACTATCATGACTTTTCCTTCATGGGTGTTCTGTTTACAGTGCCACAAGACAGAGTCATTGACATAACAAAAGAGCCTGACTAGAACGCAGCAAGGTGTTAATGTCCCCAGAGAGAGGGGGCCATGGAATACAATGCATTCTGGGTAGGGTTGTAGTTGTCTAACACTCTAAGTGTGAAACTTTCAAGGCCATTTTCTCTGAATACGTTTTGTGATATCACCATGATTCATAGGAAGTAGCTTGAAAAGTATCCCACCAACATTTTCAAGTGATGCTTTATTTTGAAGGTATGAATCTGTACTTTCATAATATGTAAAAAAAAAAAGAAAAAAGAAAAAAAAATTGACGTTGCCTCAACAAGTCCCTACTATCCACGGCTGGCCACATATGTATATATATAGGGATATAGGGACTTATCTAAATGTAAATAGTTCATGATGTGTGTTGGTTAGCATCTTTACCCCCACCCCCCTGACTACCAAAGCCTAGCAGAACAGATTTCAAAAGCCAGAAGTCATGTACTATTCTATGGGTGATTTCATAAAAAAGAGATTCAATTCATGGTCATATAACTATTTATACATTCATATAACATAACACAGCATACATATTTGTATAGCCCAGTTTGTCCTGAACACAGGTAGTGTTCAGGTTATACATGTATCATTACACAATTAGGTAATGTAACAAAATAGGAAGAAATTATTTTGACCTCAGCAGGTTCTAATGCATAGTCGGTAGAACTGGCGAGCGGAGTGATAGACAGAAATTACACAGAAATTCTGCAATAAATAATAATGCAGCAAAGACCCCTCATTCTGCCGGCTTTGCTTATTTACACTGAACCCAGCAAAGGCGGCACAATGCCACCACTGTGTGTAGATTCAGACAGAACGCCATGTTCCTGAGTCGTAGGTGGATAGAAGCATCTCGGGTTGTGGTTCTGAAGCACGTCTATCTGCTAACGTTAGCATTAGGTAATAACCGGTTTAAAATGGATGGTGATTACCTCACGCTGTGTCTATTCTACTAGCATTAACGTTACTAGTACAAACAATCAATAGCGAGTTATATTGATCACTCTATGTACGATAGCCATGCTAGCACATAAGCACAACAAGCACAACAAGCTTAACAAATCAGTTATCTTTTTGTGAGACTAAACTCTCCGCTCGGTGGCAAATTGTGTTGATGTCGGTTTTGTTTCATCAATAAATGAGGCAGAATACACAGTGACTGTATCCTTTTTTTGTTTATTGCACTTGTTTCTGCTGCAAACATAATGAAATCTACGTGAGGCTAAATAAATAGGCTATACCCTATTGTCATCATTAGTTAAATGATTATTATTATTATTATTATTATTATTATTATTATTATTATTATTATTATTATTATTATTCAAGTTCAAGTTCAAGTTCTTTAATAGTTGTCATACAGAAGTACAGAATACTTTCATACAAAATGCTTCTTACTGTTACGCTCCAGAGACTGTGCTAGACAAGATAGTATCAAATAACATAATAACATAATATAGCATGAATTTAGAAGAAGAAAATGAGGTCAGTGTTCGGTATAGACATATGTACAATGTTCTGAGTTACCATATAATATACAATACACAATACTATGCAGTGTACTAATGTACAGTACTATCTGGTGCAAAGCAGAAATGGGATGAGGTACAATTTTAGGTACAATTTACAGTAAGGTGTACGAGTTGTAGTGCAATCCTTCATCCATAAATATAAAGTGTGGGGAGTGGGTGCTACAGTGTGTTTGTTTAAAGTGGGTGTGTGCTATAAAGTGTGTGGAGTGGGTGCTACAGTGTGTTTGTTTAAAGTGAGTGTGTGCGTGTGGATGTGTGTGCTATGTGCGTTTGGTGGTTGTTGTTGTGTAGTGTTCATTCATTGTTCGTTTAGCAGCCTGATGGCCTGGGGATAGAAGCTACTTCTGAGTCTTTCTGTGCTCGCCTTGAGACTCCGGTATCGCTTGCCTGACCGCAGCAGTTCAAAGAGGCAGTTGTTCGGGTGACTGGAGTCTTTAATGATTCTCTTAGCCTTGCCCTTGCAACGCTTGTAGTAAATGTTCTGGAGGGTGGGGAGCCCCCCTCCAATTGTGCGTTCGGCTGAACGTGTCACTCTTTGTAGTCTGCTTTGGTCTTGTGCAGTGCTATTCCCAAACCAGGAGGTGATGTTGCCGGTCAAGATGCTCTCTATTGTACATGAGTAGAAGTTCTTAAGGATCTTCTGGCTGACTTGGAACTTCCTTAGGCGCCTGAGGAAGTAGAGGCGTTGTCGTGCCTTCTTCACCACACTGTTAATGTGTGTGGTCCATGTCAAGTCCTCGGATATGTAGGCTCCGAGGTACTTGAAGCTGTTGACTCTCTCAACCGGTGCCCTGTCGATGCTGAGGGGGCTGTAGTCCTTGACCCCCGACCTCCTGAAGTCCACAATCATCTCCTTTGTTTTGCTGACGTTCAGGGAGAGGCTGTTTTCCTGGCACCATCCCGCCAGGACCTTGACCTCTTCCAGGTAGGCCCTCTCGTCGTTGGCAGAGATCAGGCCCACCACCACTGTGTCGTCAGCAAATTTGACGATTGTATTGCTACTCCGCTGAGCCACACAGTCGTGTGTGTACAGGGAGTAGAGGAGGGGACTCAGAACACAGCCCTGGGGGGCCCCTATGTTGAGGGTGATGGATGAGGAGGTGCAGTTGCCTGCTCTCACCACCTGGGGTCTGCCAGTCAGGAAGTCCAAGACCCACTGGCAGAGGTCATAGCCCAAGCCCAGGTCCCTGAGCTTGGCTATGAGTATGGAGGGGACTATGGTATTGAATGCCGAGCTGTAGTCGATGAATAGCATTCTCACATAGTTCCCCTGCCTCTTGTCCAGGTGTGATGCTGCTGTGTGCAGCACATGGGATATGGCGTCCTCCGTGGACCTGTTGGGGCGGTATGCAAATTGCAGGGGGTCCATGTTGATGGGGAGGGAGGAGCAGATGTAGCCCTTTACTAGCTTCTTTATTATTATTATTATTATTATTATTATTATTATTATTATTATTATTATTATTATTATTATTATTATTATTTTGTGTGGGATTTATTTTTCAACATTATGTTTTAAACAGTAATATATCCATGAAGGTGATTTATGAGATTTCACATTGGGTCGTCAGCAGAGACACCCAAAATGAGGCAATAGAAAGGTCACTGAACTCCTTGGCGATGCTTGCATGTCTTTGCAGTATTTAATGCATGCTTAAATTTATTTAGCAGGAAGATTAATGTCGTAATTAATGTGAAAATTCGACAAACAGAGTGACTTACTGGTTGTTGGGACAGCTGTAGTACTCGGTTCTGTTCCGATAGTTGTAGAATCTGTAAGAGAAAGATCATTTTTACAATTACCTGATACAGTATACTGCAATGAAAATAAAGACAATTCAAGTCAATATATATAGTATATGTAACTGAATTAATCATCTGCAAATTGTCATGTATTCATAAGCAGGGCCGCCGCTAGGGGCGTGAAAGCCTATACTGCGTTCATTCATTACACCGTAGGCATTAATGGAATAATAAGCCTATACTGCGTTAATTCATTACACTGTAGGCATTAATGGAATAATAAGCATATACTGCGTTCATTCATTACGCCGTACAGTATACTGCGCGCGTGTGTGTGCGCGCGCACTGCAGCAGGTGTACCACGAGCTGTATTATGATGACAATACATTAATCTAATCTCATTTTGATGGGTCGCAACTTAGACTCGCAAAGCGCTTCCGCATCCATTTCCACACAGCGCCATTACTTTGCCTTATAAGGAGCTCTGGAGGCGTTGTTTTGTATGCAAATGACCTGAACGGTCGGTCATGTACTATATATCTCACATCACATTATATATGTGCTGTATACACTATTATGTACTATATACTATTATATATACTATTATATACTGCAGGTATACTATACTGTAATGTGTACTGTAATGTGTACTATATGTGTACTGTAATGTGTACTATATATGTATCTACTATGTATGTATGTAAATGAAAAAAATAATAATAATGAAACGTACGTCTTTATGGGTAGGGCCCGACAAGCCTAGTGCTTCTCCCTAGCCCTTTTCGGACAATTGGACAATGCTGCAATAGCAGCTGGTAAAACTTTGGTGATTTATGGAATGACCGTTGTTATGTGTCCAAAGCCTGAAATAAAAATAACTGAACTGAACTGAACTGAACTGAACTTTAGTTCTTTTCCTTTTTGAAGATGTGGATCAACCCAGGACTGATCTAATTCTGGACACTCAAAGGGTTGAGTGTGGTTGGACACTACTGGCTCTAAAGAGCAGGGCTGCATGGTCTGGTAGGCCTGTACATGTATGTTGGTGCTAATGGACTGTAGTGCTGACAGGACTGTTCTTATTGGTTTGATATGATTTAGTTGTACAGTATTGTTATAATGTGAGCATTATACCTAGGATTTATATTGAGATGCAATATCTATGTTTTCCCACCAGGGAGAGTTATCGTTTAAGGGATATTATTTCTAGCACTACAGAGATGTATACGTGATGTATTTCCGTATCCGGTTATATGTAAGACCTACCAAAACATATGTATGACTCTCCATGTTCCCGTCTACAAGTAAAGTACAAACCAAAGGGATAACAAGCGCGTCATGTGGCTTTATTATTATATAGAGGTTACCACAATTATGTTGCCACCCCATTTAGTTTGCTCCTCTTATTGTGGAATACAACACTTGAATTTAACACTGTTCCAGTACTCTCATTCTTTATTGCTGACAGGTTTGTTTATTATTTCAAGCTGGTTACAACCTAAGTCACGTAATGAATTAACAATGCAGATGTAAACCACTGACAGTCATTGAGACAGAAGGAATGTGTGACTGTAAAGATCAGCAGCTGAATGTGATGTTATTGTTTAGAGTTACCTGAGCAGATCACCTCCAGGCTGGAAGAGGAAGAATAAGCCCTCACTGGTGCTGTACACTCCCTCAGTGCAGACTCAGAGCCAGAACAGCCAGATATAAACCTCCATGCAGGTTGTTTAGAACAACGCTTTATCCATTGTGTTGAAACAGCAGAGCCACAGTCCAGCTGTCTGCACACTACAGCTGCTGCCTTCATGCTCCATGATGACCACCCGTATTCTGTAGCAGTTCTCCAGACTCCCTGGTGGTTGATGTCCAGTGTCCCAATACAGTGGTTGCGTCCTTCCACCAACCTCACATCATCAGGCTCTGCACAGAAACAAGAGAAACTACTACATTTAGAGGTATGTTTATCTGTAATTTAAAAAGTGTTGCTCCTAAATACTAATAAAACTGAGATGATAATTGTTGGCCTCCTAGACTGAGGTGTATGTTTAAGGACACCTCCCTGAAATGTGAGAATTGTCTTATTTCACAGAAGCTCCACCATTAAAAACCTCTGCATGCTTTTTCATCCTTTTCTCTCATTTGATTGACACATCAGCGATATGACCAGAATGGCCTTATTTCATCTTCGTAATATTTAAAACATCTGATCTCTATAGTATTAACCCTTGTAGGGTGTTTGCATTTATGTTACTCTGGTGGACCGACATTATTGGGATTTTAAAACAATAAATCCATAACAATTTATGTAAAAATTATGACATGTTAACTTTATCTCTTAATGTTTCCCATTTACCTCTGCTAGATCACAATTATGAATAAAAGTGATATTTGTTTTTTTGTGATCAAACGTGATGTCTGTCAAAAGAAAATCCATGATAATCGAGACATTAATTTAATAAATCACGTTTATCTTGAAAAATATGAATGAAACAAGGTGGAAGCAGACAGTGAAGGAACACAATGAACCTTTTTGTTACATTTCTACCATGTTTACTTGTTTTCATCAACAATTTCCACAGTCTGGGGTCCAGTTACACCACGTATGTAAGATAGATGTGTAGGGGTTCACAGTGTGTTCTCTTATATGTTCTTCACAGAAAATGAGACAAGGCCAATGACCAATAATAATAATAATAATACTTTATTTGTATAGCACCTTTCATAGAATTGCAGCTCAAAGTGCTTTAAAACAGAAAAAGATAGGCATAAAATGAGCACATAAAGTGCAGACATATAAAATCACAGTTTTTCACATAGTGCAATCAAATAGTAAAATATAATAGACATAAAATGAGCACATAAAGTGCAGACATACAGTTTAGAACCTGTAATAAAAAGTAATATAGAATGGACGAGTAAAATTATGCAATAGTGCATTGCAATAAGGTAGTTCTTGAATGACTGTTTAACAGTTTAAACCGTCTTTACCTTCCCTGTTTGATATCCAGTTTATAACCCGACAGTCTTCATTCCTGTTTGATACCCACTTTGACCCTTCAAACCTCCCTCTCAGGGCGCAGTTCTAGCCCTGGGTCCCCACATAGTTTTAAAAACCTGACAGTCTTTCTTCCTGCTTGATACTCACATAGTTTGATACCTGACAGTTTAGAACCTGTGATAAAAGTCATAAGAGTCAAATAGAATGGACAGAGTAAAATAGTGTCAGTACAATCAGCAGTGGAGTGTATTAAAAGGCTATGGTGAAGAGATATGTTTTTAGCTTATTTTTGAAGATATTTAGAGATTTAGCTTCCCTAATGTCCATAACTTTGGTGCATAGTTTGCGAAGGCTGCGTCCACGATTTTCTTTAGGCTGTGGTTTGGAACCTTCAATAGACCAGTAGTAGATGATCATAATATTCTAGAAGGCATAGTTGACTAGATATGACTCATTGTATAATTTATCTTAGTAAACATCCCTCAAACCAGAACACCACACAAGGGTTAACTGAAAAGTCTTCAACTCATAAGAAATGCAGCTGCCAGAATCATTATCAAAACCAGAAAATGTGATATTACAACGCCCATTCTGACTTTAAAGTGCTACTGGTAACATGAGACTACATGGACTTGCAGCGCTCTATTTATCAGAACTCATCACGTGATATTCACTGACACACGTCCTCCAATCACAAAATATGGGCTACCTCTGTATCCGTAGGGTTAAAAGAAATCAGCAGATAACAGAGAATTCTCCTATCTGTGGAATAAACTCCCTGCCATAGTCAGGGAGGCAAGCTCAGTTAATATCTTCAAATCCAAACTCTTCTCTCTCTCCTATGGCAGACCCTTAGCCATGCCTGGTCTGGGATAAACTCAGCCACTCAGAAAGTGTAGTTCATGTATTGTTAGTGTCGGGAAAAGCTGATGGAACATAGTTAGGTTGACTTTTTTGCACTTGATTAACTGTCTGTTCTACACCTTCACCCCTTACCCTAAACCAGGATCATATCCTACCCCCTGCCTCCACCCCTTACCTTAGGATCATATCCTACCCCCTGCCTCACCCCTTACCTTAAGGTGAGACACCCCAGGTGAATAGGCATATATACTTTTTTTTGTTGATTTTGAGATTTTGTTATATTTTGCTTCCTAAACATGTCTTCTATGAAACTATTGACAATAAAATTTCAATAACACACATTTAGTTGTTTATTTTACTTCATTTTGCCTTATTGCATCCATACATGTGCACATATTTAATGGGGAAGTGCCTCATTTGCATATATACACATACAATTCAGAAAACTTGCAATATATCTTTTCTTAGTTTATATGTACATAACAAACTGGGAAAGTTTCATAGTGATATCTATTCATACCAAAAATGAGTTTTAATTAGTTTTTCCTCATACTCTGAGCCAGAAATCTCCACTTCAGTAGCACTCACATACACCAAACATTCCAGTTCTATTCATATCTATGTTCTGAAGGTATTTACAGAAGGGTTTGTTGATATCGCATTCATACCCTGATTTATATCATATTTTATTCCTAAAAACATGGCGAAATATGGAATTTTACCATAATAATTTACTGAATTGAGTATTTTCTGATTTATGGAGTGATAAAAAGAGATATCCAAAATCCCCTCTGTAATAACCTTTGGCTCTAATATGTCAACAAAATGAAACTATCATTTTGAAAATGGCTTTATCCAATGTTCAGATTTCTGTCCTGGAATTATATGCAAATGTGTGCATATTTAAGTAGATTGTGCCTCATTTGCATATTTAAACATACAATTTCAGAAAACGTGTAATACAAAAGTCTTGTCTATAAGTCTATAAGTAATCAACTGGGGATGTTTTATTGTGATATCTATTAGTAAAATGTTTTCCCTATTCACCTGTAGTGTCTCGCCTTAAAGGGGAGATGAAGCATTGAACAATGTGATCCTAGTTTGTTTGTTGTGTACCTTGTGTAAGACAGGGTCCTATAATCAAATGTGAAATCCTGCTTATTTGTCTGAAAAACCAAATATAATTTCCCTGTTTTCCCCATGGGCGCCGCCATTTTGTTGCTGACGTCACAGTGTTGGTTTGGTCTGGCTCCTGCTGGTTAGCTGCCTAGTTACCCTAGTAAACATAAAGTGTCAGTAAATGCAACGTTGCCTACCAAACAACGGGACCGCGGTGGTTCTTTTTGTATTGCTCCTGGCTGTTCAGACTAATTTTACCGTGTGAAAGAGAGGAAAGTTGGTTCATTTCCACAAACTACCAGTGAAAAAAACAGTGTTGTTCAACCACCGTCGCGGGGCATTTAGCTACCTGGTTACCTAGCTCCAGTTCAACCACCGTCGCGGGGCATTTAGCTACCTGGCTACCTAGCTCCAGTTCAGCTAACTAGCTACATGCAGCATTTAGCGAGCTGGGTTAGCCGGCTAGTTGAATAGAATAGAATAGATCTTTATTTGTCATTGTTGGTACAACAATGACAAATAGTAGAGCAAGTGTTATTAGTGTTCAGAGTTGTGACGGTGAGAGGAAGTAGAGGAGAGGAGATAGCGTTTGGACCGGACGACGACCCTGAACCCTAGAATATCCCTCTTTCTGTCGGCAAGCCTGTATCGTGTATTGACCTGCATCAGGTTCGTCACAACGTCTGTCACATACATGTAGCGCACAGTAGTACTCTACACGTGTACATGTTCTTTAGGGTTAGGGCTAGGGTTCTTCTATATGTGAGAACACATATAGGCCCAGAGCTGTTACTGGGATGCTAGTTCTCTCCCCTACAGTTCTCTCTCATTTTCTCACTGTCGGGGGTTTGACAGTGGCTCAGGAGGTAGAGCGGTCGTCTGGCAATCGCAAGGTTCGCGGCAATGTGTCGAAGTGTCCTTGAGCAAGACACTTAACTCCTCCCGGTGAGCACCTTGCCTGCCGTCGGTGTGTGAATGTGTGAGTGAGTGAGTTGTAAATGTTGTAAAGCGCTTTGGATAAAAGACTTATATGAAGGCAGTCCATTTTTACCTGAATGTCTAGGCACCTCCCTAATTATGCTATGCATACACACACACACACACACACACACACATGCACACACACACACACGCACGCACAGTCAAAAAGGGAGAGACAGAGTGTGTATAAGTCTGTAGGTGCGTGCGTTCATTCTGTTATATGAGGGGATTGTCCGCCAATAATCCATGTAATTTCTTATGAGATGATGAAGCCAAAATGTTGAAGGGTTCCGGGATCAGAAACGTTTAAAAAACAGGTGACCAAGTAGTCCAAGAGAAGCAGAACCGTCTCTGCGGGGTCGACATCAGAGCACTCACATTACTATCATTACAATATTTAGAATATCTCTGCAACACTGCATGCTAGCTGCTCACAATGGTGGACACTGTAGCGAGCCTGGGATTTGGGTCGGTTGGTCAGCCGAGCTGTCACTCTGGACGCTATTGGTCGCGCTAGCCGCGGGTTGACAGAGTCGAGAGTGCACGGCTGACCTGGGGAGGCTATAAGAGGGTGGAGCACCTGGGGTGTGGTCTCTTGGGGCATGGGAATGTGTAGACATGAGTCACCGATACTGCAACCTGTATGCAGTGTTAATTTAGTTAACTAAAATGATGACGAAAGATGTTCGTCAACGAAGGTTTTTTTCATGACGACAACGAGACGTGACGTCACGTTATTGAAGACCATGTCACGCTAACGTGACTAAATAGTTAATTAAATATCGTTGACCACAACTGAGGACACAAAAATGTAATTTACAAAAACCAGGACGAAATTTCTCTTCATGTATGTTGATATTGTTGACTAAAACAAGACGAGACAAAATAATTATAACTTTTCTTAATGCCATCGTCCCGAGTAGAGCAGTGTGACGGGGAGCTGTTATTAGCATTAGCTGAAGAGCTATTTGAAAAGCTAGTTTTAGCTTAACGTTACCTTGGCTAAAGTTGGCTAAAATTGGGACTTTAACGTTAATTACATCATATCGAACCGATAGGAGCTTATCTTATCTAATCTTACGTGGTGGTACCACGTGTGCCACTACCCGATCAAACATCCACGTAAGATTAGATAAGATAAGCTCCTATCGGTTCGATATGATGTAATTAACGTTAGCTTAGCATGTAGCTACCACGACCACAACACCAGAGCGAGTTAGCCGAACGTTAGCCACCAGCCACTTTTTCCTCCGTGATGGTATAAAACTTGCGATTTGGATTTCTGTTTTTGTCATTAGTACAACGCGTAACACAGCAGCTCTTTGGCATTGTGAAGGACTGAAGAAAATTCCGCTTGATTGTCTTTAATTTGCCGCTTTAACAATCCATTTCTCCACTAATGAATCGTACACAATGTACCAGGCGGGGCAGTTTCCCCCCACGCTGCAGTTGCGTAGCAACAACAGACAGGAAGTTGACTTCGAGAATACTGAGGGCACTACCACACTACAGAAAGTTAACCGTTCACTACCACCCTAAATTTAATAAACTATCATGACTTTTCCTTCATGGGTGTTCTGTTTACAGTGCCACAAGACAGTCATTGACATAAAAAAAAGAGCCTGACTAGAACGCAGCAAGGTGTTAATGTCCCCAGAGAGAGGGGGCCATGGAATACAATGCATTATGGGTAGGGTTGTAGTTGTCTAACACTCTAAGTGTGAAACTTTCAAGGCCATTTTCTCTGAATACGTTTTGTGATATCACCATGATTCATAGGAAGTAGCTTGAAAAGTATCCCACCAACATTTTCAAGTGATGCCTTATTTTGAAGGTATGAATCTGTACTTTCATAATATGTAAAAAAAAAATTATTTGACGTTGCCTCAACAAGTCCCTACTATCCACGGCTGGCCACATATGTATATATAGGGATATAGGGACTTATCTAAATGTAAATAGTTCATGATGTGTGTTGGTTAGCATCTTTACCCCCCCCCCCCCTGACTACCAAAGCCTAGCAGAACAGATTTCAAAAGCCAGAAGTCATGTACTATTCTATGGGTGATTTCATAAAAAAGAGATTCAATTCATGGTCATATAACTATTTATACATTCATATAACATAACACAGCATACATATCTAAATAATAATGATAAATTATAATGAATGCTTAACTACCCCTAAGTTACCCTAACCAGACCTAGACCACCTCTAACTCTAACCACTAACCAGACCTCTTCCATGTGGCACTTTAATACTGACCTCATAATGTGATTTTATTAAGGCTGTCAAAGTTAACGCGGTATTAACGTGTTATCGCCCGATTATATTAACGCCACTATATTTTTTTTACTCACGATTAACTTAAAAAAAAAAAAAATCTTTTTTTACTAGACTTCACTCAGGTGTATTATTGATGCTCTCATTGATACTATGTTTGTTTCTGAAGTGTGTGTGTGTGTGTGTGTGTGTGTGTGTGTGTGTGTGTGTGTGTGTGTGTGTGTGTGTGTGTGTGTGTGTGTGTGTGTGTGTGTGTGTGTGTGTGTGAGTGAGATATAGAGAGAGGGGGGTGAGAGAGATGAGGAAGGGGCAAGAGAGAAAGAGAGCTGGGAGTGTGTGTGTGTGAGAGAGAGGGGGGGTGTGTGATTACTCAGTGAATGTAACAAGTTCCTAACGTTTTATTTCCCCTATTATTTCATGCACTTTATTCATTGTTTTAAGTTATTATTTTCTTTTAAGTTATTTTGTGCATCACTCTGTTTTGAATTTGATGCAAATTTGCAATGCATGAGGGTCATCCTTTTGTGTTAAATGGCTGCATAAAGCAAGCATTTGTTGACTCGCATGTTGATAAGAGTATTAAAACTTGTATTAGAACTTGAAAAAGATCCGTTTAAGGTAAAAGAAAAATACAAAGAAAAATGCGATTAATTTGCTATTAATCGCTAGTTAACTATGGACACTCATGCGATTAATCGAGTTAAATATTTCAATCGTTTGACAGCACTAGATTTTATATAATGTTTTTATGCAAGCAGATTGCAATCAGTGTGTACTACTACTAGTACTACTGTGTGTTCTGTTTACTTAGTTTACAGTATCCTAGAATAAACCGCTGCCAGACACAGCGGAAAGAGAGAGGACAGACATGACAGAGGACAGACACACAGCAGAGAGAGAGGACAGACACAGCAGAGAGGACAGACATGGCAGAGAGAAAGGAAAGACACAGCAAACAGAAGACAGAGAGTTCAGCGCTGTCTCTCTGGTCAGAAACAATGTCACCACATCCGTAATGCTCTCTTTGATGCATACATTGGACCATGTCTACACCAACATATACTGTAGGAGCAACAATACATTGGACCATGTCTACACCAACATATATACTTCCTGTGTATCACTTGTGCTGCCGACTCAGATTCCCCTAGGTTAAAAAATAAATATGCAATTTAAATCAGAAAATGTTCCATGTTTCGCCTGTTTGAATCCAGCTCCCGGCGTTGTCACCAGCTTGGCTGGCCGTTCACACTAATACAATTGGCAGTATTAGAGGGTGGGAAAGCTGGAGGGGTGGGTCCGGGTCGTTGTAAACAGCGACTCCTACAGTTCGGTCGGGGCGCCTGCTCAGCGCGGATAGGATCTAAGGGGGGTAGTGTGATCCTTCCACACGTTACACCCTCTCAGTGAGAGTCCGCGCTGCCAGGTGAAAAGAAGCGGTTGATTGGCTAGACGTGTCGGAGGAAGCACGTGATAGCCTCCACTCTCCCAGACCGACTGTGGGGGGTAAGTGCGCAGCGACCAGGAAGGGGATTGGGAATTGGCATAACGACTATTGGGATGGGAGAAAATCGGAGGAAAAAGGAGGGGGAAAAAGATCAATAAAAAATGTAAATTAAAAATGTTCCATGTTGACTATTTCTGACTTCTGACGTTTTTTTCCATTAACTAAAAATAGACAAAAATGTCATCCGTTTTCGTCGACTAAATCTAGACTAAAACAAAAAAGACAAAATTGAGACAAAAACTGACTAAGACTAAAATGCTCAGACATTTAGTTGACTAAAACTGACTAAACGAAAAATAAATGAAGATGACTAAATATGATGAAAACGAAAAAGGAGCACTTGACACATGACTAAGACTAAAAATAAAATGAAAATAGCTGCCAAAATTAACACTGCCTGTATGAGAACTGTTGTAATAAAGCAGTGAACTGAGAAATACATCTGCCTCGAGTCGTCAATAATGTGGTGCAAAACCAAGCAACATTACAATACATTAGCTTACTGTTGTAGCTTTCCAAAGAGCCACCGGGTGGGATCATAGCCCCTTCAGAAGCTCTGTCATCCAGCATGGAAAAGCATTTTCTTTTAGGAGACTTCATAAAACTAATAAATCCAACTGCGAATGTCTTGTGTGTTAATTTATCCATATGTCCATATTGAAAGCAGCTGCTGTTTCTGCTGTTAGGACAACTGAAGCCTATTCTCGAAGACACTCTGATGTCACGAGACCGCCGCCATCTTGGTATACGGGGACCGTACGGATTTCTACCATCAAATGCATGCGTTGAGGTCCGTTTTTATTACATGTTTTATCACATTCTTGTTCATTTCATAACATTTTCATACTGAAAATATTGAGGCCAACATGGCATTTCACTATTTCGAAAGCCTTTCTGGTGATTCTAAGGCGAGATATGAGTCAAAGAAGCTCCCCCTGATTGACTTGACATAATGTCCATACAAAACACCTGCAGACATGGCCATCTCTCGAATACCCAAATTGAAGCTGCTGTGTTACGTTTTGTACTAATAACAAACACAGGAATCCAAATCGCAAGTTTTATATAATACCAGCTGATGCATCACGGAGGAGAAAGTGGCTGGTGGCTAACGTTCGGCTAACTCGCTCTGGTGTCGTGGTCGTGGTAGCTACATGCTAAGCTAATGTTATTACATCATATCGAACCGATAGGAGCTTATCTTATCTAATCTTACGTGGTGGTACCACGTGTGCCACTACCCGATCAAACATCCACGTAAGATTAGATAAGATAAGCTCCTATTGGTTCGATATGATGTAATTAACGTTAGCTTAGCATGTAGCTACCACGACCACAACACCAGAGCGAGTTAGCCGAACAATAGCCACCAGCCACTTTTTCCTCCGTGATGGTATAAAACTTGCGATTTGGATTTCTGTTTTTGTCATTAGTACAACGCGTAACACAGCAGCTCTTTGGCATTGTGAAGGACTGAAGAAAATTCCGCTTGATTGTCTTTAATTTGCCGCTTTAACAATCCATTTCTCCACTAATGAATCGTACACAATGTACCAGGCGGGGCAGTTTCCCCCCACGCTGCAGTTGCGTAGCAACAACAGACAGGAAGTTGACTTCGAGAATACTGAGGGCACTACCACACTACAGAAGGTTAACCTTTCACTACCACACTAAATTTAATAAACTATCATGACTTTTCCTTCATGGGTGTTCTGTTTACAGTGCCACAAGACAGAGTCATTGACATAACAAAAGAGCCTGACTAGAACGCAGCAAGGTGTTAATGTCCACAGAGAGAGGGGGCCATGGAATACAATGCATTCTGGGTAGGGTTGTAGTTGTCTAACACAAGTGTGAAACTTTCAAGGCCATTTTTTCTGAATACGTTTTGTGATATCACCATGATTCATAGGAAGTAGCTTGAAAAGTATCCCACCAACATTTTCAAGTGATGCTTTATTTTGAAGGTATGAATCTGTACTTTCATAATATGTAAAAAAAAAAAAAAAAAAAAAATTGACGTTGCCTCAACAAGTCCCTACTATCCACGGCTGGCCACATGTATATATAGGGATATAGGGACTTATCTAAATGTAAATAGTTCATGATGTGTGTTGGTTAGCATCTTTACCCCCCCCCCCCCCCCCTGACTACCAAAGCCTAGCAGAACAGATTTCAAAAGCCAGAAGTCATGTACTATTGGTGATTTCATAAAAAAGAGAGATTCAATTCATGGTCATATAACTATTTATACATTCATATAACATAACACAGCATACATATTTGTATAGCCCAGTTTGTCCTGAACACAGGTACAGTGTTCAGGTTATACATGTATCATTACACAATTAGGTAATGTAACAAAATAGGAAGAAATTATTTTGACCTCAGCAGGTTCTAATGCATAGTCGGTAGAACTGGCGAGCGGAGTGATAGACAGAAATTACACAGAAATTCTGCAATAAATAATAATGCAGCAAAGAAGACCCCTCATTCTGCCGGCTTTGCTTATTTACACTGAACCCAGCAAAGGCGGCACAATGCCACCACTGTGTGTAGATTCAGACAGAACACCATGTTCCTGAGTCGTAGGTGGATAGAAGCATCTCGGGTTGTGGTTCTGAAGCACGTCTATCTGCTAACGTTAGCATTAGGTAATAACCGGTTTAAAATGGATGGTGATTACCTCACGCTGTGTCTATTCTACTAGCATTAACGTTACTAGTACAAACAATCAATAGCGAGTTATATTGATCACTCTATGTACGATAGCCATGCTAGCACATAAGCACAACAAGCACAACAAGCTTAACAAATCAGTTATCTTTTTGTGAGACTAAACTCTCCGCTCGGTGGCAAATTGTGTTGATGTCGGTTTTGTTTCATCAATAAATGAGGCAGAATACACAGTGACTGTATCCTTTTTTTGTTTATTGCACTTGTTTCTGCTGCAAACATAATGCAATCTACGTGAGGCTAAATAAAGATGGCGGCTTTCTGTATTTTCTTCCAGGCGCTCCAACGATGATGGCGTAGGGTCAAAGCCGCGTATAAGGGGGACGTAATAGGCGTAGGGTCACGTGGGGTCAGTGGCCAATCAGAGCTCAAAACTCGAATGCGGAAACGAAGTTCTGTTGTGGAAGGTATTCACGTGTCCTGGGCGTTGTGGACAGCAACCCCTACAGTTCGGTCGGGGCACCTGCTCAGCGAGGGTAGGATCTGGAGAGAGGTAGTGAAGCCTCCCACACGTTACACTCTCCCAGTGAGAATCTGCGCGGCCAGGCTGGCTGCCGGCTGGCTGCACATGCGTCGGAGGAAAGCATGTGACAGTCTCCGGCCTCTCGGACCAACAGTGGGGGAAAGTGCGCAACAACCAGGAAGGGGGTTGGGAATTGGCATAACGACTAACAGTGGGATGGGAGAAAAATCGGAAAAAGAAGGAGGGGGAAAAAGATAATATAAAAAAAAAATGCCTTTATCCCGCAGTATGTGATGCAGTGTTGTGGTTTGTTCTGGAGACTGCATGAGTCCAGGGCAGCCAGGTGATGTACCGTGAGCTTTATACAAAAACTCTCTAAGATAAAGATTGCATCTTCTCACGGGCGGCCGAGTAGCGCAGCGGATTAAGCGTCTTGTCTACCACCGCAGAGACACTGGTATCGAATACGGCTGTCAGCGGTGCCTCCGGCTAAGGTTGCACGGTATACCGGTATTGGTATAGTACCGCGGTACTAGAGTGTTTGAAATTATACTATACTGCGTTTGGGGAAAAACTGTATTTAAAAGAAAAATTATTTATTCATTTATGCATGCGAATGCCTTCCTATTGGAGCACAGCGCTGACGTTGCGCTACTGTAGTTTACCGGAAGCAACCTTCTGGAATGAAGAACAACAAACTCTAGTTGAGACGGGAGCTGGCATGGCTCGTCCGGCGAGTGTTGGCGTCGGTGGCACAACTGCAGTGCTGATAGGAGCTGCTGTGGCGTGCAGCGTTGGTTGTCGTGGCCATCGGCAGTCGCGGTGAGGATCTTTGTTGATTGGTGTTGGCTAGCTGGCTTTGGCTAGAGTTGTGGTTCGCTAGCTGAGTGGGCTAACGTTGGCCGAGTAGCTGGCGTTGGTCAATAAAGATCCTCACTGCAATTAGTTAGTTATCATAACCATCGGCAGTTGCAGTGGGGATCTTTGTTGATTGGCGTTGGCTGGCTGGCACATTTTGCATAGGGGGAACTCGGCTGACGTTGGCTTGTGTAGCTGGCGAGCTGTAGTTCTGGTTGGGGCTGGCTAGCTGGCGTTGATCAGTGGGGATCCTCGCTGCGATTGCGGATGGTTGTGGTGGCTAGCATTGAGTGCTGCAGTGGCTCCTGTCAGTGCTGTGGTCGTGCCGTTGATGCCAACGTTCGTTGGATGGGCTATGCTAGCTCTCGTGACTACAGTTCCTTATACGAGCATTAGAAAATGTCCACAATGCTATTCGCAAGAATAGAAAATAAATTGAAAAGCCTAATAATAAGCTATACACAGCCTAAACTGCCGTGCTGAAGGCTAGTAAACACAGCATCTCTATGGCTTAGTCACAAACGTGATTTATACAGACATTTGACAATTGCCCATTAATGGTTCATAGATACTGTATAAAGACAACGGAAATCTATTTTATTTTTGTTAAACAGCCTACAATATGTCTAGGTAACTTATGGTATCTCAAACTAATTAGGCCCTCTGCTATGACAAATGTATAATAATACAACCATACTTTTTCTACCCCTTGAATTTTTTTAACTACAGTATGTATCGGAGGAAGCATCTGATAAGACTTCAGGGCTCCCTAGACCGGCAAGTAGGGGGCAAATGCAGGCAACAACCAGGAAGGGGAGGGGGGAATTGGCATAACGATTAAATTGGGATAGGAGAAAAATACAGAAAAAAGGAGGAGAAAAAGTAGATACACTGCATAATTATATTAATTGGACCTAAAACATGTAGCCTATTATCATTATTATTGTTATCATTATTATTATCAGTCTTTGTTACCACCTTTCATGTGACAACTGGTCGCTAGACGGAGCAATATTCCTGTGTGTTGGTGGCGCAGGATAGTGTCATGGGGCAGCGCTCCACTTTTACCTACAAGCTGACCACTACAGAATGAACCACATCATCACTTATGAAAATAGTTGTGGTTATGATATTACCTACAAGCTGACCACCACAGAATTAACCACATCATCACTTGTGAAAATAGTTGTGGTTATGATATTACCTACAAACTAACCACTACAGAATTACATTACAAAGCATCACACCCCCCCCCCCCCCCCACCCCTGTTATTTTATCAAACAAAAAACATCTTATAATAGTTCCACAAGATCTACCCTGAGAGGGGACTGTACTGTGCCGTATAGGTCCAGCTCCTTCAGTAAGTCCTGTTTTGTAGTCCGAGCCACTCAGTTCTGGAACACCCTACCAACTGAAATAAGACACTATGCTACCTACCACACCTTTACAAAAAAACTCAAGACCTGGTTATTAACCAATCAAACATGTAATCACTTTTAATCGTCAACTCGGCCCAGAAGATTATCGGCTGCCCCCTCCCCTTGCTGGAGGGACTATACAACTCCTGCTGCCTCAAAAAAGCAGTAAAAATACTGAAGGACCCACACCACCCGGGCAACAAGCACCTCGTGCGGCTGCGCTCGGGCAGGCATTTCAGCGGCATGCCCACCCGGACTAACAGACTGAAGTTTAGTTTTTTATCCCAGGGCCATTATGTGCACTAAACTCAGCTAAATTTTAAAAAAAAACAGTCTCCCTTGCACCCCCCCCCCCCACGCACACGCACACACAACATTAGGCATAGTGCAATTATCTTTTACACCCCCCTGTTTATATTAATGTTATTTATGCCCCACCCCTGTTTTTATATTTAATACTGTGTTTAGGACTGTTTTAATATTTTTACTAGCACCTAGGGTTGCATTTTTAAATTTCGTTGTAACAACTGTAACAATGACAATAAAGATCTATTCTATTCTATTAATCATTTTATTGTGTATTTTATTATTGCTTTTATTATTATGTTGGATTATGTTGTAAATACTGTATTGCACTGTTAATGTTTCTTATATATTATATTGTCGGTCTCATAAACATCTTGCCAAAAGGACTACAGTTGCGAATTAGCCAGCTGGCTAAAACTGACACATTTACAGAAATGTTTATTAATGTGTACTGTCCTTTTAAAAAAATAAACTGAAACTGAAACTGAAACCTCTGTGCTGCAATGCCAGGTAGTCCCATGCACACAGACACTGGGGCAAACCAACCCTGGGAATTTCACTATACCTGCTGCCGGCATAATGCTGCATCAACTTTCACCCCCCATTCCTAGTGCATACCTCAAATACTCAATATTAAATCAGCTTGATTGGGACATACCTATATTTATTTTTATTAAAAAAACATGAAATAAGGTTTTGAATATAGTCAGTAAATAAATAAATGAAAAGACTATACTTAAACCAGTTATATCATTATTAAAAGTGTAAATCCTAATTAAACCAATGAGTAATTCATAATGTTGTCCATACCTGAGCAGGTGAGGCCAACAGTCATGCCAGGTGAGCTGGTGTTTCTATCTGAGTCTGAGATGACACAGTCCAGGAGATGGGACTCGTTGCCTTGACACTGGAGTTTTTTGCTCCCGATTGGAGCATATCCCTCTCCATAGAGTGCCCCCTGGAGGGCTGAAGGAGCCCCACAGCCAAGCTGCCTACAGACCACCTCTGCATCCGGCTTGTCAAAGTCAGCTTCACATAGTGACCTCCACGCCTGATCAGACTTCATCTCCACTCTGCCTGAACACAGACCAGATCCATTCACAAGCCTCACAGACTCTGTACACACACACACACACACAAACACACAAACACACACGCACACACACACACACACACACACACACACACACACACACACACACACACACACACACACAGTCAGAAAAAATTAAGTCAGAATTAAAAACAGACTAGACACAGCGGATCAATTTAGCCGCTTTACATATTGAGCGTCATTATGTCAAATGTCCTATGTCACTGGTAATACCGGTGTTGTCATGAGTTTATTAGTCATGGGAAATTTCACATCACCGCGGCTCATTATTCTGACAAATCCACACGCAGGCAAATTTCTTTTAGTAATTCACATGAGCCATCTGGTGTCATACAACTGTCTTAACGGATGTATTGATTTTAAATGCTTAAGAATGTTTTTTAATTACTCTGTTGCACTTGACTATGTTAATGTATGCTACCACTGAAATGCATGGCAATGTATTTAGCCAGAAGGTATTATGATTAGAACTATTAAAAAACTATTTTCTTTAAATATATTAAAAACTATTTGTCAAATTGTCATATTGACCTGCTGAATCAGATTTGACAACACTACCTGTAGGACTGACATCAAAACTACCTGTAGGACTGCTGTAAAACTACCTGTAGGACTGCTGTCAAAACTACCTGTAGGACTGCTGTAAAACTACCTGTAGGACTGCTGTCAAAACGACCTGTAGGACTGCTGTCAAAACTACCTGTAGGATTGCTGACAAAACTACCTGTAGGACTGCTGTCAAACTACCTGTAGGACTGACATCAAATCTACCTGTAGGACTGCTGTCAAAACTATAGGACTGCTGACAATTCATAAGTTTAGTTAAAAATAAATATATATATATATAGAGAGAGCACAATTACAGTTGACAAGTAGAAATGTATATTCTTTTTTTTTTCTATCCACTTTTTCTCCTCTTTTTCAATTTTTCTCCCATCCCAATTCTATTGTGCCAATTCTTCCTTCCCCTGGTTGTAGGTAGGATAGAAGCCTTGTATCACGTGTCCCCTCTGGTACACGAGGAGGCAGCCTGTCACATCTTTTCACCTGCCAGCACGGACTCTCATTGGCGAGGTGTAACGTGTGGGAGGCTCACACTACCCCCGCCATTTCCTGTCTCTGCTGTGCAGGCGCCCCAACCGACCTGTAGGAGTCGCTGTACACAACGTCCAGATTACCACCCATCGACTTCCACCCGCTAATTCTGCAAATTGAATTAGTACGACGGCTGGCCCAAGCCGGAGGCAACGCCGACAGCCGGAGTCGAACACGGTGTCTCTTGCGTTGGTGACTATAGTATTTCTATATTTCCTATCGTTTCTCTTTCTACTGCAGTGCGCTCCACAGATTGGGCCGTCAGACAGACAACGTGTAACAGAGGATAGAGAGAGGCGCTTGTGGAGAGATCTATATGATGGAGGGGCCTTTTGTGTTTGAGTGTTTGTGTGTGGGGGGGGGGGGGTAAATTGGAGATATTGGTCCAAATATGAAGGCAACACCAACATGTATTCATTCTCTCTCCCCTCTCCCTCTGTGTGTGAGGGTGTGTGTGTGTGTGTTTTTTAACTGTAAGTTCAGTAAGTTCAGTCTAGTGTTTTTGATTTAACGTTCCACTGTGATAACTTTTTCCTCTAACAGAATAAGCAGCTCTTTTATCATTGTCAGCTCTTTGTTGTATGTTTTTACAGTGTGAGTTAAATACATTTCTGTGATACAAAAGCCTCTGTTCCTCTCCTTCCTTTAATGGAAACCCTGTGTGGGGATTTAACTCAAAGTTAAACTGAAAGATTAAAATACCTGGCCTCGTCTTTGCTTCTGAAATAAGAGAGAATACTTTGTGCAACATTTTCAATATTTTGTGTTGTACAATGGATGACTTCTTGAGTGTCAAATAAACACCTGGATCTCTGTGGGGCGGGGCAGACATGAAAGACCAATGAAAGCAGCTATCCCCACTGAGTCTAATAGTGCCACCCACAAGTCTCTTGAGATATGAAAGGGAGTGTGGGCGTGGTTTCAGAATAGGGGCGTGTTTAACCCAGACCAATTCATGTATAAGTCTGTACTAAGTTGATTGACACCTCCCATAGTTGTGTGTCTGTGTGTTTCTCCAGTGGAAGTGTATGAGGCTCATTCATGGTCCTGTCTCTTTAAGAGAATTCAGCTACAGTGGGGAGTGCAAAAACGTTACGAAATCATATGGCATTATTAGAAGGATTTCTTCTCTTGTGAATCGCTCCTGTCTTTTGACACTTTATTATAGTTTGATATACCCATATTTATCGTATTGTAATATTATTTGGGTCAGTACTTTTCCTACTTCTCTTCATAAACTTTTTATATTGCAAATTAATTCATAAGGCTTGCCACTACTTCTAATGAATCTGCTCCTCTCTTTAGGCAACTTAAAATACTATCAATCTTTGATATTATTGTATACCAGATATGTATTGTTATGTTTAACTGCACTTTTCATTTAGATTTATTTCCTATTGTTTTCCATAATTCTTTCATGTCAAACTCCAGTATTCATTCATATCCAACAAGGCAATAAAATAATATTCATCGTAATTTCTTCCGCACAACATTAGGTCAGTTCAGTATAAGATTTAGAAAAGATTTCTCATCTATTTCATCACTCAAATCCAGGCTTATTGTTTTGACTAATTATTAATGTTGTTGTTTTTGTTATTATTATTCATATTACTTAGATTATAATTATTATTATTATTATTATTATTATTATTATTATTATTATTATTATTATTATTATTATTATTATTATTATTATCTTATAATTATCTTATAATTATCTTAATATTATGAAAATTGTTATTGTCTTATTTCACTTTCACTTAAAATAAATTAAAGAAAAAAAAGGTATCCAAACATTTAATTCAAGAGTTGAGGCCCTGTATAGGTCCATCTGGGTCTCTTGCCTCTACTCAGCACCTTTATACACTTTTTGTCATGGTCAATGTTTGATTCTTACTGTTTTGCTGAAATGAAGAAATAAGTGTGTATGTGTAGCATGACTGTCAAACAAATGTCAATCCTAAACTCTGGGAGGAGTAGCATTGTGAGAGTGGTGGAATAATAATAAAGAAGAATATATACAATAGATGACAAGAGTTTGTGTGACCTAAGTCACCTAATGAATTAACAATGCAGATGTAAACCACTGACAGTCATTGAGACAGAGGGAATGTCTGTAAATGTCTGTAAAGATCAGCAGCTGAATGTGATGTTATTGTTTAGAGTTACCTGAGCAGATCACGTTCAGGCTGTAAGAGGAAGAACCTGACACCACTGGTGCTGTACACTCCCTCAGTGCAGACTCAGAGCCAGAACAGACAGGTCTAAACCGCCATACATGTGGGTAAGAACCAGGTCTCTCTTCTGTTGAAACAGCAGAGCCACAGTCCAGCTGTCTGCACATTACAGCTGCTGCCTTCATGGTCCATGACCACGTGTATCCTGGTCTCCAGACTCCCTGGTGCTTGGTCTCCAGTCTCCCAGTACAGCGGCCTCCTCCTTCCCCCAACCTCACATAATCAGGCTCTGCACAGAAACAAGAGAGAAACTACTACATTTAGAGGCATGTTTATTTGTAATTATTTATTAATTAATTAATGAATGAATTAATTAATTGTGAAACATTGACCGATGTCCTCTACGTGAGTCTAAAGCAGGATATGCACCAGCATCTGAAATGCAATTTCCTGAGGGGGTGGGTATACTTCATGACTTGATAATTATGATACAGCTACCACTCAGGAAGGGCTATCATACCAAAATATCATCTACAGACATAGATCTTTTAAAAAATGATATGTAAGTTTGGTCACCCTGAGTGGTACCGACAAGTGAAATGTTGGGCTCTGGCCCATGGACTAAATGACGAGGAATCTGAATCTGTGGATTGTTGAATTGTATCACTGTCACACGTTATTGTGATATTGTAACTGAGATTAAAAAGGCTGAGAGAGCTGGTTAAATTGATCGGCTCTCACAGGGCGAAGCTGGGTGTGTTGACTATAGGTGCAAGAATGAGTTGGATGTGCTGTTTGACGGACTTGATGACGTGGTGCAAGCCTTTGATGTTTTGATGAATGAATTTGAGAAAATGCATCAATCTGTTCAAGCACTGTTATCTGATGATGAAAAAAAGGGTGATGAACATGACTGGTATAAACCAAAGGTTAATCATTTCAATGCATTTATGGATGATGTCCGAAACAGATTCAAACCTGATTAATAGTGAAACTGTATAGCCTCCAAGCCTCTGACACATTATTTCGGGGGTCGCGCCTTGAAAACTTTGGGAACCATGTATTTATATATAGTACATGATACCTAAGTGCATACAGTACAGATATCCTCATATCTATTAATTCGTATCAATTAGATATTCTTTGGGCTTGTTTTTATCTACTTATATATAATTAATTATATTAATAATTAATTAATTAATTAATGAAATAATTATTTTAGCTAGAAACATCTCATTCGATTATTCATTCCATTAAGCCTACTGCCAGCAGGCACATTTAAAGAAATACAATCTGATTGATTGGGGTAATGAGGGACTTAAAATGTGCCTATAGATTATGCATTTAACTTGTCGGCGAGGCTATTGAGCTGTACTGTATTGAACCCATTCTGCAATCTGTTAATAAAGTTTTCAATCAATCAATCAATCAATGCCGTTAGAAAATCAGGATTTCTGCTATCGACACCTGCTGTCTTTTCAGTTGAGGCGGCCGCGCGCAATTATCCTGAGTATCAAGTCTGGTTCGAAGTCTGCCTCTACTCAGCACCTTTATACACTTTCTGTCATGGTCAATGTTTGATTCTTACTGTTTTGCTGAAATGGTGCAAAATAAAGAAATAAGTGTGTATGTGTAGCATGACTGTCAAACAAATGCCAATCCTAAGCTCTGGGCGGAGTAGCATTGTGAGAAAGTGGTGGAATAATAATACAGAAGAATATATACGATAGATGACAAGAGTTTGTGTGACCTAAGTCACCTAATGAATTAACAATGCAGATGTAAACCACTGACAGTCATTGAGACAGAGGGAATGTGAGACTGTAAAGATCAGCAGCTGAACGTGATGTTATTGTTTAGAGTTACCTGAGCAGATCACGTTCAGGCTGTAAGAGGAAGAACCTGACACCACTGGTGCTGTACACTCCCTCAGTGCAGACTCAGAGCCAGAACAGACAGGTCTAAACTGCCATACATGTTGGTAAGAACCACGCCTCTCTTCTGTTGAAACAGCAGAGCCACAGTCCAGCTGTCTGCACACTACAGCTGCTGCCTTCATGGTCCATGACCACGTGTATCCTGGTCTCCAGACTCCCTGGTGCTTGGTCTCCAGTCTCCCAGTACAGCGGCTGCCTCCTTCCAATCTCACATCATCAGGCTCTGCACAGAAACGAGAGAAACTACTACATTTAGAGGCATGTTTATCTGTAATTATTAATGAATTAATTAATTAATTGTGAAACATTGACCGATGTCCTCTACGTGAGTCTAACGCAGGATATGCACCAGAATCTGAAATGCAATTTCCTGAGGGGGTGGGTATACTTCATGACTTGATAATTATGATACAGCTACCACCCAGGAAGGGCTATCATACCAAAATATCATCTACAGACATAGATCTTTTAAAAAATGATATGTAAGTTTGGTCACCCTGAGTGGTACCGACAAGTGAAATGTTGGGCTCTGGCCCATGGACTAAATGACGAGGAATCTGAATCTGTGGATTGTTGAATTGTATCACTGTCACACGTTATTGTGATATTGTAACTGAGATTAAAAAGGCTGAGAGAGAGCTGGTTAAATTGATCGGCTCTCGCAGGGCGAAGCTGGGTGTGTTGACTATAGGTGCAAGAATGAGTTGGATGTGCTGTTTGACGGACTTGATGACGTGGACATGGGAAAAGTGAATGAGCAATTGCAAGCCTTTGATGTTTTGATGAATGAATTTTGAGAAAATGCATCAATCTGTTCAAGCACTGTTATCTGATGATGAAAAAAAGGGTGATGAACATGACTGGTATAAACCAAAGGTTAATCAATTCAATGCATTTATGGGTGATGTCCAAAACAGATTCAAACCTGATTAGTGAAACTGTATAGCCTCCAAGCCTCTGACACATTATTTCGGGGGTCGCGCCTTGAAAACTTTGGGAACCATGTATTTATATATAGTACATGATACCTAAGTGCATACAGTACAGATATCCTCATATCTATTAATTCGTATCAATTAGATATTCTTTGGGCTTGTTTTCATCTACTTATATATAATTAATTATATTAATAATGAATTAATAAATTTATGAAATAATTATTTTCGCTAGAAACATCTCATTCGATTATTCATTCCATTAAGCCTACTGCCAGCAGGCACATTTAAAGAAATATAATCTGATTGATTGGGGTAATGAAGGACTTAAAATGTGCCTATAGATTATGCATTTAACTTGTCAGCGAGGCTATTGAGCCGTACTGAATTGTACCCATTCTGCAATCTGTTAATAAAGTTTTCAATCAATCAATCAATCAATGCCATTAGAAAATCAGGATTTCTGCAATCGACACCTGCTGTCTTTTCAGGTGAGGCGGCCGCGCGCAATTATCCTGAGTATCAAGTCTGGTTTGAATTAACGAGACTGAATCAGCGTTCGAGGAACAGGGAAAGCCTGGATTCAAACATCGGGTTAATTTAATCTGGTTAATGGGACTTTTGATCAACTTAGTTGAACCAGGTACACGGAATATGGCTCTGTTGTGTTGTCTGTTGTGTTGTCTGTTAGGTTGTCTGTTGAGTTAGCAGTTGCGTTATCGGTTGGTTGACCTGTTACTGTGCTTGTAGTTCGAGCCTGGAGACCTGAGGAGAAACAACAGAAGATTAATGAGCATCATAATTTGACCAGAGCTGTGGAGATCCAGCACTTTCAACGTACATAGGAAAAGCTTTTCCAGCCCTGCACAGCTTTGACACACTAAACCATCTAATGTAACATGCATAATCATTATATACTGAATGCACATACTGATACTATAACACACACATACTGAACTCACATACTGATAATATAACACACACATTATATACTGAACTCACATACTGATAATATAACACACATTATATACTGAACTCACATACTGATAATATAACACACATTATACTGAACTCACATACAGATAATATAACACAGCTCTCAAAGAGCACCTACGGGTGGCTGCAATTAGAAACTGGCCCCTGTCAATGTCCAGATCCGTCCGCCTCCCCCCTCCCATCTCCCCCTCCCACCAATGTGCGGTTCTGTTCCATTAGGGGCTCTGCTTGGTATCACTCTGCACTATCTCGCGTACGTGCACGCGCACTGAATAAATTCCACAAATGTACCTTTAATACCAGTATTAGTCTGACCACACCCCTCATCAGCTTACCTTCATAAGCAGGTGTGTGGTCACCTGCTCTCCTCCTTCTCGCTTTCACCACAAGGAAGTGCCTGGTAGTACCCCACTTGACGTGTTGTTAGTTGAAAAGAGTTGTGACGGGTTTACATTGTGCTTTATTTTTTCTCTCACATCTGTTGTACAAGAAAAGGTTGGGTCATAATGTATTCCGCGGAGAGTAGACCCGCTAGACCTACTCTTCACCAGCGGTTCTCCATTCCCGCCTCCGTCGTGCGCCTTGGTGCTGGGCTGTTGCCACTTTCGTGGTTGCCGACCCAGCCCGGGAGGCTGCCGGTGGATAGTTTGCCTCACCGAAGAGCCGAGGAGTCGGTGCCGTCGCTCCGGCGATGGCCTGATATCGACTCTGGTTCCTCTGGTTCCGGGGAATCGCCCGTTGGTGAACAGGGGGTTGTCTTGGAGCCAGAGGATTTGCGACGCAAACTTTTCGCGTCTGCCCGTTCACGTCGCAAGATGGTAGCGTGCAGGCGCGAACGGCCTGGGTTTGGGGAACTGCTGGAGACCAGCGAAGATGCGTCCGGCTCTGGATTTCCAATGGAGACTGAGGACTTCATGGACGAGGCGGACAGGTTTTTGTATGATGGCCCCGTGGAGGAGAGTATCCCTCCTCAGGAGACCCCGGAGGGGGGGGAAATGGCTCCATGGGGCGCCCTGTTCGAGGATGTCGAGGAACCACCTTGGCCTCATCAGCAGGATGCCCTACTGTCGGCCACATCAGACTGTGGCTCCTTGACCAGTCGCAGCCTGCTGCATGTGAGGGATGCGGGGTCGGTGGAGGAAGGTTCGCAGGGGGAACTGCGGGCCTTGTTTCCCGAGCTCATGGCGGTAGCCGCCGCCGCAAACGGCGTGCCGCTGCCGCTGCCATTGCCTGCACCTGTCCCTGATGACCTCATAGGCCATCCCTGGCAGCGTCCCCCAGTGAGGGGGGTGGACGTTGTCTACCCATTTTTCCCTTCGATGGGGGCCTATGTTCGTCGGGGTCAGGCGGTGTCCAACATCATGGGACTAACTCCCGCCTACGTACCAGTTACGCGGGTGTCGGGGTTAGTCAAAGGTATGGGGGAGGGCGTGCCTCGGCTTGACAGTCCGATGGCCGCGCTCCTCTGTCCGGATATGGTGTGGGAACCCCTATGCAAGCCGGTCCTCCAGGGGAAATCGGCTAGGCGATTGGCTTATTGGGGTGACCAGTCATTCATCGCTGGTACACAATCGCTGGCTGCGGCGTCTAACATCGCCCACCTGGCTAGATTTGTATCGGGGATAATGACGGGCGGCACGGATCTGAACGAGGTGAAATGCGATCAGATCACCCAGGCTGCGGGAGCTGTCCTGCACCTTTCCCAGGTGCTGGCCATAGCCATGGGGAAAGTGCGCGCCCTGGCCACCCTGGGCCAGCGTCACCTTTGGCTGGAGCAGGCCCGTGTGCCGGAGAAGAAGAGAGCTCCTCTTCTGACGGCCGCCCTCTCCGACGCTGGCCTATTCGGGAAGGCCCTGCGGTTGATGACCTCAACATGCAGAGAGATGGCAGAGGAGAGTTCCATTATCCAACCCCATTTTCCGCCTCCCGTCCTTGCCGGTGGAGTCAGAAGGCTTCCGCAACGTCGAGCTGTCTCCGTCGCCGCTACCACTGCCTCCGCCGCCGCTGCTGGCCCTGCCAAGAGGGCCAGGGGACGAAACGGCGCTTCTGCCACCGCCGGCCCATCCACGACCGGAGGAGACGGTAGGGAACGTCGTGTCCAGCAGACAGTAACCTACCGTCCCTCCGGGGCTCCTCGGGGTGGCAATACTCGAGCGGCGCGAGGTGGCAGACGCCGTTGAGTGACTTTTCCCCTCTGTGTCCCCTCTCCTCTACACCCTCCCCGGCCCCTCTATGATTTTGTGCCTTAGAACACTTTATATAGTTTAATAAAAAAGTTCCCCGATGTGAGGGGGACTGTGTTTTGGCCGAACAAACTGTGTGTTTCTTCAAACAATTCATATGGTGGGGTTGTGTATATATGAATCTGCCCTTTTACGTTGTGGGATGAGTCGTGTTGTGTTACGAGGTTAAGCAAGGTCTGCAACGTACACTCAGTAATAAGTTCTATTAGCTTGATGCTCCACATGCAGGTAGAAACTGGTGTTATTCCATTGCTTGAACTAAGTATATGTGTCTCACAATGCTGTGTTGTTTAGTTGCAGTAATACTCGTACACACACATTTCACGGCCTAGCCGTTTACTCTCGATCAGCGTTTTTTTCCTATGTACGACATAGTCAACGGGGGTAGGATTCACACACAGGCGACTTGTGTTTTGTTGTAAAACCTGTTCACATTTTTGTGGGTAGCGGGCATTGTATTAGCTTATGCTATGCATTGCTTTCTACCGGAGGTTTTCAAGATGGCTACGGTTGTTTTTCTGTGTGTAGGGATGAAGGGTGTTTTTTCGGGAGGGGGTGTCGAATAAACCCCTCCTTTTCCCACTTGATTGGTTTAGGGGATTTTTGATCTCTTCTGCTGAGCCAGTCAGGGCCAAGCCGGTGGGACGTCTTGGCGGGGGGGGGGGGGGGGGGGGGGGGGGGGGAGGGTTATTCTACCAACTCCTGTTACATGACAGGAGCCGGCAGGTTTCCCCGCCCGTTGTAGCGGTGTTGCTATGGCGACGCCTTCCATGAGTTGGTGTCTTAAAGGTGTCGAGTTAGGGCGTAGGGCTCACAGTTCTGCTGCGCCCGATTTATGTGTAAACTTGAGTCGGTTGGTCACGTGACTCACAGTTGACATATCTTTTTCATGGCTATGAACTCATGTGGGAAGGTGTTTCTGGGAGGGTCTGGTCTTACACTCTGATTAAAAAGAGTGACTGGATTAAAATCATGTGAAAACAGGGTTTTTTACTCCCAGCTGTGCAGTTGGGTCATACGGGTGATGCTTTTTCTTTATTATTATAAAGAGTTGGATGTGTCTATGTGGATTGGAAATGAGGGTCCCTGATGGAAACAAGACTAACGTCTTTCTCAGGTCTGCCTCCCCTTAACCAATTGTGTGTATTGCCGTACTGGGTTGTACCCTTTCTGCAGTCTGTTGGGTAAAGTTTTTCATTCATTCATTCATGGAGTTGATTGCATCTCGCCCCTCTTGTCGTTCCCCTGGGCGTCTTGGGGATTCAATAAGGTGGTCTAAACGGCCTATTGTTGATGTGGGTATGTCAAAACGCACACATAGTGCTAGCTCAGGATGTTCTTTTGGGGCATTGGCTGACTGGCGCGCCTTGATTGCTTGGGGTTGAAACAGCGTTTTTATGAAGCAATTGGGATGGGGGTTTTTCCTCTTCCGACACCCTGTGTGGTTGTCGATGGGTTCCCGTTCATGTCAGGGGATGATAACGGAATGGGTCTGGACATATGGGGAAGGGTCTCACGCCCTAGGGGTGGGCCACCGGGCGCGGTTCGTACCGAAACGTCTGGGTGGCGCCTTCTTTTTATGTTTTAGGATCAACACGCATATCTGCCCCTTCTCCTGGGGTTGGCAGGTCGGCGTGGTTAGGGCACGGGACTGGTTCTGGTCGCGCTGGTCCAGATCAGTTACACCCGTTGTCCGCCGGGGCTGCAGATCTGCTGTTCTGGTACCCTGAGGGACTTGGGTTTTTTTCAGGGGGAAAAAATGCTAGGTCGGTCCGGGTGTCACAGGGTTGAGCGTTATGGAACCCTTGTTGGGTGCGTTGTATTCGTAATGGCTTACGGCCGTGCCAACCTGTACGCGCCCGATCTCGTCGGATCTCGGCCGCTGTGCAGGTTGGTCTTGGTTGGTACTTGGTTGGGTGACCTCCTGGGAATACCGAGTGCGGGGTGCTGGGGCTGGTCTTCCATTTTTTACGCTCTTCTCTTGCGCTTGGCGCAGAGGGGCCTGTTGGGGTGGTTTTAGCCTCCTCGGGGGACCCTGTGCTCCCCGTATCACCGGGCCCGGTCCGGGGTAATGTTTCGTTGACCCGTAGGCCCGGGATAGCCCTGTTGGAAACCAGAACGCGGGCTGCGGCAGTGCCGCAGGTGTGTTTTTGGGGTTTCTTTCCTGAGGGGTTATGGGACCAACCATTGCATAGGGTAATGCCTGGGTGGTTGGTTCTCTGGTGTGTTGCTGCAGTGTCAACTCCCGGTTTCACCGGTTGAGGGTGCCCCTGCACGTTCATGACGTCTGCCGGTCGTGTCAGCCTTCTCTGTGGAGGCTTGGTTGTGCGACAACGCCAGCATATGCCCCTTCCGCCGGTGCGGCTGTGTTCAGCTGTCCTTTCTGGCGCCTGTCTCGTCCGCAGTCTCCAGGCTCGGGTTGACAGCCTGTTGCCTGGTCTTTTTTCCCGGTGCGCTGCCTGCTTCCGTTGGTTAAATCTTGTGTGTTTTACGACCATGCTGTCTGCCTGTTGCGGGGCCAGTGTGCCAGGCGGTGTACTGTTGGGGAGGACAGGGCCCGCTCGGCTGAGGGGCCTTTGTCCGAATACGCTGGCGATGTGGGGGGCGGGGTCACTAAGTGCCCACCTGGTGGGGTCTTGATGCTGGCATCATGGACTTCTCCGGGCCCCCATTCCAGGGAGTCCAGTCCTTTTGGTGGGTCTGGGTCTTCCTTCGCGCTCCGCTGCTACGGCCTTGCCACGGGGTTGGGTTTGCCCTTGATCCCGTGATTCTGGGGGCAGTAACGAGGTTGTTCCCTACGTTCGTTCCCGGGTGGCATGCGGGTTGTGCGTGGGTGTAGTCGTGGGGTCAAGCCACGGTCTGCTCACCCTGTGCGTTGAGTTGCTTGAGTGCCTCTTCGCGCGGTCGGGTCCGTCGCCCTCTCGGTTAACCTCTAATAGGGAGGGTGCCCTCCATTAGGGGGGGTCGGGGGGGCTCGGCCCTCCCTGTTCTGTTGGTTGTGGGGGGCCTTCAGCGGGGTGTATTTGTCGGCCAGTGGCTCCGCTTGGCCTCCCTTTGTGCAGAGTGATGCCAAGCAGAGCCCCTAATGGAACAGAACGTTAGGTTATAGCTATAACCAAGTTCTGTTAATTAGGGGTGACGCTTGGCATCCGACGGCCGCTGCAGCCCTTGACCTCACCTTGTGGTGAAAGCTTGGGAAGGAGGAGAGCAGGTGACCACACACACCTGCTTATGAAGGTAAGCTGATGAGGGGTGTGGTCAGACTAATACTGGTATTAAAGTGGAAATGAAGCAGTGCGATAAATACATATTCATAGCATCACATTAGTATTTAGATAAGCCACAGAAGAAGTCACGTTATAAAAATAAGCAGTTTCTAAGAAAAAACGATTTGTTGTGTACATTTCTGAAGCATTTAGCATTATGGGCGCGGCCATTTTGTTGCTGACGTCATACCGGGGGTTGGGTGTATACACTCTGGTTAGCTGCCTATATTGAATGGGTCAGTCAGCAAATAAAATGTTGCCTACAAAACAACGGGACCGCGGTGGTTCTGTTTGTATTGCTCCTGGCTGTTCAAACTAATTTTACCATGTGAGAGAGAGGAAAGTTGGTTAATTTCCACAAACTACCAGTGAAAAAAACAGTGTTGTTGACATGTTGGCTCGGGCTGGCTGCACTCAGGCGGCGCGACCAGCCTGTTGGACAGGGAAGGAGGATCTGCAGAGAACACTTCATTGCCTCGGATTATGTTGTTGGGGTGGGATGTTTGTCCAGAAGACCACTAATCAGCTGAAGCCGGACGGAGCGATCGCTAGCTAGTTGGCACCAGCCGGGGCCCGGCGTTAGCTCTCGCTAGCTAGCGTTAGCAACCGGAGCGTCGCGGAGCATTCAGCCTGCTGGCTACACAGCTTGTGTAGCCAGCGTTAGCTCTCGCTAGCTAGCGTTAGCAACCGGAGCGTCGCGGAGCATTCAGCCTGCTGGCTACACAGCTTGTGTAGCCAGCGTTAGCTCTCGCTAGCTAGCGTTAGCAACCGGAGCGTCGCGGAGCATTCAGCCTGCTGGCTACACAGCTTGTGTAGCCAGCGTTAGCTCTCGCTAGCTAGCGTTAGCAACCGGAGCGTCGCGGAGCATTCAGCCTGCTGGCTACACAGCTTGTGTAGCCAGCAGGCTGAATGCTCCGCGACGCTGGTTGAAGTGGGTCTAGGTAGCCAGCAGGCTGAATGCTCCGCGACGCTCCGGTTGCTAACGCTAACTAGCTAGCGAGAGCTAACGCCGGGCCCCGGCTGGTGCCAACTAGCTAGCGATCGCTCCCGAGAGCCAACGCCGGTCTGTCTGTCGAAGACCGAGGGAACCGCGTCCGGCTTCAGCTGATTAGTGGTCTTCTGGACAAACATCCCACCCCAACAACATAATCCGAGGCAATGAAGTGTTCGCTGCAGATCCTCCTTCCCTGTCCAACAGGCTGGTCGCGCCGCCTGAGTGCAGACAGCCCGAGCCAACATGTCAACAACACTGTTTTTTTCACTGGTAGTTTGTGGAAATTAACCAACTTTCCTCTCTCTCACATGGTAAAATTAGTTTGAACAGCCAGGAGCAATACAAACAGAACCACCGCGGTCCCGTTGTTTTGTAGGCAACATTTTATTTGCTGACTGACCCATTCAATATAGGCAGCTAACCAGAGTGTATACACCCAACCCCCGGCATGACGTCAGCCATGACGTCAGCAACAAAATGGCGGCGCCCATGTTGAAAACAGGGATATTATATTATATTTTTCAGACAAATAAGATAGATTTCACATTTGATTATAGAACCCTGTCTTACACAAGGTACACAACAAACAAACTAGGATCACATTGCTCACTGCTTCATCTCCACTTTAAAGGTACATTTGTGGAATTTATTCAGTGCGCGTGCACGTACGCGAGATAGTGCAGAGTGATGCCAAGCGTCACCCCTAATTAACAGAACTTGGTTATAGCTATAACCTAACGTTTCTTCCCCTTCGGATGTATATATTTTTTATGATCTCTTTTTACTACACAGTTCTGTATATCTGTATGTCTTGTATGTCATAAATGTCCATTATGTCCTGATGAATTGAAAATGGGGGATCCCAATGTAAACAAGACGAAAGTATTTTTCTGGTCTGCATCCTCTTAGCAGTTGTTTTGTATTGAGCCGTACTGTATTGTACCCATTTTGCAATCTGTTAATAAAGTTTTCAATCAATCAATCATATTAAATAATATAGCTGCTGTTACTGGAGTTAATTGTGATCCTATTGAATAATATAGCTGCTGCATGTAGAGTACTGAACCTACCCTGGGGAACCTACCTTGGGTAAATAAAGGTTAAACAAGGATTATAACATGTAGAGTACTGCACACACTACAGATATATAGGATTAAAACATATAGAGTACTGCACACACTACAGATATTTAGGATTAAAACATGTAGAGTACTGCACACACTACAGATATTTAAGATTAAAACATATAGAGTACTGCACACACTACAGATATTTAGGATTAAAACATGTAGAGTACTGCACACACTACAGATATTTAAGATTAAAACATATAGAGTACTGCACACACTACAGCTATTTAGGATTATAACATGTAGAGTACGGCACACACTACAGCTATTTAGGATTAAAACATATAGAGTACTGCACACACTACAGATATTTAGGATTAAAACATATAGAGTACTGCACACACTACAGATATTTAGGATTAAAACATATAGAGTACTGCACACACTACAGATATTTAGGATTATAACATGTAGAGTACTGCACACACTACAGCTATTTAGGATTAAAACATGTAGAGTACTGCACACACTACAGCTATTTAGGATTATAACATGTAGAGTACTGCAGACACTACAGATATTTAGGATTATAACATATAGAGTACTGCAGACACTACAGCTATTTAGGATTAAAACATGTCAAGAGTACTGCACTGTGTTCTGCCTCATTTATTGATGAAACGAAACCAACATCAACATCAACCATAGCATTAAGGCTAGGATAGCTACCATCTTAGTTGAATGGATAAACGTTATTTAACATTGCAGAATGGGTACAATACAATACGGCTCAATACAAACAATTGTTAAGGGGCCCAGGGGGTGCAGACTGTTGTAGTTTGGTCAAATCAAGCTAATTTACATCATGCTCCAAAAGAAATTCTGCTGAGCGAGCTGTGGAGCGGGGAGCGCTTGATTCGTAAATGAAGGTGAGCGGTGAGCGGAGCGCTGAGCGGCGTGGCGGCGGGATCAACATGAGCGATTAGCGGAGCGGAACAAGCCGTCTAGAGCGAAGAGCAGATTTCTCGGCCGCGCCGCTCCGCTCACATGCTCTGCCTGAGACACAATGATGCTGTTATATTTGATGATTGTTATGTTTTGATGATATTGTTATGTTTATAGATATTATCTTTTTTCTAATTATAGTTCATGTTAATCATTTGCTTTGGCAACATGTACATGTTGCGTCTTGCCAATAAAGCCATTTGAATTTGATTCTATTCAATATATTTATATTTTAAAATATATAAATATTTGAATAATTTTAGATTGTATTTGTGTATATTTACTTATTTATCAGCTACATTGTCTCAAAATAGCAGGTGTCACTTTCATGGCAGCAGGTTCCACAACAGGCCACTAGATGGCAGCATTGTTCTTTTCAATATGGAGAGATTGTCTCAATCTTACACAAATAGTTGTAAAATGCCTATCCATAGGTTCTAAAACTGAATAAAGTAGACATTAAGAGTCAGTCAGAAAGGAAAACTTGAACAAAATGACTTAATTAATTATCTACATTTAAATACATTATAACTTTGATGAATGGAATGTGCTACTGAGCAATATGAGATGGCCCACTGAATCTCACACCTAAAACTGTATACTGGATGGAAAGCATCACTTCCTGTTTACCATGCATTATTTCATAAACTAGTGCCAGGGGCGTTTTGCTTTCATCCACCAACAAGTTTCACCCTTAAACTATTGCATAATTTGACTCCCGGTATGCCGTTAGAGGGCACAGACGCATAGAAGGCCGCTCTCCCGGGCGAAATATAATTCTTCCACTTCAAGAATTCAATGAACACAAATATCTAAATCAAAAGGTAGATGAGTGGAAGAAGGAAAGGGAAGGACCGAAAAAGAAGGGGAAAAACTTTTTAAAACTCAAAAACGAGACCACAGAGTTCGACATCGAAGCTAACGTGGTCGCTAGCTTAAATAAAATGTGGCAAGATGACAACGTGCCGACAAGTCACGAGAAGAGCACGGAACACGAATATACAACCAAGGAGCTTGGTTGTATATTCGGCACGAGAGTAGCATGCATTAAAAAACCGCTGAAGATAAAAGGAACCCGCTTCCAGACTCCACACTCCAACATGAAGATTCAAAGAAGTACTGGAAGGAGGCGAGGAGGGAATCGGGGCCTCAGGCGCCTCAGAACGCGAGACGGGACGAGCCGACGGCACCAGCACCAGGCCGACAGAGGGGCCGCTGCACTGAGAGCGAGAGAGAGGCTCAGCGAGTACACACATCCTTAAAAAACAATGAGAAAGAAACCATATAGGACTCCTCTTGTTTCTGTGGTCATGGCAATGTTTACTAAGTGCCCGGGAGGTCATTTTATTAGCGTAGGTTTTCTTTAGCAGCCAACGTTGGACCAAGGGATGTAGGGGTTTCGGATAGACGCCTCGTCACACACCCTTAGCGCAGGGCCCCCCCCTAACGAGGGGCTCTCCCTCGCACACCAACAGGGTTTATGCCAAGAGGAGCGGGTGTTTCCTCCCTCGCTTGGAGGTCAAATTCAATAACGTATTAAATGTTATATGTTAAATGTTGGGAAGAATGTAGGGTATGGGAGGCAGCTAACATATGCAATAACTGGGAAATGAATGTCAGGACCATAAACGGACCAGACCAAACAAGAACGAAAACGGCTATCCCTCATATACCAATGCCCTGTCCTGTGAGTCTTGTTTGTCTTGTGGTGGTGGTTGTCTTATTCTAGAAAAATTAGTAGATTGGCTATGCAAAAACGGAACATCATACTGTAAAGAAAAGAAAAGGTTGTTGTAAAATGTGAAAAAGGAAAATGTTTAAAATGTTTATGCAAATTTTCGTAACCACTGAATTATTTTTTAATTGTCTATGAAAAAGCGGAATTCATACTGTAAAGAAAAATTGTACGTGCAAAAATGTGAAAAAGTGACTTGGAAAAGAAAAGGAAAATGTCCATGCAAAAATGTAAAAAAAAAAAGTGACAAAAAAATGTGAAAAATGAACCAAGAAAAAGAGTTATAAAAAAAAACGATTGCATAATTTATTAACATTACATTAGTCTACAGTGTAATGTATGGAGTTAGTACAGGGACTACTTAACGTTAGTCTACATATGCCCCTCTGGTCATGCGTGCTTACGTTACGCACAGGTGATATAAATGTACTGCAGGGTTGGGGGTACGTCATTAAAGCCATGGGTTCACCGCTATCAACATCTCCGTGATTCTTGTATTATGTAGTTGTGTAAATAGACAACATACACGACAAATTGGCGACGAGATTAAAAGTACCTACGTTTTTTCATTTATGAAACCACCGGAGGAGGCCACCGGTCACGGAGGAGAGAAGAATGACTTAAGGTTCACGTGAGTCGGGTGGAAAGGTGCACAAAGCTGGTAGTTTGACAGGAGTAATCTTGGACTGAATGGAAAAAAATATGTCGTTGATTGGCACTTTGGCTGCATTTGATAGCAGTATTGAAGACTGGACATGTTATATTGAAAGAGTGGAGCTTTATTGCCAGGCGAATCTTATCGGCGATGAACAAAAAGCTGTTGTTCTGTTGAGTGTGATGGGCGCAAAGACTTACGGACTGCTGCGCAATTTGCTAGCACCTGTGAAGCCCGCAGAGATGACATTCAAAGAAATTCAGGATACTCTTCAAAACCACTTGAGCCCCAAACCATTGGTAATTGCAGAGATTCAAATTTCACAAGTGAAATCAGGACAAAGGGGAAAGCATATCTGAATATGTTGCAGAGCTACGCAGATTGTCAGAACACTGTGATTTCAGACTAGGCCTAAATGATGCGTTGAGGGACAGACTAGTTTGTGGTATGCATAATGAAGCCACACAAAAGAAACTACTGTCAGAGAAAGACCTTGATTATAAAAGGGCGCTCAACATAGCAATATCTATGGAAACTGCAGCAAGGGGAGCATCAGAAATACAACAAAAGGGGATAGAGTATGAAACCAATAAAATGTCACTGAAACCAGGAAAGCAATGATATCGTTGTGGCAAGACATCACACGATCCAGATGAATGTTGGTTCAAAGACAAAGAGTGTAGAAAATGTCAAAAGCAAGGTCACATTGAGAGTGTGTGCAAATCAGGAAAAAAAACAGTACTCTGACAAAACGCAAAAAGTAGCAGGAAAGCAGCACCCAAAGGGAAATACAAAAAGCTGCATAAAGTGACTGAAGAGAGTTCAGATGAACAAGAAAGTGATTCAGAGAGCAGTGACTTAGGATGTCTAGAGCTGCATCGCATGCAAGAGACAAATGCACGTAAAATAATATGGATCACTCCAGAAGTGGCAGGAGCGAGACTCAAAATGGAGTTGGACACAGGCTCCGCCTTATCAGTGATTTCTGAGAACGACTACAAGACTGTATCCACAGATAGCTCTGAAAATTACAAAGGTGTTGCTGAAGACTTACACCGGAGAAAGTGTGGCTCCAAAAGGGAAAATACGGGTCACAGTGAAATACAAAGACAAAACTAAGGAGCTGGACATGTATGTTATACCAAATGGGGGTCCTCCGCTGTTTGGCCGTGAGTGGCTCAGAAAAATTAAACTGGACTGGCATGCTGTTAAATCTTTGTGTGTGTCAGCAGGAGATGAGAAGAACGCCACGTCTGGGAGACTGTCAAAGATACTCGCAGAGGCACATGAAGTGTTCGGGAAGGAACTGGGAACACTAAAAGGTATAAAGGCAAAGATTGAGATAGAGGAGAATGCAAGCAAAATAATTTTTGGTATAGCTTCAGCCCCAGCTATCTGGCAGAGGACAATGGACCAGGTACTACAAGGAGTCCCAGGTACACAGTGTTACCTTGACGACATTCTTGTCACCGGCAAGGATGATCAGGAGCATCTATCAAACCTGGAACAGGTGCTCACAAGGCTGCGGGAATATGGACTTCGAGCTAACCAACCAAAATGTGAGTTTTTCAAAAAGGAAATAACCTACTGCGGACATGTGATCAACAAGAACGGCCTACACAAATCTCAGGACAAGATTGAAGCTGTGCTTAAAGCACCACCACCAGAGAATGTGTCTCAGCTCCGTTCTTACCTTGGACTTGTAAACTACTACCACAAGTTTTTACCCAATCTATCAACTGTGCTGCACCCTCTGAACACGCTGCTGCAGGCAGGAACACACTGGAAGTGGACTGACAGCTGCAAGAAGGCTTTTCAGGAGTCTAATGCCCCTTTTCCACTGCATGGTACCTACTCGACTCTACTCTACTCTACTCGGCATTTTCGGTTTTCCATTACCAAAGTACCTGGTACCAGGTACTTTTTGGGTACTTTTTTAGTCCCTGCTCTGTCGAGGTTCCAAGCGCGTGCCAAGCGAGTAGAACTGGTACCAGAAAAGTCACGTGAAACACTGCAGACCACTGATTGGTCAGAAGAGAGACGCGTCACTCGTTGAGTCTGAACGAAAACAGAAAGCCGCCATCTTTAATGTGTCGCATAGGATTTCATTATGTTTGCAGCAGGCACAAGTGCAATAAACAAAGGATACAGTCACTGTGTATTCTGCCTCATTTATTGATTAAACAAAACCGACATCAACACAATTTGCCACCGAGCGGAGAGTTTAGTCTCGCAAAAAGATCGCTGACTTGTTAAGGCTTAAGCTTGTTGTTAGGTTAGGTGCTAATGTTGTGCTAGCGTTTTAGCATGGCTATCGTACATAGCGTGATCAATATAACTCGCTATTGATTGTTTGTATGAGTAACGTTAATGCTAGTAGAATAGACACAACGTGAGGTAATCACCATCCATTTTAAACCGGTTATTACCTAATGCTAACGTTAGCAAATAGACGAGAGACTGGTAACGTTACAGCTTTGTTGTTAGCCTAATGCTAACGTTAACGTTAGCATAGACAGCCTAGCTAACGTTAACGCTTGTAGAATAGACACAATGAGAGGTAACGTTAGCGTTAGCAGAATAGACACAGCGAGTCTCGTTAATGTTGTTATTGATTGATTGAAAACTGTGTTTTACTCTGGCTTGCGCCTAGCTCACGGACATAGCTATACTGGAGCTCTCACAGAGCTATGGAGCTCTCAGCTGTACACCAGCAGCCCCGCCTCCCCACACGGAGACAAACTGAGTACTTTATTTTAGTACCTGCAGTGGAAAAGGAACGAAGTACCAGGTACCTAAAGCGAGTAGAGTAGAGTAGGGTAGAGTCGAGTAGGTACCATGCAATGGAAAAGAGGCATAAGAGTCTCATCACGTCAGAACAGGTGCTCGCTCACTTCAATCCGTCTTTACCCATTAAATTAGCATGTGATGCCTCACCTTATGGCATTGGAGCGGTGTTGTCACATACATTTCCAGATGGCTCAGAGAAGCCAATAGCCTTCGCCTCAAGATCATTGACTAAAGCTGAGCGCAACTACGCTCAAATTGACCGAGAGGCCCTCAGTCTCGTATGGGGGGTCAAGAAGTTTAACCACTACCTGTATGGTCAAAAGTTCACGCTTCTGCGGTCAGGTGGCGTAGCGGAGATTGTGTTTGTCACCAACGCCGGAGAAGCTGGATTCGCCTGTTCGAATCCAGCTCCCGGCATTGCTATCAGCTTGGCTGGCCGCTCACACTAATACAATTGGCAGTATTAGAGGGTGGGAAAGCTGAAGGGTGGGTCCTGGGCTTTGTGGACAGCGACCCCTACAGTTCGGTCGGGGCGCCTGCTCAGCAAGGGTAGGATCTAGGGAGAGATAGTGCGGCCTCCCACACGCTACTCTCTCCCCGGTGAGAATCTGCGCGGCCAGGCTGCACATGCATCGGAGGAAAGCATGTGAGTCTCCGGTCTCCCGGACCAACAGTAGGGGAAAGTGCGCAACAACCAGGAAGGGTGGGAGGGGAGACAAATCGGGAAAAAGAGGGGAAGAAAGATAATAAAAAAAAAACAAAAAAAAAGTTCACGCTTCTGACAGACCATCAGCCTCTCATATCTATCTTCAATCCCCGGAAAGGCGTTCCAATAATGACGGCGCAGCGGCTACAGCGGTGGTCACTCTTCCTGGGGGCACATCAGTATGACATCGAGTTCAAGGGGACGAAACAGCATGGGAATGCTGACGGACTGTCGCATCTACCCCTGCAAACCGCAGAGACAGCCGCAGCTGTAGACCCAGCAGAGGTGTTTCACACCACAATCGTCAACCAGCTGCCAGTGACCAACGCTCTCATCCAAAGAGAGACACGCAACGACCCCACACTGTCACAGATCTATAACATCACTGTGAAGGGGTGGCCACGACACAGTAACTCAATATATCCAGCATTCTCAGCGAGGAGAGAGCAACTGTCAGTGTGCCAGGGAACGCTGATGTGTGGTTCACGAGTAGTGATTCCGTTCAAGCTGCGCACCAGAGTGTTGGAAGCATTACATGAAGGACACCTGGGAACCGTAAAGATGAAGAGCCTGGGCCGCAGTTATATGTGGCCAGGAATCGATAAGCAAATCGAGGACATGGCAAAGAGCTGCCCCGGATGTCAGAAGATGCAGAATGCACCACCACAGGCTGCTCTACATCCATGGGAATGGCCATCATCACCGTGGCAGCGAGTACACCTTTATTTCGCAGGACCATTCAAAGACTCAATGTTCTTGATCGCTGTAGATGCGCATTCAAAATGGCCGGAAGTGATAAAAATGAAGTCAACTACATCTGAGAAGATCATTTCTGTGCTGAGGACTGTGTTCGCCAGGAATGGTTTAGCACAACAGATATGCACAGATAATGGACGCCAGTTCGTTTCGGATGAATTCCAGATGTTTGTAAAGAAAAATGGAATCAAGCACTTCACATCTGCACCATACCATCCAGCCACAAATGGCTTAGCAGAAAAATGTGTGCAGACATTCAAGAAAGCAATCAAAGCGATGGATAATGAAGATCTACCGATCCAGCACAAAATCGACAAATTCCTCTTTGCATATCGCAATGCCACACACGCCACTACCAACCAGACGCCAGCTATGCTGTTTCTCAAAAGAAACCTGAGATCTCACATGGACCTTCTCAAACCAGATGTGCGACGTGATGTGGAGGACAAACAGTTCAAACATCTTAACGACAAACCAACAAGGAGCTTCAAAGTAGGACAGACGGTTCTCGCTCGTGATTATCGAAGGGACAAGTAGAACACCGCCACAATCACTTCACGTGATGGACCACTGATGTATACTGTGGACATGGGAGATGATTTATGGAGACGTCATGTTGACCAAATCCTGGACACTCAGGTACAGAACAGTGTGTCACCTGGCCTGGACACCTCTCTATTAAAGGCGGCCCAAGAGCCCTTCCACATTCCCGCGATTGGCCCCTGTAACGCACGCAATGCGCATTTTCTTTTGCCAAACAGATGCTTCAGCCAGGTGCTCGCCGCGCATGCGCATGAGGTCGTTTGGGACGCTTGGTGCTTGGTTCGCGTTGGTTCACCTCGCAGAACATCAACGCGTGCTTAGTGCTTGGTTCACGTTGAGGCTTGGTTCACCTCGCAGAACATCAACACGGTTAATCCCAGACATGTTGACACAAAGACACCCGCATATAAACAACTACAGTATGTCACATCTTATAATTAAAATAACCTCTAAAACACTGCTGTCAATCTGTTGTTATTCTATGCATAGCTTAGGGTATGTTTTTTAAATAAATGCGCAGTGCTTTGTCACCACCTGTCAATCTGTTCTGTTATTCTATGCATAGCAAAACCTATTAATATTACATATGTGTTGGGCTGTGTTAACTAACATTACAATGTACAGTCGCGCGAAATAACGTTATGAATGCCCGAAAGCACATTACGTTACGGCGTACAGTTGACAGCTGTTAAGTACAGTTGACAGCTGTGCTGTGATAACGGCTGTGTTAAATAACGTTACAATGTACAGTCGTGCGAAATAACGTTATGAATGCCCGAAAGCACATTACGTTACAGCTGTCAACTGTACGCCGTAACGTAATGTGCTTTCGGGCATTCATAACGTTATTTCGCACGACTGTACATTGTAACGTTATTTAACACAGCCGTTATCACAGCACAGCTGTCAACTGTACTTAACAGCTGTCAACTGTACGCCTCATGCGCATGCGCGGAGAGCACCTGGCTGAAGCATCTGTTTGGCAAAAGAAAATGCGCATTGCGTGCGTTACAGGGGCCAATCGCGGGAATGTGGAAGGGCTCTTGGGCCGCCTTTAATAGAGAGGTGTCCAGGCCAGGTGACACACTGTTCTGTACCTGAGTGTCCAGGATTTGGTCAACATGACGTCTCCATAAATCATCTCCCATGTCCACAGTATACATCAGTGGTCCATCACGTGAAGTGATTGTTCCGGTGTTCCACTTGTCCTTTCGATAATCACGAGCGAGAACCGTCTGTCCTACTTTGAAGCTCCTTGTTGGTTTGTCGTTAAGATGTTTGAACTGTTTGTCCTCCACATCACGTCGCACATCTGGTTTGAGAAGGTCCATGTGAGATCTCAGGTTTCTATTGAGAAACAGCATAGCTGGCGTCTGGTTGGTAGTGGCGTGTGTGGCACAGCTGTGCTGTGATAACGGCTGTGTTAACTAACGTTACAATGTACAGTCGCGCGAAATAACGTTATGAATGCCCGAAAGCACATTACGTTACAGCGTACAGTTGACAGCTGTTAAGTACAGTTGACAGCTGGGCTGTGTTAACGTAAACGCCCGAAAGCACAAAACAAATCGGGTCCTCGTTTGGATAAATATGTATTCGTTTGGATAAATATGTATTCCATTTCCGCGTGTGAAATAACATAACAAATCGGGTCCTCGTTTGGATAAATGTGTATTCCATTTCCGCCTGTGGGGGAAAAAGAAAATGCGCATTGGGTGCGTTACCGGGGCCAATCAGGCGTATGCGGAAGGGCTCTTGGGCCGCCTTTAATATAGAGGCGGCCTGGACTCACCTGAGCAGGAAATAGACAATCCAGTTTGCTCAGACAATCCAGTTTACTCAGCACAACCCACCGCAGCTCCGTCCGAAACTGAGAGCTCTAGTGCTGATACCTCACCACCTGCGATGTCTCCACAGCCTGGTTCCCCGCTCTCAAGCGAGCCAGTGAGGCGCTACCCAGAGAGGCAGCGTAAACCGCCTCAGAGACTTGATCTGTAGCCAAAAGGCCATGTTGTTGTGTATTCAGACATGTTTGAAAACATAATATCATAGTTATTTTGTTTATTTTTTGTTATTATATATAGGCCTACCGTTAAGCTAGAGGGGGAGGATAGGATGTGTAATGTATGGAGTTAGTACAGGGACTACTTAACGTTAGTCTACATACGCCCCTCTGGTCATGCATGCTTACGTTACGCACAGGTGATATAAATGTACTGCAGGGTTGGGGGTACGTCATTAAAGGGGGGATGAAGCATAGCGATAAACACAGTCATAGCATCAAATTAGTATTTAGATAAACCACAGAAAAAAATCACGTTATAAAAATAAGGCGTTTCTAAGAAAAAACTATTTGTAATGTCCATTTATGTAGCATTTATGAACATGTGTGGCGCCATTTTGTTGCTGACGTCACGTGTTGGTTTGGTGTATACACTGTGGGTTAGCTGCATAGTAAACATGGACTGTCGGGTCAGTCAAATGTTGCCTACCAAACAACGGGACCGCGGTGGTTCTTTTTGTATTGCTCCTGGTTGTTCAAACTAATTTTACCGTGTGAAAGAGAGAGGAAAGTTGGTTAATTTCCACAAACTACCAGTGAAAAAAACAGTGTTGTTGGCACGTTGGCTCAGGCTGGCTGCACTCAGGCTGCGCGATCAGCCTGTTGGACAGGGAATGAAGATCTCCAGCGAACACTTCATTGCCTCAGATTATGTTGTTGGGGGTGGGAGGTTTGTCCAGAAGACCACTAATCAGCTGAAGCCTGATGCGGTGCCCTCGGTCTTCGACAGACAGACCGGCGCAGGCTCCCGGGAACGATGGCTAGCTAGTTAGCACCAGCCGGGGACCGGCGTTAGCTCCCGGGAGCGATGGCTAGCTAGTTAGCACCAGCCAGGTACCAGCGTTAGCTCCCAGGAGCGATGGCTAGCTAGTTAGCACCAGCCGGGGACCGGCGTTAACTCCCGGGAGCTATGGCTAACTAGCTAGCCATCGCTCCCGGGAGCTAACGCTGGTACCCGGCTGGTACCATCGCTCCCGGGAGCTAACGCCGGTCCACGGCTGGTGCTAACTAGCTAGCCATCGCTCCCGGGAGCTAACGCCGGTACCCGGCTGGTACCATCGCTCCCGGGAGCTAACGCCGGTCCCCGGCTGGTGCTAACTAGCTAGCCATCACTCCCGGGAGCTAACGCCGGTACCCGGCTGGTGCCATCGCTCCCGGGAGCTAACGCCGGTCCCCGGCTGGTGCTAACTAGCTAGCCATCGCTCCCGGGAGCTAACGCTGGTACCCGGCTGGTGCTAACTAGCTAGCCATCGCTCCCGGGAGCCTGCGCCGGTCTGTCTGTCGAAGACCGAGGGAACCGCATCAGGCTTCAGCTGATTAGTGGTCTTCTGGACAAACCTCCCACCCCCAACAACATAATCCGAGGCAATGAAGTGTTCGCTGGAGATCTTCATTCCCTGTCCAACAGGCTGATCGCGCCGCCTGAGTGCAGCCAGCCTGAGCCAACGTGCCAACAACACTGTTTTTTTCACTGGTAGTTTGTGGAAATTAACCAACTTTCTTCTCTCTTTCACACGGTAAAATTAGTTTGAACAGCCAGGAGCAATACAAAAAGAACCACCGCGGTCCCGTTGTTTGGTAGGCAACATTTGACTGACCCGACAGTCCATGTTTACTATGCAGCTAACCCACAGTGTATACACCAAACCAACACCGTGACGTCAGCAACAAAATGGCGCCGCCCATGGCGAAAACAGGGAAATTATATTTGATTTTTCAGACAAATAAGCAGGATTTCACGTTTTATTATAGGACCCTGTCTTACACAAGGTACACAACAAACAAACTAGGATTACATTGTTCACTGCTTCATCTCCACTTTAAAGCCATGGGTTCAACGCTATCAACATCTCCGTGATTCTTGTATTATGTAGTTGTGTAAATAGACAATACACGACATACAGTATTATGAATAAACTGTGGTTAAGGTGAGACACTGCAGGTGAATAGTCAAATATACTTTTTTTGTTGATTTTGAGATTTTGTTATATTTTGCTTCCTAAACATGTCTTCTATGAAACTAGTGACAATAAAACGTCAATAACACACATTTAGTTGTTTATTTTACATCATTTTGCCTTATTGCATCCATAAATGTGCACATATTTAATGGGGAAGTGCCTCATTTGCATATATAAACATACATTTCAGAAAACTTGCAATATATTTTTTCTTAGTTTATATGTACATAACAAATTGGGAAAGTTTCATAGTGATATCTATTCAAATATTTTTTGCCTATTAGGGGGTACTACACTGTACTACACTGTTTGTAGCCTGTGTGTAGTTCTGTTCAGTTCAATAACATCATTATTATTATTATTATTATTCAGTTATCAGGCATGTGTTTAGGTTGTCTATTACTAATGGTTTGATTAGGTATTGTGTTTGTAAATATCTGTTTAAAAAAAAAGTATGGCATTTTACAATACAGAACTTTGAAGGCGTTTTCCCGAAAATGAGTTTTAAGAGTTTTTCCTCATACTCTGAGCCAGAAATCTCCACTTCAGTAGCACTCACATACACCAAACCTTCCAGTTCTATTCATATCTATGTTCTGAAGGTATTTACAGAAGGGTTTGTTGATATCGCATTCATACCCTGATTTATATCACATTTTATTCCTAAAAACATGGCGAAATATGGAATTTTACCATAAAAATGGACTGAATGGAGTATTTTCTGATTTATGGAGTGATAAAAAGAGTTATCCAAAATCCCCTCTGTAATAACCTTTGGCTCTAATATGTCAACAAAATGAAACTATAATTTTGAAAATGGCTTTATCCAATGTTCAGATTTCTGTCCTGGAATTATATGCAAATTAGTGCATATTTAAGTAGATCATGCCTCATTTGCATATTTAAACATACAATTTCAGAAAACTTGTAATACAAAAAAGTCTTGTCTTAATATAGGTAATCAACTGGGGAAGTTTCATTGTGATATCTATTAGTTAATTTTTTTACCCTATTCACCTGCAGTGTCTCCCCTTAATTTGGTAGCATGTCCAATCGACCTATTTAAATGTATGAAATGCATATAATTGGTCTCAGGTCACTAATACCAGAGATGTACAGTAGATGAAGCAGAGGGTGTTTTTAAATATCTGTTTTTGCAGGTTGTGGACAAAGGCAAATCAGTATCAAACAGAGAACTAGACAATCCCAGTGATGAACCAAATGATAAACATGTCAGTAGCAGGTCAAGTCAAGATGTTAGCCAACACAGGTGCAACCATGTCAATACTAAGCCTTTAAAACAAATAAAATGTTAAAGATTCAGGTAAATCAGTCACGACTACGAGATCATTAGAAACTAGAGAAGGCTACAATTCCTGAATAAATTGACAAAATGGGGGACGCTGATGTAAACAAGACAAACGTCTTTCTCTGGTGTGCATCCCCTTAACAATTGTGTGTATTGAGCCGTACTGTATTGTACCCATTCTGCAATCTGTTAAATAAAGTTTCCATTCATTCATTCATTCATTCATTCAAACAGAGTAACTTACTGATGACAGGACAAAGAGAGTGACTTACTGGTTATTGGGACAGCTGTAGCGCTCGGTTCAGTCAGGGGAAAGTTGTGTGTCACCTTGATGTTTGACGTTTCAAGGCATTTGACAATCAGAAGGAAAACAGCAATCCACCATTTCCTCAAGCCTGCCATTCCTTCCTGCAGTGTAATAGAAAATGAAAATCAGGCATGTGACATAAATGGGAGCTGGATTTGAATCTGAAGCACAAGTACAGTACAACGAAAATAAGTTTGGCATCCAACCAGAGTGCAAATGTAACAGTAAAGTGCAATAGTAATATACAATGTACAGGTGATTAAACTGGGTATAACGTATATAAATTAGTACTACTGAGTAACAGAGCTATGTACAGTATGTACAGAGTTGTAGTATTAATATATAGAGTGATACAGGCAGGACCGGACTGGGGAAATCATTCAGGCCGGGAAATATAGTGCGAAATATAGCCCCAGTCAGGCCACTTTTTAAGCGGGGGGTCTGGGGGTCCCAGACAATGTTTGAAATTGTACCCTTTAAATGCCAGTGTTTGTGATGGCATCACAAATTATTGTAAAAATTCAAAGTGGATTTTTATGGGGGGGGGATTATTACAGGCTAGCATAATGTCAATGACACTGATTTCGGTGGATTTTTTGTTTTTTGTAATGTCAAATTGAAAAGAATACTCACTCTTACCATTAGGGAACTAAATTGTCCTCTTCAAAAACGCCATAAAAATATGATATGCTTTTTCTTTCATAAATCTTTTATTCAACTTCAGCCCTGATCATAACCACCACGTATTCAATACATTTCCGAATTGTAACGCTTTAAATGCCAGTGTGATTTCTTTTGTCAAATCAGTTGTGCAATAGTACATTTTGGTGAGTTGTTTCTATATAATTAATTCACTTATGACATTTAGGTAACATTAATGAACAACTACAGTATGTAAGTAGTAAACTATTATAATTTTTTTTTATTCCATTCTAGAATTGTTGAATATATATAGAACACACGTTTTTGGGATTCAAACTTCATCAGGGTTCTTCGAACAGACGTTCAAACATTCGTTTTTAATTTAAAAAGTAAAATAAAAAAATAATAATTTTATAAATATTTTTTTTCTTTTTTATACCCTCAAACTAAATCATCAATTTGAATAAAGTGATTCAAACTTCGTCAGGGTTTTTCGAACGGACGTTCGAACCTTCGTTTTTAATTAAAAAAATTAAATAAAAATAAAAAAAAATTATAAATTCTTTTTTTTTCTTTTTTATATCCTCAAACTAAATCCTCAATTTGAATATGGTGATTCAAACTTCGTCAGTGTTTTTAGAAAGGACGTTCAAACCTTCGTTTTTAATTAAGCAATTAAAATAAAAAAATTATTCAAATTTTTTCTTTTTTATAAATTCTTTTTTTTCTTTTTTTTCTATCCTCAAACTAAATCCTCAATTTGAATAAAGTGATTAATCTGATTAAATGAGTCTTTTTTCTTTTATTAAATCAACTTTCCAGCCCCCTGTCAACTGTCAAATTAAGTCAACTGTCAACCTGAATTAACATTCAGTATTCAATATTGTCTAATTCAATATTAACATTCAGTATTCAAGTAGAACAGCTAGCTACTGTAGCCGTTGTGGACACTCACCTTTCCACAGCAAAATGGTAGGCAAGGCACCTTGGTTGAGAAATGCAGGCTTCAATCTATGTTGTTTAGTCTATCTGTGACATCACAAATGTTCTAGAATGTCCTATTATGACATCATACTGTGACATCACAACGGAACATGTTTTGAGTTTAATTTAAATAATATAAATAATATGTATGGTAAGGCTGTCCCCGAAGCCTGTTTTTGGGATTCAAACTTCGTCAGGGTTCTTCGAACGGACGTTCGAACCTTCGTTTTTAATTAAAAAAAATTCAAAAAATTAAAAGAAATGTATACATTTTTTTTTTTTTTATATCTTCAAACTAAATCCTCAATTTAAATAAAGTGATTCAAACTTCGTCAGTGTTTTTAGAACGGACGTTCGAACCTTCGTATATTCAATATTGTCTGATTCAATATTAACATTCAGTATTCAAGTAGAACAGCTAGCTAGCCGTTGTGGACACTCACCTTTCCACAGCTAAACGGTAGGCAAGGCACCTTGGTTGAGAAATGCAGGCTTCAATCTATGTTGTAAGTACTGTTCAAAGATGCACAATAAAGTTTTCTGAGAGAATTGTTGAATATATACACAAATGTTCTAGAATGTTTGATTATGACATCATACTGTGACATCACAAATGTTCTAAACTGTTTGATTATGACATCATACTGTGACATCACAAATGTTCTAGAATGTCCTATTATGACATCATTCTTTTCAACATAATTTTTTTAATTTTATTGTTTTTATCCTCAAACTAAATCCTCAATTTGAATAAAGTGATTAGTCTGATTAAATGAGTCTTTTTCCCTTTATTATTTTGTTAGTGATGTAATAAAAAAAAACACAAAAAAAACCGATAATATACGATTGGTAAACACTCCGATTAACCAAAACACTTAAAAGAAAACTGGATGAATTATTATAATAATATGTGGTTGGCACTTCTTTATCGTTGCTATTGTAGATAACTGTGGCAATTCTAGAGTTAATACATGTAATTTTTTTTATTCATCGATAAGCCAAAAAAAACATTATCTACTTAAGAGAATGTGTATACCGGTATCTGTGTTTTAACTTTCTGTACACATGATGAAGACGCACATATGAAATCCTACCTGTCAACCCTCCCGTTTTTCAAGGGAATCTCCTGTATTTCGTCCTTCTCTCTCGCCGTCAGACCGGACGTCGGTTGCCGAGAAAGCTGGAGCTACCGTGCTGCTGGTGCTGGTGGTGCTGGTGGTGCTGGTGCTGGTGCTGCTGCTGCTGCTGCTGGTGCTGCTGCTGCTGCTTCTTCTTCTTCTTCTTGGCAGTTGGCACTAACACTTTGGTGTGTACAGAAATCTGTCTGCAAAGTGGGGTTGTTCCCGGAGAGCTCACTCTCGGCCGTGGTTTCTCAGTGTATAATGTATGGTGCTTTCCCTCAACATGCGAGTAGGGTGAGACAACACCATTCTTTAGTCCAAATAATACCCTACTTTATACTATATTATTGTCATTCGTTTTTAATGTAAAGTCAGTCTTACATTGGCACTGCTTTAACGTTGCATTTACCCATAATCCATTGCTGTATTCGACCCATGTGCCAGTATAACTTTTGTAAAGTAATGAAGCGCAAATGTAAAGTTAATCAATACACAATGAAACAATATCTTTATCTTCCAATTTTAGTATATGTCTAGCCGGAGCTTCGACACAATATCTTTATCTATATCTTTATCTATATCAAGGACCACAATGGAAATAAGTCTTGACTTTTTTGTGTAGCATCCTTGACGTTTTTCTGGAATCTTGTATTTTTTTTTAAATGTCTAATAAAATCAAATAAAATCAAATATCACAAGTTCAAAACTACTTTAATAAAACAAGATTCCCGTTTTTCATTTCTACTCATTCATCCAAAACAAGACAGCAATTCTACTTCTGCATGCACCGGGAGAATTGAGCTCATAGCACAGATTTGGAGTTGATAGAATGGACATTGCTGTTCTTAGGAAATGTTGCACATGGTGGAAATAATGGAAATTAACATTTCTAACATTAACATTTAGTGTATGTTTAAAGTTGATACATTGAGGCATGGTACAATTTCACTTTATATTACAGCAGTATCCGTTTTTAACATTACAATTAGTGTCTGACACTATAGACACATGTTAAAAGTCAAAGTCAACTTTGTCATTTTCCAATTTGTGCAAGACATACAGAAAAACGAGGCAGCTCAGCGACGAGGCAGCTCAGCAGAGAGCAGCTGTCAACAAACATCCTAACAGAAAATATATACATACGAGGGGGAGGAGACTACATTGGGAGGAGGCCGGGAGGGGGGCGGGGCGAAATCTCCAGTTTTTTCAAATCCCAATGTTGACAGCTATGATTGCAATACACATGCTCACTAAAATTCACACACAACAGTCCTATTTACACGTAAACACACGGATGAACCAATACCGAACAACAAGTCAACGACCAAACACATCGAGTCTAAGATTATTATAGGCAAATGCAACATTATCACACCAGTCAGCACCCTGGTCAGTACTAAAAGACAGGGTGAGAGCCGCACGCACCCACACACGAGACAAGCGCAGCTGCGCATGTAACCACCAACGCACAATAATCATACCATAGATATTTTATAAATGAGCAATAATGATAATAATACAGTTACTGTAATTAGGAAAAGAAGGTCTTACCTTAACACAGAAGCGACCACAAAGGCCTGGGATCAGCTGCCTGCGAGATGCGTCCTCACTTGCTGTTTTAAAGTGGCGCGCTAAAGCAGGGTAGTTATTCCAGACTGCTTTTACAGTATTAAAATTACTCGCCACCCACCTGATGGTGAAGATCTGCCCAATTCTCAAAATCTGCATGTCACAGAAGTCGTCCCCGCAGCAGGTTGTTAGCGTCACAGAAGTCGTCCCCGCAGCAGGTTGTTAGCGTCACAGAAGTCGTCCCCGCAGCAGGTTGTTAGCGTCACAGAAGTCGTCCCCGCAGCAGGTTGTTAGCGTCACAGAAGTCGTCCCCGCAGCAGGTAGTTAGCGTCACAGAACTCGTCCCCGCAGCAGGTTGTTAGCGTCACAGAAGTCGTCCCCGCAGCAGGTTGTTAGCGTCACAGAAGTCGTCCCCGCAGCAGGTTGTTAGCGTCGCCAGCAGTCAATTTAAAATGGTCTGCGATTGAAGAAGTATGCTCCACCGGCTCCTGCTCAGTCGAGTCGATTGGCTGCTTCACCTTCTTTGTAAAACCAAAATTGGTTAGAAGGCTTACTTCTTTGATTTTTCGTTTAACTTTCGACATTATCCTGAATACCTGTATTTTCTTTTTTTTTAAACGGCGGGTGAAGTTTGATTTGTGCCTGCAGGCTGCAGCGCCGCCACGCTCCGAATGGTAATTGCAAGAATAGCATGCACACGGCGGTCAGGTGGCGTAGCGGAGATTGCGCTCGTCACCAATGCAAGAGGCTGCGGTCTCGACTCCCGGAGTCAGCATTGCCTTGGCTTGGGCTGATCGCTATACTAACTCATTTGCCTGGGTTAGGGGGAGGGAAGCCGTGGGTGGGAATTGTAAACTGGCGTTGTGGACAGCGACGCCTACAGGTCAGGTCTGGGCGCTTGCTCAGCGGAGGCAGGACTTGAGGAAGGCAGCGTGACCTCCCACGCGTTACACTTCACCAATGAGAGCCCTCGCTGCCAGGTGTCGGAGGAAGCGTGCGGATACTTCAGGGTTCCCTTGTACCGACCAGTAGGAGAACATGCGCACAACAACCAGGTAGGGGGGGGGGGGGGGAATTGGCACAACGACTAAATTGGGACGGGGAGAAAAACAGAGACAAATCTGAGAATGAGAGATATAAAAAAATAAAAATAAAAAAAAAGTAGCATGCATGTCACCATCTATTGAACCAATTAGTGCGCAAATCATGAATCATACATCAAAATAGCCTAATTTTACGCATTATACACGATGATGACGATACAGAAAATTACAGAAAAATTTGAAATGCATGGCAAAAATAGCATTTATTGTCAGTATTTTAGAGACCCCCCAAAAATTCATAAATCATGTTTTCAGGGGAGCTGATGTCTCATCTAGGGAAGCCATGGCTCCCCTAGCTCCACCATGGTTCGCACCCTGCACTTACCGCCCATAATGGGAGTAGGTATGCGTTACTCATAAATTGTTTCTGCTTGGGCAGAAGTCTTGGTTTTTGGGAGAGTAATACTTAGGGTTTCCAACCTGCTCTACTTCTAGAAACGAAACAGTGAACAAAATGTGTATTTTAGCAGCTTTAGGGGCTACAGGCGTGTAGTTCACCAGTTTGATAAGAATCTATTATTTGGGAAACAGAAAATACTCTGTTACACTATAACCACTTGTAAGGCTGGGCGATATGGCCAAAAATGATCGATAACAATATCATATCATGTGATATCCATAATTATCGATATTGTTATAAGTATTTAAAAAAAAATATATATATATATGTAAACATAAACAGATGTATGTTTATTTTGCAGCAATTCTTTGTCGTTGTCGCCATCTTTAGTGTTACAGCCCCTCACACTCCAGTTCTCAGGCTGCAGCTGGTTTGAAAGCTAAAGTAAACAGGCTTCTCTGCTGGCTGTGGCACCAGGGGAGTTGAACAGTTCTGGCTCTGCTAGTCTCTTTTCTATCTTTTGGTGCTTTTTTGGTGGACAAACCACCGCACATGTGCACCGTGACTCGTGACTGGAGACTAGCTCTGCTAGCACACATAGCATACTGTGTACAGACAGTTTCAAACTGTATTTTACATTAGAAAGCAAACAAAATAAATGGACAAGAGAAAAATAAATCTCAATTTGGTCAGTATTGTCATTTGGACAAGCAAAGCCATTACTTTGAGTTGCAGGCAAGAAACACAAGTCTGTCCACTGTCTCTGGGTTTAATTTATTATATCGATTATTAAAATATATCGGGATAATTATCATTATCGTTATATCGCCCAGCCCTAAGTCCACTTGAATGTGTAAACACCATGTCTCATGCCTCACCATAGCGTGAACAATATGTATATTTAAATATACCATCTTATATATCTGTAGCAGAGTGAAGTTGTTATGCTAGAATCATGGACAGAAACTGTTATCTTTTATCTCAAATCAGTGGGCCAAAACGGAAACACTCTTACTTTGAAGGAACAAAAGGGAACCAAAGTGGACCGAGCCCACTCTAGGTTTTGGAGGGGTGCCTTGGTCACTACTTTATATTAATTTCCTCACATGGAGTTATCAATTCTCCAAACGAAATCCCTTTTGGGTCTTTTATAATGGGTTTAGAGAAGATAGGATATCTTTCCATTGAATAATTGTTGTATTGTAAATACGTTCAACTAATGCACAAAATGGTTTAGCCGGCTTGCCGACAAGAGACACACCAGGTGGAGGCGCTCGTTCTCTTTGTGCTGTCGAGAACGAGAGCAAGAGGTAGGCGCGTTCGTTTACCTAATATTGGATTTAATTGCTTTGTATAACTTGTAAAACTGATTTATGTTGTGGTTTTGGTACTGAAATACCCTGTTGTGTAATGACATTAGTTCGCCCTGTGTAAAACAGCCATAGTACGTTCGTGTACTAAACTCGGTATTCTGTTTGGCAATACCAGGTGGATTGCACGCTGACGATGGCCAATAACGCCGCCACGTTTTGTGTACGTGCTGTGTTGTTTTGATTAACAGGTATGAACCGCTGTTTTGTATTTTGGTTTAATTAATGTTTACACACTGCCTTTTATTTCATGTTGTTTCATATGTTGTTGCTGAAGCTAACTTGCACTGAGCTAAATGTATCTAATGGTCGTGACTGTAGCCGGCGCGCTGTTTTAAATATGCGCGCGGGTTCTCTTTGTGCTGTCGAGAACGAGAGCAAGAGGTGGATTGCACGCTGACGATGGCCAATAACGCCGCCACGTTTTGTGTACGTGCTGTGTTGTTTTGATTAACAGGAAATAAACACCATCAACTGAGTACCATTGTCTGAGTGTCTACGTCCACCTCACACCAGACACAACGCAGAATTCATCACGCTACATATCTTTACGTATTGTTTTCAAAGACATTGGTCTCAGGTGTGAGAGAGAGAGAGAGAGAGAGAGAAACAGACACGATATAGACAGACAAATTATCAACCATATATCCTTTGCTATTTTAAGCTTGTTCTGGAAGAAATTACTGTGAGTGTCAACCTTTAGTAAAGTCCTGTCTTTACTTATCCTAAATAAATCTTATACAATTGATATCTTAATCATAACTTATTAACCTTAGTTGTATAGTGCATAATGAAACGTTTGTCAATCTGCATTGTTCTAGAGAAAGAATGGGCATTCATTGAAGTCAAAGTTAATTTATCATGGATGATTCCATCATTCCAAGGCATTCATGAGTGTTTTACAAAGGTGTGTGAGAGAGAGAGAGAGAGAGAGAGAGAGAGAGAGACACAGACAGAGAGAGAGAGACACAAACAGAGAGAGAGAGACACAGACAGAGAGAGAGACACACAGACAGAGAGAGAGAGTTGGTTTTTTTATGAGCGGCGTGACTCTGGCTTGTTTTAAGGAGGTGGGGACCACCCCCGAGTTGAGTGAGGAGTTGATGGTTGCAGTTAGGAATGGGAGGATGTCTGGTGCTATGGTCTGGAGGAGTGGGGAGGGTAGCCGGTCCAGCTGGCATGTAGTCGGACGGTTCGACGTTACCAGTGTCAGGGTCTCGGCTTCTGTAATGGGAGAGAAAGATGACAGAGTGAAGGATGATGTTCTCGATTCAGCATTTGGAATGGGTGGGGGTTGGGAGAAGGAGCTGCGGATGTTCTCCACTTTTTCCTCAAAGAAGATCGCGAAGTCTTCGGCAGAGAAAGATGAGGGGGAGGGGGTGGGGGGGGAGTGAGGAGGGAGGACATAGTAGCATGCAGTTTGCAAAGATTCTTGGCAGAGGCCTCGATCCTATGGTGAAAGAAGGAAACTTAGGCATTATTATACAACGGCATGCAAATTTCTCGATTCTGATTGGCTGAAACAGTCATTTTACACGTCTTTATTGGCAACAATCCACGCTGCTGGCCCAGGACCCGCCCACAACCGACCCACATCACATCACTCCGCCGGATCACAAGAAGGTGGCCAAAAATCTTTACAAATGGATATGTTAATGGCGACTAAACGACTAAATATGAAGCGATTCTGTCAAGGGGAATGTGTTAGCCCTTTAAACAATGTTGGATGATGTAATTGATGGGTCTTGAGTCAATCTAGAACAAAAGAAAAATCGCGGATTGTTTGATTGATTAATTGATAGATTTAAATTTCTACTTCCTCCCCACTGACTGCACTGCAGCGTTCACTCTCACTGTCCGACGCTGGCGTACCCACAAACACACACACACACATACACACACACACACACACACACACACACATACACACACACACACACACACACACACACACACACACACACACACACGCACACACACACACACACACACACACACACTCCTGTCTGCAACAGCGGGGGAGTCAGACTGAGAGAGAAGCAGCGCTGTTTTAAGTGAGCATGGTCTATTGAATTGATTGATTGGTTGATTGCTAATTTTATTACTGTACCCCTGGTTTCCAACTGGTTAAGTTTAGGCTAAAAGAAATAAATAAAAAAATAGGGCGAAGAAAACGTTTTTTTCCTATAGGGCAAAGAAAACGTTTTAATTTGTTTTACCTACTTTATATTCTGCATCTGGTAATAAAATTTTCAATCAATCATTCCAATAATACACAGTTGGATGTGTTAGTTGGTTGGATGCACTTCAAGCTGCTTCCACATGAGGCAACTTCTCTCAATCATTCCAATAATACACAGTTGGATGTGTTAGTTTGGTTGGATGCACTTCAAGCTGCTTCCACATGGAGTTGTGGGAACTACTTTTTCTGGCGGATGGTTTTTTCAATAAATCTTCGATTAATGTGTGTTTATTGTATAGAAATAAGGTTGGATGAATCTGGCAGTTGTATAAAAGCTTTACACCACGTGCAGTCGTGATTTGTGACCAATAAACCATGCCTAGGGGGGTCTAACGACCCTCGGCTGCGCCTCGGGCCTAACAACCACCCCTAGGCATGGTTTATTGGTCACAAACCACTCCTGCGTGTGATGTAATGCTTAAGTAATGGTTTTGGAGAATGTTAACAAGAGGTTGTGATATGTGTCGATGTCAGCAGTGAGGCGTGACTTTCTATACTTCCTCTCAGCCGCTCTCAGGACCTGTCTTTGTTCTCTCACTGGATCTGTCAGCCATGGACTGGGTGGGGAACGGTGGGCAGGTTTCTCAATGAGGGGACAGAGCTTGTCGAAGGAGGTTGCAAGGGCTGAGAGGAGGGTGGAGGTTGCCATCTCTGTGGGGAGAGCAGAGAAGGTGTCACTCAAAGGTAGAGCGTATAGTATGTCAGAGGAGAGGGTGGAGGGGGATAGGGAGGGCAGGTTGCGTCTGAATGGACATATCGATCTACCAGATGGCGATCGATAACTGGGAAATGCTCTGGGGGATCCAACCGGCCCACGGTAAGATCTTTTTCACATAAATTACACGCTGATCAGGCATTGTTTTGATAGCCATCCACCCGATCAACGAATGAGGCTAATGAGGCTAACACGGTTATTGGTAATCAATAATCAGAAACGAAGTGTTAATGGCTCACTTAACAAAACAGTTGCTACTGGTAAACAGGAAACAGTCCCTTAATGTGGCACTTAACTAAACAAAATGCCCGTTTTAAACACGCCCCTTTAATCAAGTCAGCTGGTTTTAAGATTTCACTAATAAACTTAAAATGGCTTACCCTAGGTTTCAGTATAAAGCAATGTTTCTCAGTGAATGTGTCCTGACCTTCCTCAAGAAGATCTCAGTACAGAGTGGTTTCTTGTCTATAGAAATGTCGGCCTTCTGAAAAGTATGTTCATGTATGTTCACTCAGTACTTGGTTGGGGCTCCTTTTTGCACAAATGACTGCATCAATACAGCAGCTAAATATATAGACTTTTCCACGATATTCAAATGTATTGAGCTGCACCTGTATACCGTTACTTCCCGTCATTGGCATACGTTCTTTTTTTTTTACTAAAGATCTTAGTGCCTCATTAGCCTAGGGATTAAGGATACATGAAGTATTAACTACACCAGGGGTGGCCAACCCGCGGCTCACGAGCCGCATGCGGCTCTTTGCCCGTCAATGTGCGGCTCTTCCATCCATAAAAGAAATTAAATAAAAATTTGTATACATTTTATAATTTTTTTTGTAAATTTTATTTTTATTTTTTATGTCACTCATTCCATAATGACGTAGAATAAACATTTACAATCTTTTTTTAAATGGGTCATTTGCATGTTCTTGATATCTGAATCTAGGGACATATATGGATCTGTGAGGTTTTGTCCGCTGCTCACCAACTTTCTCTGTTTTCTTTAAGCCTACTGTTTAGGAATTCTCTTCTCACTCACTCTCTCTAGCCCCCACCCTCTCGTTCTTTACTCTCGTTTACTCTCAGTGGCCACACCTGGACTACCTGTCATTATGTGTTTGATTGGTCTGGTGCCGAACTCACACTTTTAGTTCGATTATCAATTACCTCTCGCACCTGTGGTGGCAGGCTAATTAGTTCCCCTGTGGGCTTTAAATACCAGGGCTCTTCCCCTCGTTTCGGCGTGGGGTCGTGTTGTATTCATGCTGAGTCATATTCTCTAACATCTAGACTCTTTCGGGAGATCCTCTGGTCTACCAATGCTGTATATGGATCTCTCCAGCCTTGAGATGTTTGCTCCAGCCTTCGTCTGCTGTCGCCGTAGCCTGTGGAGGAGACTGTTCTGCGCTCCCTGTACTTCCACGGGAGGCACCCCAGCGCTCCACTGCAGACCCCAGCGCAGCTGTTCGTCCTGACGCACATCTAGACCAACGCGCATCTCCCGGACCCTCGGGCTTGGCACGCTCTCCAGTCACCAGCGCGCAACGCGCATCTGCAAGGGCTTGGCACGCTCTCCAGTCACCAGCGCGCAACGCGCATCTTCAAGGGCTTGGCACGCTCTCCAGTCTCCAGCGCGCAACGCGCATCTTCCAAGGATCCTCGTGCTTGGCACGCTCTCCAGTCACCAGCGCGCAACGCGCATCTGCAAGGGCTTGGCACGCTCTCCAGTCACCAGCGCGCAACGCGCATCTTCAAGGGCTTGGCACGCTCTCCAGTCTCCAGCGCGCAACGCGCATCTTCCAAGGATCCTCGTGCTTGGCACACTCCTCCTCGCAGACGCACCCCGAGGCGTCTCTCGGTTCCGACGCGCACACCAAGGTGTGGCGCGCACTCTGTTCCTCGGCTCCGACAGCGGCTACCCGGTGGACGACACCCTCGCCACCGCCACTGTTCCGACGCGCACACCAAGGTGTGGCGCGCACTCTGTTCCTCGGCTCCGACAGCGGCTACCCGGTGGACGACACCCTCGCCACCGCCACTGTTCCAGCACTCTGTTCCTCGGCTCCGACAGTCGGCTACCCGGTGGACGACACCCTCGCCACCGCCACTGTTCCAGCACTCTGTTCCTCGGCTCGGACAGCCAGCCACCCGGTGGCGATGCCCTCGCCCCGCTGCTGTCCCTGTACCTTTACGCATACGCCTGGGTGAGTTTTGATTGTGATGTCACTCACCCAGCGTAGTGCCCTTGCCCCCGTTCCCGCTGCTGTCCCTGTACCTTTACGCATACGCCTGGGTGAGTTTGATTGTGATGTCACTCACTCAGCGTAATGCTTTTTGCCCCCGTTCCCGCTGCTGTCCCTGTACCTTTACGCATACGCCTGGGTGAGTTTTGATTGTGATGTCACTCACTCAGCGTAATGCCTCTTGCCCCCGTTCCCGCTGCTGTCCCTGTACCTTTACGCATACGCCTGGGTGAGTTTTGATTGTGATGTCACTCACTCAGCGTAATGCCTCTTGCCCCCGTCTCGCTGCTGTTCCTGTACCATTACGCATACGCCTGGGTGAGTTTTGATTGTGATGTCACTCACCCAGCGTATTGCCTCCTTTAGTTCTCACTTAGATAGTATTTTTGGACATTACATCTCCCCCTGTGTGTTTGTCACACGAAGATATTATTATTTTGTTACTTTGTTTATTTGGACTGTTCTGCATCTGCTCTGTTTGTTCCCTTTTGAATATTAACCCTCTCCTCTGTTCTGCAGAGCGGCCCAGATGTTTTCCCACCAGTCCCCAGTTCCTCCCTGTCCCCAGCCCGCCTCCGCGGGTCTCTGTCCCCAGTTCCTCCCTGTTCCCCAGCCCGCCTCCGCGGGCCTCAGTCCCCTCTGTTCCCTAGTTCTCCCCTTTCTAGTTCCACCTAGTTCCTGGTCCCAAGTTCTCCCCTTCTAGTTCCACCTAGTTCCTTGTCCCTAGTTCTCCTAGTCCCCAGTTCTCCTGTTCCCTAGCTCTCCTGTCCCGACCTCTCCTAGTCTCTAGTTCCCCTAGCGTTCCTTTAATGTTTCCCCTAGCGTTCCTTTAACCTTCCCTTAGTGTTCCCTTTTCCTGCCCGCCTCTTAAAGGCACCTTTCCTTCCCCTCATATTATATTCCTGTATTTGTGATTCTCCCTTAAAGGGACAGTGCCCTTTTCCCTGTTTTTCCCTGTTGTTCAATAAATATCTGTTTCTTGGCAAACCATCATACCTGTCTTGTGTTGTGCGATTGGGGTCGGTTACAAACCATAACAGTACGACCCCACCAAATCGACGACCCCAGCCAGCACAGACGGTGTATGTTGAGTTTGCCTTTTTTTTTTCTTGTTCCCTCTAGTTCCCCTCTAGCTCCCCTGTTAGCTCCCCTGTTAGCCCTGTTGGCTTCCCTGTTAGCCCAGTTTAGCTCCCCTGTTAGCCTGTTAGCTCCCCTGTTAGCTCTGTTGGCTTCCCTGTTAGCCCTGTTTGACCCCCCTGCAGCTTGTTAGGCCTCTACTACCAGCATGGCCCCTGTAGCTAGCCTTGCCCTGGCAGCTAACCCAGTCCCTCAGCAGAGCCCCAGTCTGCTAGCTTGGCCCCGGCTGCTAGCACAGCCTCTATGTTTTATGCAGCCCTTGCTGCTGGCATAGGCCCTGTAGCTAGCCAGGCCCAAGCAGCTAACCCGGTCCCTCTGCATGGCCTCCACTTTTTTGTGTAGCATCTCACACTGCTAGGACTGCCCCTTCAGCTAGCAGGGTCAGTTTTCTCCCACTGCTAGGACTGCCCTTTCAGCTAGCAAGGTCAGTATTCCCACTGCTAGGACTGCCCTTTCAGCTAGCATGGTCAGTTTATCCCCACTGCTAGGACTGCCCCTTCAGCTAGCAGTCAGTTTGCTCCCACTGCTAGGACTGCCTTTTCAGCTAGCAAGGTCAGTTTATCCCACTGCTAGGACTGCCCTTTCAGCTGGCAAGGTCAGTATTCCCACTGCTAGGACTGCCCTTTCAGCTAGCAAGGTCAGTTTATCTCACACAGCTAGGACTGTCCTTCCAGCTAGCTTGTTCTCTCATGCTGGTCCAGCCCTGTCTGCCAGCCTAGCTCCGGCAGCTAGCGCAGCCTCTATGTTGATGTAGCAGTACAGCTAGCATAGGCCCTGTAGCTATCAGTGCCTTGGCAGCTACCCTTTCCCTCTGCTAGCCTAGCTCGGCAGCTAGCGCAGCCTCTATGTTGATGTAGCAGTACAGCTAGCATAGGCCCTGTAGCTATCAGTGCCCTGGCAGCTAACCTTCCCTCTGCTAGCCCTTTCCCGGTGCTACCATGGTTACCCCTTTGCTACCCTGCTTGCCCCTCAGTTCCTCTAGACCAGTTGCTCTAGACTAGTTCTCTAGACCCAGTTCCTCTAGACCAGTTCCTCTAGACCAGTTCCCCCAGTTGCCCCTCTGCTACCCTAGTTACCCCTCGGCGACCCTGTTTCTTTTGCTAGCCCCACTCTTGTGGTGGCTTCCCCTGCTGGCTTGGCCAGTACCTCTTGTTTTGCCCCCTGCCACTCTGTCTGTATTTGTTTTGGGTCGCCGGGTGGCTCCCGTTGAGGGGGGGGTACTGTGAGGTTTTGTCCGCTGCTCACCAACTTTCTCTGTTTTCTTTAAGCCTACTGTTTAGGAATTCTCTTCTCACTCACTCTCTCTAGCCCCCACCCTCTCGTTCTTTACTCTCGTTTACTCTCAGTGGCCACACCTGGACTACCTGTCATTATGTGTTTGATTGGTCTGGTGCCGAACTCACACTTTTAGTTCGATTATCAATTACCTCTCGCACCTGTGGTGGCAGGCTAATTAGTTCCCCTGTGGGCTTTAAATACCAGGGCTCTTCCCCTCGTTTCGGCGTGGGGTCGTGTTGTATTCATGCTGAGTCATATTCTCTAACATCTAGACTCTTTCGGGAGATCCTCTGGTCTACCAATGCTGTATATGGATCTCTCCAGCCTTGAGATGTTTGCTCCAGCCTTCGTCTGCTGTCGCCGTAGCCTGTGGAGGAGACTGTTCTGCGCTCCCTGTACTTCCACGGGAGGCACCCCAGCGCTCCACTGCAGACCCCAGCGCAGCTGTTCGTCCTGACGCACATCTAGACCAACGCGCATCTCCCGGACCCTCGGGCTTGGCACGCTCTCCAGTCACCAGCGCGCAACGCGCATCTGCAAGGGCTTGGCACGCTCTCCAGTCACCAGCGCGCAACGCGCATCTTCAAGGGCTTGGCACGCTCTCCAGTCTCCAGCGCGCAACGCGCATCTTCCAAGGATCCTCGTGCTTGGCACGCTCTCCAGTCACCAGCGCGCAACGCGCATCTGCAAGGGCTTGGCACGCTCTCCAGTCACCAGCGCGCAACGCGCATCTTCAAGGGCTTGGCACGCTCTCCAGTCTCCAGCGCGCAACGCGCATCTTCCAAGGATCCTCGTGCTTGGCACACTCCTCCTCGCAGACGCACCCCGAGGCGTCTCTCGGTTCCGACGCGCACACCAAGGTGTGGCGCGCACTCTGTTCCTCGGCTCCGACAGCGGCTACCCGGTGGACGACACCCTCGCCACCGCCACTGTTCCGACGCGCACACCAAGGTGTGGCGCGCACTCTGTTCCTCGGCTCCGACAGCGGCTACCCGGTGGACGACACCCTCGCCACCGCCACTGTTCCAGCACTCTGTTCCTCGGCTCCGACAGTCGGCTACCCGGTGGACGACACCCTCGCCACCGCCACTGTTCCAGCACTCTGTTCCTCGGCTCGGACAGCCAGCCACCCGGTGGCGATGCCCTCGCCCCGCTGCTGTCCCTGTACCTTTACGCATACGCCTGGGTGAGTTTTGATTGTGATGTCACTCACCCAGCGTAGTGCCCTTGCCCCCGTTCCCGCTGCTGTCCCTGTACCTTTACGCATACGCCTGGGTGAGTTTGATTGTGATGTCACTCACTCAGCGTAATGCTTTTTGCCCCCGTTCCCGCTGCTGTCCCTGTACCTTTACGCATACGCCTGGGTGAGTTTTGATTGTGATGTCACTCACTCAGCGTAATGCCTCTTGCCCCCGTTCCCGCTGCTGTCCCTGTACCTTTACGCATACGCCTGGGTGAGTTTTGATTGTGATGTCACTCACTCAGCGTAATGCCTCTTGCCCCCGTCTCGCTGCTGTTCCTGTACCATTACGCATACGCCTGGGTGAGTTTTGATTGTGATGTCACTCACCCAGCGTATTGCCTCCTTTAGTTCTCACTTAGATAGTATTTTTGGACATTACATCTCCCCCTGTGTGTTTGTCACACGAAGATATTATTATTTTGTTACTTTGTTTATTTGGACTGTTCTGCATCTGCTCTGTTTGTTCCCTTTTGAATATTAACCCTCTCCTCTGTTCTGCAGAGCGGCCCAGATGTTTTCCCACCAGTCCCCAGTTCCTCCCTGTCCCCAGCCCGCCTCCGCGGGTCTCTGTCCCCAGTTCCTCCCTGTTCCCCAGCCCGCCTCCGCGGGCCTCAGTCCCCTCTGTTCCCTAGTTCTCCCCTTTCTAGTTCCACCTAGTTCCTGGTCCCAAGTTCTCCCCTTCTAGTTCCACCTAGTTCCTTGTCCCTAGTTCTCCTAGTCCCCAGTTCTCCTGTTCCCTAGCTCTCCTGTCCCGACCTCTCCTAGTCTCTAGTTCCCCTAGCGTTCCTTTAATGTTTCCCCTAGCGTTCCTTTAACCTTCCCTTAGTGTTCCCTTTTCCTGCCCGCCTCTTAAAGGCACCTTTCCTTCCCCTCATATTATATTCCTGTATTTGTGATTCTCCCTTAAAGGGACAGTGCCCTTTTCCCTGTTTTTCCCTGTTGTTCAATAAATATCTGTTTCTTGGCAAACCATCATACCTGTCTTGTGTTGTGCGATTGGGGTCGGTTACAAACCATAACAGTACGACCCCACCAAATCGACGACCCCAGCCAGCACAGACGGTGTATGTTGAGTTTGCCTTTTTTTTTTCTTGTTCCCTCTAGTTCCCCTCTAGCTCCCCTGTTAGCTCCCCTGTTAGCCCTGTTGGCTTCCCTGTTAGCCCAGTTTAGCTCCCCTGTTAGCCTGTTAGCTCCCCTGTTAGCTCTGTTGGCTTCCCTGTTAGCCCTGTTTGACCCCCCTGCAGCTTGTTAGGCCTCTACTACCAGCATGGCCCCTGTAGCTAGCCTTGCCCTGGCAGCTAACCCAGTCCCTCAGCAGAGCCCCAGTCTGCTAGCTTGGCCCCGGCTGCTAGCACAGCCTCTATGTTTTATGCAGCCCTTGCTGCTGGCATAGGCCCTGTAGCTAGCCAGGCCCAAGCAGCTAACCCGGTCCCTCTGCATGGCCTCCACTTTTTTGTGTAGCATCTCACACTGCTAGGACTGCCCCTTCAGCTAGCAGGGTCAGTTTTCTCCCACTGCTAGGACTGCCCTTTCAGCTAGCAAGGTCAGTATTCCCACTGCTAGGACTGCCCTTTCAGCTAGCATGGTCAGTTTATCCCCACTGCTAGGACTGCCCCTTCAGCTAGCAGTCAGTTTGCTCCCACTGCTAGGACTGCCTTTTCAGCTAGCAAGGTCAGTTTATCCCACTGCTAGGACTGCCCTTTCAGCTGGCAAGGTCAGTATTCCCACTGCTAGGACTGCCCTTTCAGCTAGCAAGGTCAGTTTATCTCACACAGCTAGGACTGTCCTTCCAGCTAGCTTGTTCTCTCATGCTGGTCCAGCCCTGTCTGCCAGCCTAGCTCCGGCAGCTAGCGCAGCCTCTATGTTGATGTAGCAGTACAGCTAGCATAGGCCCTGTAGCTATCAGTGCCTTGGCAGCTACCCTTTCCCTCTGCTAGCCTAGCTCGGCAGCTAGCGCAGCCTCTATGTTGATGTAGCAGTACAGCTAGCATAGGCCCTGTAGCTATCAGTGCCCTGGCAGCTAACCTTCCCTCTGCTAGCCCTTTCCCGGTGCTACCATGGTTACCCCTTTGCTACCCTGCTTGCCCCTCAGTTCCTCTAGACCAGTTGCTCTAGACTAGTTCTCTAGACCCAGTTCCTCTAGACCAGTTCCTCTAGACCAGTTCCCCCAGTTGCCCCTCTGCTACCCTAGTTACCCCTCGGCGACCCTGTTTCTTTTGCTAGCCCCACTCTTGTGGTGGCTTCCCCTGCTGGCTTGGCCAGTACCTCTTGTTTTGCCCCCTGCCACTCTGTCTGTATTTGTTTTGGGTCGCCGGGTGGCTCCCGTTGAGGGGGGGGTACTGTGAGGTTTTGTCCGCTGCTCACCAACTTTCTCTGTTTTCTTTAAGCCTACTGTTTAGGAATTCTCTTCTCACTCACTCTCTCTAGCCCCCACCCTCTCGTTCTTTACTCTCGTTTACTCTCAGTGGCCACACCTGGACTACCTGTCATTATGTGTTTGATTGGTCTGGTGCCGAACTCACACTTTTAGTTCGATTATCAATTACCTCTCGCACCTGTGGTGGCAGGCTAATTAGTTCCCCTGTGGGCTTTAAATACCAGGGCTCTTCCCCTCGTTTCGGCGTGGGGTCGTGTTGTATTCATGCTGAGTCATATTCTCTAACATCTAGACTCTTTCGGGAGATCCTCTGGTCTACCAATGCTGTATATGGATCTCTCCAGCCTTGAGATGTTTGCTCCAGCCTTCGTCTGCTGTCGCCGTAGCCTGTGGAGGAGACTGTTCTGCGCTCCCTGTACTTCCACGGGAGGCACCCCAGCGCTCCACTGCAGACCCCAGCGCAGCTGTTCGTCCTGACGCACATCTAGACCAACGCGCATCTCCCGGACCCTCGGGCTTGGCACGCTCTCCAGTCACCAGCGCGCAACGCGCATCTGCAAGGGCTTGGCACGCTCTCCAGTCACCAGCGCGCAACGCGCATCTTCAAGGGCTTGGCACGCTCTCCAGTCTCCAGCGCGCAACGCGCATCTTCCAAGGATCCTCGTGCTTGGCACGCTCTCCAGTCACCAGCGCGCAACGCGCATCTGCAAGGGCTTGGCACGCTCTCCAGTCACCAGCGCGCAACGCGCATCTTCAAGGGCTTGGCACGCTCTCCAGTCTCCAGCGCGCAACGCGCATCTTCCAAGGATCCTCGTGCTTGGCACACTCCTCCTCGCAGACGCACCCCGAGGCGTCTCTCGGTTCCGACGCGCACACCAAGGTGTGGCGCGCACTCTGTTCCTCGGCTCCGACAGCGGCTACCCGGTGGACGACACCCTCGCCACCGCCACTGTTCCGACGCGCACACCAAGGTGTGGCGCGCACTCTGTTCCTCGGCTCCGACAGCGGCTACCCGGTGGACGACACCCTCGCCACCGCCACTGTTCCGACGCGCACACCAAGGTGTGGCGCGCACTCTGTTCCTCGGCTCCGACAGCGGCTACCCGGTGGACGACACCCTCGCCACCGCCACTGTTCCAGCACTCTGTTCCTCGGCTCCGACAGCGGCTACCCGGTGGACGACACCCTCGCCACCGCCACTGTTCCGACGCGCACACCAAGGTGTGGCGCGCACTCTGTTCCTCGGCTCCGACAGCGGCTACCCGGTGGACGACACCCTCGCCACCGCCACTGTTCCAGCACTCTGTTCCTCGGCTCCGACAGTCGGCTACCCGGTGGACGACACCCTCGCCACCGCCACTGTTCCAGCACTCTGTTCCTCGGCTCGGACAGCCAGCCACCCGGTGGCGATGCCCTCGCCCCGCTGCTGTCCCTGTACCTTTACGCATACGCCTGGGTGAGTTTTGATTGTGATGTCACTCACCCAGCGTAGTGCCCTTGCCCCCGTTCCCGCTGCTGTCCCTGTACCTTTACGCATACGCCTGGGTGAGTTTGATTGTGATGTCACTCACTCAGCGTAATGCTTTTTGCCCCCGTTCCCGCTGCTGTCCCTGTACCTTTACGCATACGCCTGGGTGAGTTTTGATTGTGATGTCACTCACTCAGCGTAATGCCTCTTGCCCCCGTTCCCGCTGCTGTCCCTGTACCTTTACGCATACGCCTGGGTGAGTTTTGATTGTGATGTCACTCACTCAGCGTAATGCCTCTTGCCCCCGTCTCGCTGCTGTTCCTGTACCATTACGCATACGCCTGGGTGAGTTTTGATTGTGATGTCACTCACCCAGCGTATTGCCTCCTTTAGTTCTCACTTAGATAGTATTTTTGGACATTACATCTCCCCCTGTGTGTTTGTCACACGAAGATATTATTATTTTGTTACTTTGTTTATTTGGACTGTTCTGCATCTGCTCTGTTTGTTCCCTTTTGAATATTAACCCTCTCCTCTGTTCTGCAGAGCGGCCCAGATGTTTTCCCACCAGTCCCCAGTTCCTCCCTGTCCCCAGCCCGCCTCCGCGGGTCTCTGTCCCCAGTTCCTCCCTGTTCCCCAGCCCGCCTCCGCGGGCCTCAGTCCCCTCTGTTCCCTAGTTCTCCCCTTTCTAGTTCCACCTAGTTCCTGGTCCCAAGTTCTCCCCTTCTAGTTCCACCTAGTTCCTTGTCCCTAGTTCTCCTAGTCCCCAGTTCTCCTGTTCCCTAGCTCTCCTGTCCCGACCTCTCCTAGTCTCTAGTTCCCCTAGCGTTCCTTTAATGTTTCCCCTAGCGTTCCTTTAACCTTCCCTTAGTGTTCCCTTTTCCTGCCCGCCTCTTAAAGGCACCTTTCCTTCCCCTCATATTATATTCCTGTATTTGTGATTCTCCCTTAAAGGGACAGTGCCCTTTTCCCTGTTTTTCCCTGTTGTTCAATAAATATCTGTTTCTTGGCAAACCATCATACCTGTCTTGTGTTGTGCGATTGGGGTCGGTTACAAACCATAACAGGATCAGTGTCAGAAATAGTGTGTCTGTTACTAGGCTTGAGTAAATTGTAATTAACCAAAGGAGAATATCAATTATATTTAAAAAAAAAAAAAAAAAAATCTTTGACTGTGAATAACACCATGCTAAAATTGACCAGACCTGAAAAATCTAAGCAAATTAATAAAGGGAAGATGATTAAACAGAAGGTTTTGTAGATACAGTACTGAATTCTGACATATTTTTTATAATGTAAATTTCTCCACCATTTTTCATCATATTGCAACACCGTTTTTTGCAAGACGTTCACAGAAAGGTAGAGAAACTAACTGCGTTCTGTTTTATGGCAATAACGTTCAGGTTTGTGGGAGATAATCCCAAAAAATAAGAGAAATAAAAAAAGTAAATCCAGAAGTCAGATGATTGACAGGGGCTGGTGTGAGCTGGGTAGGGTAGTTTTTCGAAATTCGAAAGCCCCGAGTGTCTTCCTTCAAAAGACTACACTCACTTTTGGCTGTACCACTTCCTCCTGTCAATATGCGCCGGTTTCCGACTCGATGCCCTGAGAAAAATAATTGGTAAACAAACGTAATGCTGAAAATATACACTTTTACTGTATATCTCAGGCTTAAGAGGTTTAACCCTGTGAGGCCCAAATTAAAAAGACATTAGCAACTTCAGAGGCCAGAGGGTGGGACATATAAACACATTTACTATCAACTAGCATGTGAGGCTGAACAACAGGACCAATTGACTATACATGTGCTTAACTTTTTTTAAATAAACATTCTTTTTTTAAATGGCTAAAAGTGATTTTGTAATTTTGCAACCGTGGGTCTCACAGGGTACTTTTAACCCTGTGAGGCCCAAATAAAAAAGACATTAGCAACTTCAGAGGCCAGAGGGTGAGACCTATAAACACATGAAGGGTGCCGTGACTGAAAAAAAAGTTGAGAAACGTTGGTATATGATATGACCGACCTTTCCATCACAGTCGAGAATGCAGCTGTGACCGCGTCCCCGACCGCCAAGAACCTTGGTGTTGTCCTCGACGACCAGCTGAACTTCTCTGCTCACATCGCAGCGACAACCAGAACCTGCAGATTCCTCCTGAGCAACGTGAGAAGGATCCGCCCCTTCCTGACAAAAGAAGCCACCCAACTTCTTGTCCAATCAACAGTTATCTCCCGCCTCGACTACTGCAACACACTGCTCGCTGGCCTCCCGGCCACTGCCACCAAGCCTCTTCAACTCATTCAGAATGCAGCGGCCCGTCTGATCTCAAACCTACCGAAGTCGGCCCATGTCAACCCACTTCTTAGGGACCTGCACTGGCTCCCCATTGCTGCACTGTTACGATTCGGCATGGCAGAAGGACCCAATATGCGGTTAGAAGTACAAAGGAGACGGTGGTTACTCTTCTCAACAGTGTTCTTTAATATAGAACTCAAGGCAAGAGCAAGGCAGGTAATATATATCATACAAAACAAAAGGGCACAGCGGCGCTGGCGCTAACTACAAACACGGACTGAGATACAAAAACAAAGATGACAAAAACAGAATACTAAATCACTTACTGACTCTAAGTACAACAGCAGTGGACATATCTAAGTACAACAGCAGGGCAAGGGAGACGACAGCAAGGTACAACGAACGGGTAACACGGAGGTATGACGCCACAACAGGAAGTGGGAACAGGACAACCTAATATACTCAACCTAATTACAATGATTACAAACGATCAACAGCTGGGGGAAGAGACACTAGAACTAATACAAAACAAAATACAATACAACCATCAAAGAACACACACAGGCTAAATACAAACACAGAATAAGAATACTAACACAGAACAAACCTAAACAGACAACACTTGTAATAAGGACACTAATTGCCACATTAGAACGTTATTGATTTGGACCATTAGGTTCAGGGCTGAGTGCATTGTCTGCAGGTGACCGCTGGATGGTGGTATGACACAGCTGTCAACTCTCTGCCTGGGACATTCTCTCTCCCAGGCATGAGATGATCTTGGAGCGTTACACTGCACGAATCCGCTTCAAGGCCCTCGACCTAGCATACTGTGCGGCAAAGGGAACCGCTCCCGCCTACCTCCGGTCAATGGTCTTCTAACTACACACCCTCAAGAACCCTACGCTCTGCATCTTCTGGCCGCCTCAGACCTGTACTCCTATCCGAGCTCCGGGAGGGTCATCAAAGAGAAACTGCCTATTCTCAGTCCTTGCCCCACAATGATTGAATGAACTACCCACCCCAGTTAGAACAGCCGAAACCCGTCCAATCTTTCGCCGTCGACTAAAGACGCACTTCTTCAACCACTATCCAAAAAATAAATAAAAATAAAAAAAGGTATCCCTAACTAACCTTACTGTCATACACTTGTCCTAATAAACAAACCTACACTGTAGCACCCAACACTTTGATGAACATTGTTACTCAGCTGATAGAGTTGTGCCCTTCCTGATGACTTGTCGTACAGAACTTGTAAGTCGCTTTGGATAAAAGCGTCAGCTAAATGACTAAATGTAAATGTAAATGTAAAAATACATCTATTTTTTTTTGTGATACAGAATGAGCTGTAAGACATAATCATCAAAATTAAAACGAATAAGGCTTGAAATATTTCACTTTGTGTGTAATGAATATATAATCTACAAGAGTTTCACTTTTTTAATTGAATTACTGAAATAAAATAACTTTTCCACAATATTCTAATTTATCGAGCTGCACTTGTGTGTGTGTGTGTGTGTATGTGTGTGTGTGTGTGTGTGTGTGTGTGTGTGTGTGTGTGTGTAGGTGTGTGTGTGTGTGTGTGTGTGTGTGTGTGTGTGCGTGCGTGCGTGCGTGCACTGTGCACGAGTGCACATCTAGGGGCGGGGTGTAGATTTGGTCTCCCTAATGTTGACTCCTTACCCACAGCCTTGGGTTGTTTAATACTGGACAAGTGTTTCATAACGGCCGTTGTGTGGGCCGGTTTCGGGGACTGTGTGTGGGCCGGTGTGGGCTGGTGCGTCTAAATGTCCCGGGCTGAATTTGTGTCCCAGTCCGCCCCTGGCTGTACTGTATTGTACCCATTCTGCAATCTGTTAATACAGTTTTCAATCAATCAATCAATGCCCTTGACATGAAAGGTTTGAGAAGTGTAATCTCTGGCCTATAGTAACAGTGGGCCTATCGTATAGAGTCTATAGGCCCACTGTTCTGCTCAGTACTGCACTGCGCCGCTAGGGGCCAGTAGTCTTATGCTTGCTGTTTGTGGGGATTCCGTGGAGCGGAAGTTAAGAAGTGAACTTTCGCTGCGCCAGGTTAACGATGCTGATTCGAAAATGACAGACGTGTAAGTAATGGTGATACAAACATGTAACGTTACAGGGAAACAGTCGGCGACTACATGTATGTGTAGGCCAGGTCGCGGTCTCGGTATATTTTCTTAGCGGTCTCGGTATATCTTCCAGACCTTGGAAGCAACTCGGGCGCTATTTTAGCAAACGTTAGCAAGCTAACGTCAGCGGCAGCTAGCTAACGTAGCTACCTTTTAGATGTGATGGCTAACGTAGCTAACTTTAGATGTGATGGCTAACGTAGCTAACTTTAGATGTGGTGGCTAACGTAGCTAACTTTAGATGTGATGGCTAACGTAGCTAACTTTAGATGTGATGGCTAACGTAGCTAACTTTAGATGTGATGCTAACGTAGCTAACTTTAGATGTGATGGCTAACGTAGCTAACTTTAGATGTGATGGCTAACTTTAGATGTGCATTGGAGGTGGTGGGGGGGGGGACACACTGTACAACTGTACAAGCAAAACTGTACATTGGAATATTGACAAGACTGATTGATTGATTGATTGAAAACTTTATTAACAGATTGCAGAATGGGTACAATACAGTACAGCTCAATACACACAATTAACACAGTTAAGGGGATGCAGACCAGAGAAAGACTTTCGTCTTGTTTACTTCAGGGTCCCCCATTTTCAATTCATCATACCATACCAGACCATACTTGGTAATTTATTGTACATTGGAGGGGGTTGGGTTAGGACATTTACAGGGGCCAGTTTCGAATTGCAGTCTCCCGTAGGTGTTCTTTGAGAGTGCTTTTGAAAGTTGGTAGTGATTCACATTCCTTTACAGCTGTGGGTAGGGCGTTCCACATTGATGTGGCATAATTGCGAAACGTGTTTAGTCCCTTGTTTGAGCCGAATCTGGGTTTAACATGATTTGGAGCTCCCTCTGGTGTTGTGATCGTGGTATTCACTGACCTTTGGGAAGTATTTTGACATGTACATGGGTACCTTAGTGGTGTAGTGTATCTTGTAGACCAGGCCCATTGCAAGTTGCTGTACTCTGTCGTCTACTCTAAGCCATCCTAGGTTGTCAAAGTGGGCAGGGGTGAGGTGGGTTCTAGGGGTAAGGACAGGTCAAGCAGTAGTGTGACCAGTTTGTTTTGAGATGTTTGTAATTTTGTTTTTAGCGCCTTTGAGGTGCTTTGGTACCATGAGGTGCAAGCATAGTCATAGTACCCTTGAATGAGTGCTCCTGCCAGAGTCTTCAGTAGAGATGTTCCGATACCATTTTTCCCTTTCCGATCCGATTCCGATTAGGGCTGGGCGATATGACGATATTATATAAATATCGGGTACAGTTCATTAACGATACACTTTTTTAACGTATTGTGGATATCGTGATGTTTTGCCCAAGAGGATTGTGTCGCGTCAATCTGGTCCACACCCGTTCAAACTTTTGAACAACGCCGCCCCCACACACACTACTGCATCAAAGTTACTAATTATTATTAACAAAGGCATTCGTTTTGTGGCATTAACGTTATATAGTTAGTTACACGTTCAATAACATTAGCGTATTTACCCAAACATAGCAACGTCCGATGACGACATAGATAGCAAGCGTTACTGTTCATATCTCAGCCCGTGCGGAGTTGTGCATGCCCATTCTGCGGTCTGTTAATAAAGTTTTCAATCAGACAGATGTATGGAAAGGCTTTTATTATAACATTCGTTGCAATAAAATCATTATGGCTTGTTTAGTCATGCTGCGGTGCGCTGGTAATCACTCGTCTGCCGCAGGGAGCTGTTGTTGTCGTTGAGCTGAGCTCAGCTCTCGTCAAAATCAATTGCGGAAGTAAAAAACGCATAGAGCTTGCCGATTGGTGCTAAGAACAGCAGGGCGGGTTCAATCGGTGTGACGTAATTTGCAGACTCGACTGTCAATCAAAATTATGCTGTTGCCGGCTGAATGATCGAATGAATGAGAACGTTATTAACGATTGCAGAATGGGTACAATACAGTACAGCTCAATACAACAACAGTGGACTGGGGGATGAAGACCAGAAAAAGACTTTCGGCTTTTTTACATAAGGGTCCTCTATTTTCAATTCATCAAAACATTTAGAGACATACAAATATACAGTAGTTTCATAAAAATGCTAAAATGCTATTTATTGATTGATTGATTGATTGATTTAAAACTTTATTAACATATTGCAGAATGGGTACAGTACAGCTCAATACATACAATTGTTAAGGGGATGCAGACCAGAGAAAGTCTTTCGTCTTGTTTACATCAGGGTCCCCCATTTTCAATTAATCATATTTCATATCTAAATCATATAATATCTCATTGCTACATATATGCAATATATAATCTAATAATCTAATAATCTAAATCTAATATATAATATAAAAATGCTAAATGCATGGGTATTTTATTTAGTCTTTAATGTTAGCTTGCAAACTCAAATACTGTCTTGGTAAGCCTCATAATGAATTGTTTGGGGAAAAAAATAAAAACATCGTGATGTGTATCGTGTATCGCCGAAAGGTCAGAAAATATCGTGATATCATATTTAGGCCATATCGCCCAGCCCTAATTCCGATACCTAAGCTTTGGGTATCGGCCGATACCGATATTTATCCGATACCAGTGCATAAAAAAAAATTTAAAAAAAAAATTATATAAATTATACCTTTTTTTTTTTTTTTTTTTTTTTTTTCAGATACTGTTATACTGTTTTTTAGTAATAACTAGAACGTATGGTATTTATTCAACAACAGGTGATTGTATAGATTTGTATTAGTATCATTAATCAATGAGTATGGGCTGCAGCACTGCAGATATACCCTACTCCAATGATCCACACGGACATTAAACGGTGTTGCACTCGCTACTCAGTGGCTCTGCAGATATACCCTATTCAGTCTGTAAGCTAGTGGCAGACGTTCATGTTGTGATTTTTGATGCAAAATAAATATTCAACATTCTCTTTTGAAACTCCGCCTCAGACTCTTATCCTTTGGCACTTGCTGTACTTTGCTTGCAGGTCTGCAGCCATTATTGCTGGATTATGTGAATAGCACCAACTTTAGACACGGTAACGTTATCAAGCTAAGCTAACTGACCTAGCTCGCCTTCCCGCATCGACATTAAGATAACGTTAGTAATAGTCAGCTAACGCTAGTCCGTAGCTACTTAACTTAAATACAATTCACCGTGGGTGCATTATTGTTGATAGACGGTCACGGACAGTGTTAGGTCCTGGAGAAAGGACAGGCGATCATCTGATTTGATGTAACGTTAAAAGCGGATGTTGTTCCAACTAGCTATCTTTCCAGCTAATGCTATCATAACACCAGCCAAACACATCCCGATTCCCGTCCGAGCTCCCCGTCACACCGCACTGTCGGGGACAATGGAATTTAAGAAAGTGTATCTGCTGTTAAAATGACACAGCATCACACTTTAAAACATGTTCATTTTATAATCCTCACTCTCCGCAGGACTCGGCAGGAGATAAATTACATCATGGGATCGGAGGCTAGAATTTACGTGTACTCGCCGATACCGATACTAGCATTTTAGGCAGTATCGGCGGCATTTCCGATACTAGTATCGGTATCGGAACAACTCTAGTCTTCAGGGTATTCCTGTTTACCAGAGAGGAGATCCAGTACAAGAATCTAGTTTGTTGGTTGACTTTTTTTATTACATTGGATGCCATTTTGTCACAGGAAAGATTTGCCTCTAGGATGGAACCTAGGTATGTAATTTCATCTTTCCTTGTGACAATATTGTCACCCACTGTAACTGAGAAGCCGTCGGTCTGGCTGAGTTTGTTATTTGAACCGAAGAGAATGGACTCTGTTTTGCCCAGGTGTAATGATAGTTTATCAGCGAGCCATATGCATATTCTGCCTAGTTCCGAGCTGAGGGTTTTTTCAACCTGTAACTTGTTCTTGTTAGAGACCACCATGGCTCAGTCGTCCGCAAACAGGAACAAGTTGCAGTCACAAGCTGACCACATGTTCTTTGCATAAATTAGGAACAGTAGCAGTCCTAGTATGCTTCCTTGTGGAACACCACAGCTCACTGGGAGGGGGGGGGGGGGATAGGGTACCGTTTACCTCCACCATCTGTTCTCTCCCCTCCAGGTAGGATTGCATCCAGCTCACTGATAGACTATCAAACGTTTCAAAACCAATTGCTTTTAGCTTGTCAATCAGAATGGTGTGATTGACAGTGTCGAAGGCCTTTTGTAGCAGCATGACCATGCCGCAGTATTTTCCCGCGTCCACCTCTTGTTTGATGTGGTCGTTTAAATAGAGAAGGCATGTGTCAGTGGAGTGGGATGTTCTGAAGCCAGATTGGAATTCGTAGATTCGATTTTTTTCCCGCAAGGTACTTTTCGACCTGTTTGTATACTATTTTGTCCACGACTTTCGAGATGGAGGTAAGGATAGAAACAGGCAGGGTTCCCACGGTACCTGGAAAACATGGAATTTATTTTTTCATTTTCCAGGTATGGAAAAGTCATGGAAACTGAGCAAAAGTGAACACTTACATGGAAATTTAAACAGTTGTCCTAGAAAATGTTATTGGATGATGATGTGTAAAATAGTAATCAAATGAAACTATTGAGCACATAATTAAGATGAGTTTATAAAAATCCTTTTACATGTGAACAGCTTTTAGTGTAGATAGAAATGGATGATCCCGTGTTGTAGAGCATGCTCTTGGCATCATATCTGGTATATTGGATGTTGGAATTGATGCAGGCAACCTGGTGATATGGACTTTAAAAGTATAGTTTCGGATTGGTGGACTTCCGGAATAATAAGCGAGAACCGTTGCTCGCGATCTCAATAGAACGGTCAAATACATGCATTTCCCAGCCAACACAGGAGCCTTGACATCTACAGTGAAACTTCTTATGCAAGTAGCTGTGTTTTAACTGTGTGGTAAACCTGGGTGTAGGGCTGGGCGATATGACGATATTATATAAATATCGGGTACAGTTCATTAACGATACACTTTTTCAACGTATCGTGGATATCGTGATGTTTTGCCCAAGAGGATTGTGTCGCGTCAATCTGGTCCACACGTTACTCGTTCATATCTCAGCCTGTGCTGAGATATGCCCATTCCGCGGTCTGTTAATAAAGTTTTCAATCAGACAGATGTATGGAAAGGCTTTTATTATAACATTCGTTGTAGTAAAATCATTATGCCTCATTTAGTCATCCTGTGAAGCACTGGTCTCCTACTCGACGGCCGCGGGAAGCTAACGTTATAGTAGCTTTGTTGACGTTGTTCAGCACACGGGACATTCAGGAAGTCAAAAAATAATAACGCTTGCCGATTGGTGCTAAGAACAGCAGGGCGGGTGCAAGCGGTGTGACGTCATTGGCAGACTCGACTGTCAATCAAAATGATTATGTTTCCGTCAGAATGAATGAATGAAAACTGTATTAAAAGGTTGCAGAATGGGTACAATACAGTACAGGAGGATGAAGACCAGAAAAAGACTTTCGGCTTTTTTACATAAGGGTCCTCCATTTTCAATTCATCAAAACATTTAGAGACATACATATATACAGTAGTTTCATAAAAATGCTAAAATGCTATTTATTTATTTATTGATTGATTGATTTAAAACTTTAACATATTGCAGAATGGGTACAGTACAGCTCAATACATACAATTGTTAAGGGGATGCAGACCAGAGAAAGACTTTAGTCTTGTTTACATCAGGGTCCCCCATTTTCAATTCATCATATTTCATATCTAAATCATATAATATCTCATATGCAATATATAATCTAATCTAAATCTAATATAAAAATGCTAAATGCATGGGTATTTTATTTTGTCTTTAATGTTAGCTTGCAAACTCAAATACTGTCTTGGTAAGCCTCATAATGAATTGTTTGGGGTAAAAAAGAAAAACATCGTGATGTGTATCGTGTATCGCCGAAAGGTCAGAAAATATCGTGATATCATATTTAGGCCATATCGCCCAGCCCTATCTGGGTGTATCAACGTTAGTTAGTAAGCAGTGCAATCTTGCTAGCTATCAGCTTACACTAGAATTGTTGAGGTAATTTTTACCTTGCTTTTAAAATACTAGAAGGCGATAGTTAGTTTTTTTAATTTTTTACAGTTTTTGTATTTTTCTGACATGGGGGCTCAACACTAAATGACAATCAGAAATGTCAAGTTGCATGTTGTTATTCTAACCAGCTTAGTTCTGTTGCATTTCCAATTTATTTATTTAAATTATAAAATGATCAGGAATCGATAAGGGAATCGATAAAGAATCGGATCGATAAGCAGAATCGATAATGGAATCGGACCGATAAAATCTTATCAATTCCCATCCCTAGCGCGCACACACACACACATATGGCACACGCTGATATCTCTGTGAAAACAGCTCTGATTATCCTAAGACTGGTCAAATAGATTCCTTACCTCAGATCAGATGTTCTCCAAAAAGATTATTCCAATTCCTGATCGCCATTCCAAATATCGATTGCGTTTATTGATTCAGCGCTGGGTACTGGAAATACAGATTCCACGCTGTTCTGAGGGTCGGCGAAGACTTGGATCTCTTCGGATGGCTTGCCGGAGAAGTAAAATGAGGAAACTGGATTTCTCCCCCCCCCCCCCCATGTCTTTCATTCAGTCTAATCCAATGGGGTGCAGTACAACAGGGAGAGACGATGGGGGGCGGTATTTTCCCAATGGAGCTCAGAGAGAGTTTGGAGCACTAACGTGAGACTAGATTGATGAAATATGAATTCAAATCGATAATAATTATTTTTTTTTAAAGACAAAAAAAGCGCTATGTCGTCGCTGGCATTCAATGTGTTAACAATTGTGTGTATTGAGCCGTACTGTATTGTACCCATTCTGCAATCTGTTAAGTCGAATTTTCATTCATTCATTCGTTCACTCCATGCAAGGGCCACTGCTCTACATTCACTAGGGATGGGTACCGAATTCGGTACTTTTGAGGTACCGAATCGAAACACGTCGGTACTACAGAGTATCTAATCAAGTGAGATACTGAAAAAAAAAACTTTTTTTTCTTTTTTTTTCATGTCAACGTTCACACGCACAATATATGCTTACCTAGGATTTGACTTTATTCAACAACAAAGCAGTCGGAGCAATGACAAGCCGAAAACTGTCGAAATTGTAGTTATTTGAAGTTTGGATTTTCTTTTTTACGACTGAGGTAGGTAAATTACATTTCTTGAGACTAAAGTACCGAAAAAAGGTACCGTTGGGTACCGGTATCGATTCACAGGTACCGGTTCAAATGTGAAAGGTACCCATCCCTAACATTCACGTTGATCCTATTTAACATGCTCGCCCCCCCCCCCCCCCCCGTCTTCAGGTTCTCCGTTGCGGTCCAGTCAGCGAGGAGGGACTGAGGAGACGACAGCCTGACCACCATGGTGCTGCTGTCCTACGTTAGTGTCCTGGCTGCTGTGGTCATCGTCCTGGTCCAGACGAGAGACTTCCTGCATCCACTGGAGGAGGAGGAGGAGGAGCAGGACAACCATGGCGGCGTCCCGGACGAGTGGGTGTTGCTCCACGTGGTCCAGGGACACATCGCCGCCGGGAACTACAGCTACCTGCGCCTCAACCACGACGGCAGGATCGTGCTGCACATGCGCAGCCTCAAGGTGCCGTGAGGAGATGTGAAGCCCTACCTACCCACATTCAAAACCTCTCTAAAACAGGGGTTCCCAAACTTTTCAGGCCGGGACCCAGAAAATAAGGCGTCAAGAGAGCCGCGGCCCAATGCACATCGTCAGGCTTTTTTTTTTTTTTTTTTTTTTTTAGGTGACCGATTTTTTAAGCCAAATATCACTTCAATCCTAAATTAGTTCAAGTTAGTTATTCATTTATATGTGCTATTTATGAGAGGGCTAACTTGTTGCATAATAATAATAATAATAATAATAATAATAATAATAATAATAATAATAATAATAATAATAATAATAATAATAGCCTCATTAAAATACTATTGTTGCTTCGGTTGTTTTCAGCGTTTTATGTGCATAATCTGTTATTTAGTTTGAAATGTTCGTTGAAATAAGTAGATTTTTCGTTTTTGTTTATTTATTAAGTTAATATAAAACCATATAGTCACATTTTAGAATACAATAGAATATAATTTTAGAATACAACTAGAAACACTGTCCTGGCCTGCTTCTAAGTTCAGTGGCCTGAAAGAAGAAAAAAAAATTATTTGGAAAAATCATCTCGCGGCCCTCCCGTGGCTGCTCGCGGCCCACCTTTGGGTCGCGACCCCGACTTTGGGAACCACTGCTCTAAAAGAGCACCTACGGGAGGCTGCAATTCTAAACTGGCCGTCGTAAATGTCCAAACCCCCCCACCCCCACCCCCTCCTAATAGACGGTCTCCTCCCCACCGTATATATTCTCTCCCACCCACCCACCCCCCCCCTCCTAATGTAGTCTCCTCCCCCTCGTATGTATATATTCTCTGTTAGGATCTATGGGTAACAGTACTGTATATTTGCATATCATATATGTCACAAATGTAACAGTACTTTATACCTGTATGTCCCTATGCCATAAATGTCATGATGTCATAAATGTCACTATGAATTGAAAATGGGGGACCCTGATGTAAACAAGACAAACGTCTTTCTCTGGGTCTGCATCCCCTTAACTCATTCAACGCCAATCACGGAAAAAGTCGGGTTAAAGGATAACTCCACTATTTTGGGAAATTAGCTTATTTAACATCTTCCCTGGAGTTAGACAAGAAGATGCATACCTTTTTTGTCTCTGTGCGTGCATTTTAGCTTTGGGAATAGATGCTCCGTTAGCATAGCTTAGCTTCATCACTGGAAGTGAGGCAGGACAGTAGCCTTACAGTGCCTTACAGTGTATTGCAAGGTCTGACATTGACCAAACTTGATATGCATGACCTTGGTGGGCTCTAGGTCAACTCCTGAAAAGGGGGTCAATGTCAGACTTTGCAATCAAAAGTTAGGGGGCTAATAACCCTTGCCATAATTTCAGTGCGCCCCTAACTTTTGATTGCAAGGTCTGACATTGACCCCCTTTTCAGGAGTTGACCTAGAGCCCACCAAGGTCATGCATATCAAGTTTGGTCAATGTCAGACCTTGCAATACACTGTAAGGCACTGTAAGGCTACTGTCCTGCCTCACTTCCAGTGATGAAGCTAAGCTATGCTAACGGAGCATCTATTCCCAAAGCTAAAATGCACGCACAGAGACAAAAAAGGTATGCATCTTCTTGTCTAACTCCAGGGAAGATGTTAAATAAGCTAATTTCCCAAAATAGTGGAGTTATCCTTTAACTCGTTCAGCGCCAATCACAAAGTCGGGTTTTAATCGTTATTTCTTTTATTAGCTATATCCATTCATTTTCATCCATCCAGCCTGATGTTATCATTGGGAATGGGTCTGAGCTCGCAAAAGGGCAAATACCGCCGCCTACGCCTTCCAGCAGGTATTGCACTCTATTAGAAATGGTGTAGTTTCTTTTCAGGGCCGATCTGAGCCGTACGGGCGGGGTTTAAATACTCAGACGAGGCAGGCCTTTACAACGATGGCATGGTACACTAACCCCGACCGCCCGTTCATGTGTAACGCTCGGTAATGTGGGACGGACCTCCACAAGCACTATTTGGAATGGCGATCAGATAATTGGATTCTTTCTTTTGCATTGCATCAGAGACCAGGTAAGAACACTATAATATATAAAATCTTGCGTTGATCTGATATTTATTTCGATCGCGGCTGCGTGTGTGTGGCTGTGTGCCGTTGAGTGGGAGGAGGTGGCGGGGGAGCCCCGCGGTCCAGGGCCCTTTTCATTCTTGCATGAGGAAGGATAATAATGATAATCTAGCGTTGATTTCAGGAAGATTCGATAATCGGGCGAAAAATGACAACGTGTTTAGTGTATTCCAGAATCACCAAAACTATTCTACTCAAAACGGTACAAAACGGAACAGTACGGATGAAAAAACAATCCGTTTTGTACATGTTGACCTGAAGCAACTCACTGACAATCGACGGGTGTATTAATTTAGACCCATAGCCATAATATAAGATATATCTTAAGCACGTGCAAATCTCGCAGTCCCCCCATTGATTAAAGCGATGGCGTACTAGCGCCCTCTGGCGTATTAAGCGATGGCGCAGAATGAGTTAACAATTGTGTGTATTGAGCCGTACTGTATTGTGCCCCATTCTGAAAATCTGTTTAAAGTAAATAAAGTTTTCATTCATTCACTCACTCAAGGGGGACGCCGACCTGTACGTCTCCGACGAGACCCTGCGGCCCAGCTTCGACACCTACCGGCTGCAGTCGGCGACGTGCGGCCGGGACGCGCTGGTGGTGCCCGGGGACTTCGTGCGCCCCGTGGGCATCGGCATCTACGGCCACCCGTCCCACCGGGAGAGCGAGTTCGAAATGCGGGTGTTTTACGATCAGACTGCGCCCACCCGGGACCCGTTCGACAAAGGCGCCTACCCGTCGTCCGAGAGCGGGGGACAGGGGTCGTCACAGAAACGGCCTCGGGAGTCGGACGAGGAGGACTTCCAAGAGGAGGAGTCCATCTTCTGGACTATTCTGATCGGTCTGCTGAAGATTATACTTGAAATCTTGTTCTGAGAATGGACCCGCGTTGGTCCCTCACGCCGCCGTGACGTGAAGAGACTGGGCTCTTTTTTGACGTACAGTTGGGAGTTCACGAGTGGCTGAAACCTTGACCTCTGTGCTAGTTTTTTTTTTAGATTTGAACTGAGCTAAACCAAGAGAGGGGACATCAAAGGGAATATTTTTGGAGTTTAACTTATTTTCGTAAAATCTTTGATTTAATAATGAAGACAAATTGTTTGCATCAATCAACCTGAGAGTGGAGACTTGATTGGCTTTGAGTCGACGAACCTCTGCCTGTGAAACGACTGAATCAACCACTTTCTGTCTTAGCGTTTGTTGCATATCTACATGATCGAATGGGGCCGTGTCAAAACCCAGCAATGTGATTGTCTGGGTTGTCATTGTTGTTCCCTATTTGGAACCGTCGGTGTCGCACTTTACCACACGTTCTGGGTCGGTGTCACACTTTACCACGCGTTCTGGGTCGGTGTCACACTTTACCACGCGTTCTGGGTCGGTGTCGCACTTTACCACACGTTCTGGGTCGGTGTCACACTTTACCACGCGTTCTGGGTCGGTGTCCACACTTTACCACACGTTCTGGGTCGGTGTCACACATATTTTGAACATCGTTTATTTTTTAGGACTTTTGAACAATATTTTCTTGTCAAAATTGTTTTAATTCAGTCTTTCTTGCTAACAAAAGCCCAAACCAGGGCACTAATTGATAAAAGGTTCTTAGAAACTAAATGTGTGTTTACGACCAAATCCAAGCCAAAATTGTGATTTGTGAATAAGTTGTTGATGTAAAAAAAAAGATTAGCTAAATCTAATTTCTATCGTTATCCAAAGTATGAATGCTATAGATAATATAATCATTATTATTTTTTTTCTTCACATTCTTTGAAATGGTCGTACGATTTAATCTTGGATTAAGTCAAAGAACAGTTCGATAATTGAGGCGCCAGGTCCTCTTGATGTATCTTACCACGACTTAAAGGAACACGCCAACATTAAGGGAAATGCACTTACCATATTTTTGTCCAGAATCTGACAGGAAGAGGGATACAAATTTCCTCTCTGGTTCGTTCAGTAGAAGGCTATCCGGCTGCTGGCTAGCCTAGCTTAGCACAAATGAATGAAACCGGATACGGATCAGCTAGCCAAGCTTAGCACAAATCAATGAAACCGGATACGGATCAGCTAGCCTAGCCGTTGGCCAAAAAAACTTAAGATAGGCTAGTGAGGTCCATATCCACTTCCAATGATTTGTGCTGTGCTAGGCTAGCTGATCCGTATCCACTTCCATTGATTTGTGCTATGCTAGGCTAGCGAGGTCCGTATCCACTTCCATTGATTTGTGCTGTGCTAGGCTAGCTTGCAGCCGGATATCTTTCTACTGAACGCACAGAGGTGTGTGCCTTTTTAACGACATGTTATAGTGTACGGTGGACAATTAGATCCGAGTACCCAAGTCCAGTCACTGAGGTTTAAAGGAAAATGTAAATCACCCTACTGTCACGATAATGAGAGAACTCACTAGTACAATTTCAGAGAGTTTTCCCCCCCAGTCTGATTTCTCCATAGTAAAACTGGGACAAGACATACTCACTGAAATTGTACCTTGTGTTTATTTGATAATCGAGGGGGAAACTACCAATTTGACATCACTGTACTGATACTCATGCATTTAACTATTTGTGGTGGGCCTGTCTGCTGTCCTGCTTGACCGCCACAAATAGATATTTAGGGGAAACACTGGTTCTTAACTTACCCTGTCTACGGTAAAGGTGGCACTACGGTCTCGAAGCGGGAACTATTTAAAAAGGTGGCACTACGGTCTCGAAGCGGGAACTATTTAAAAAGGTGGCACTACGGTCTCGAAGCGGGAACTATTTGTGAAGGCGGCACTACATCTCAAAACGGGAACTATTTATGAAAGCGGCACTACATCTCAAAACAAGAACTATTTGTAAAGGCGGCACTACGGTCACGGCTAGAAATTAAAACGCATTTAGCTGAAATGCATTTTAACTTAGAAAATGTATCATTACACACACAAAAAAAAGTCATCTCTTTTAGGTTTAAGGTGGGCTGTGATGTCTCCAGTTGGGTTAGGTTTATAAACAGCCGGGTAAGGGTTCGTTTTATAAACGGTTAGGTTTATGTTTATAAACAGTGAGGTTAGGGTCATGGTAAGAGTTACCGTACTTTTCGCACTATAAGCCGCACCTGACTATAAGCCGCAGCAGCTAAATTGAATGATGTGTACATATATAAGCCGCACTGGACTATAAGCTGCAGGTGTTTTAATGTTTAATTACCATATGTAATTAGCATTGGGACACAATACTGTCGGACAAATAACAAGAATTAACTCATTTACAAGTTGTATTAAGTTTAGCAAATAAGGGAACAGATAAATAACATTTCAATGCAGTCAAAAAAGCAATATTTAGATTTTTACATTTTCGGGTTTGGTCACGTCGAGTCACATATAAGCCGCACAGTTATATAAGCCGCAGGGTCGAAAAATGGGGGGAAAAGCCGCGGCTTATAGTCCGAAAAGTACGGTAGGTTTATAAACGGGTTACGGTAAGGGTTAGGTTTATAAATGACTTTAAAGGTGAAAGGTCAACAAAACGTGGATACCTTCTAGCCATGAGCCAGCGCTGCTATTACTACCCTATCTGGTGAAAAGGATGTTTGTGATTCAGTTCTATGAGGCGCTCACCGGTGCCTGTTGGACGAGCTCTAGATTTGAACGTCCGTGGATTGGAGTCGAGTTATGCATTTAACAATGTCCGTGTACCGATGAGCAGAAACGTTCAGCAGTGCCTTTTTGATCAGTCACTTTCTGGGCGAATGCAACCCAGAGACTTTTAATAAAGATTTCTAAATAAACTGAAGTAGTTGTCTCCATGCTGTGTTAAAAAATTGTTCTGTTGCATGTCTAACTAACTTAATGTCTCTGGATACCTTTCAGGAACACGTGACTCTCCCTCTCATACACGGGCTCGGAAAGAGAGAGACGTTCAAAATATTATGACATGTCGGAGGACACTTTAGCTGACTCCTTTATCCAAAGCGACTTCGAAATTGTGAACAAGGGGTACATCTCTGGCAGCTACGGGTCAGTGGTGTTGTTAATCAAATAGTAACAAGCTTGAGTGTTACATTATATGCATAGTATATAGACGGCATGATTTATTGATTGAAAAGTTTATTAACAGATTGCAGAATGGGTACTGTACAGCTCAATACATACAATTGTTAAGGGGATGCAGACCAGAGAAATACTTTCGTCTTGTTTACATCAGGGTCCCCCATTTTCAATTCATCATAACATATATGACATACAGATAGACAGTACTGCTACATCTATACATTTATGACATATCAGATTTGCAAATACAGTACTGTTTGTGATACAAAAGTGTCCAGAAAAGGAGTGTATATACATTTGGCGTAGAAACTGTACATTGGAGGAGGTTGGTTGGGTGGGGTGGGGTTGGGTGGGTTGGGTGAGGGCTGTACATTGGAGGTGGGGGGGGGGGGGGGTTGGGTAGGGGACACACACATTTTACACTGTACATTGGAATATTGACAAAGCCTTACTTGGTCATTTACTGTACAACTAGGTTAGGACATTTGTTGGGGCCAGTTTCGAATTGCAGTCTCACGTAGGTGTTTTTTGAGAGTTTTTGAAAGTGGGTAGTGATTCACATTCCTTTACAGCTTTGGGTAGGGCGTTCCACATTGATGTGGCATAATTGCGAAACGTGTTTAGTCCCTTGTTTGAGCCGAATCTGGGTTTTACATGATTTGTGGAGCTCCCTCTGGTGTTGTGATCGTGGTATTCACTGACCTTTGGGAAGTATTTTGACATGTACATGGGTACCTTGGTCGCGTAGTGTATCTTGTGTATGATAGGTAGTAGTAACAAGCTTGAGTGTTACATTATATGCATAGTATATAGACGGCATGATAGGTAGTAGTACTGTATAAGTATAGTAGTAAAAAGACAGTAGAAGGTTTGTATTTAATCTTTTTATTGTTTGAAGAAGTGTGTTTTTAGTCAAACCTGGAAAATTGGCCCGGTTTCAGCTGTTCTGACTGGTGGGGAGTTCGTTCCACCATCGTGGAGTGAGGACCAAGAATAGCCTGCTTCTCTTTGATGACCCCCCCCCCCCAGGAGCTCGGATAGGAGTGGGTCTGAGGCAGTCAGCACTGTTGTTAGTATGAATTAACCTTAAAGGAACATGCCAACATTATCGTGTGGCAGTACTACCAAACGGTTAACCCTTTCACTGCAAGCATACACAGAACCCTTTCACTGCCACACAACAGCCCGTTAAGAGAATGCATTGTACATACATTTATCATTTTCTGTGCCACATTCTATACTGATTTGGGCTCATATTGTGATTAAATGAACATGAAAGGTGTTCCACACAAAATCAAAGTGTATTTTTAATAAAGATCTTCAGGGGATACAATGTTTCTTTTTATACTTTCAAATTAAACATCTGCTGTGGCTTCTGATGTATACAGTGTAATCAGGGTGACTGGATGTTTGTTTTTAATCTGAAAATATAATCTCTGTGTACCATCAGAACTTTAGTCCCGTCTGGGCCCCAGTCTTGGTAGAATCAAAGGTGTGGAGGTTTTTGATTGATTGAAAAGTTTATTAACAGATTGCAGAATGGGTACAGTACAGTACAGCTCAATACATACAATTGTTAAGGGGATGCAGACCAGAGAAAGACTTTCGTCTTGTTTACATCAGGGTCCCCCATTTTCAAATCATCAGGTCCGTTAATAATCCCAGCAACGGGGTAAACGGTAGGTAATTAGAACCGTTCTCCTCTCCTGTTGACACGAGAAGGAGGACAAACTGTCACATCGATGCCAAAACAAACCGCTCGTACACAATCTGCAAACCCCCCGAGACGACCACTGGGGGGCACAGTGGCGTTACCGGTCTGACTGAGGCTATGGTTAGACTAGTGTATTCCTGGCGTTTTTTTAGACGTTTTTGACGACGTTTGATGTCCTATCTACACAGAAATGCGTTTTTTGGCGTTTTTTTGTGGATACGGCTGAAACGCAAAATTGTGTTTGCGTTTGGAGATACGCAAAAAAAACGCTTCGACAACCGTGTAGGCAGCACGGAGCAGTTGTTGCGAAAACGCCCATGCGCAGTAGATACCATCTGCGTGCCCTTCCTGTGTACAGTGTGTGTGTTTGGGGCAGAGCTCCGTGTCCCAAATAGCTTCAGCTACCATGTGTTGTCAAGTTATTGTTATAAGGACCCCAGTCCAAGCTACAACAGTCTGCATTCCCTTAACAATTGTTTGTATTGAGCCGTATTGTATTGTACCCATATGCAATATGTTAAATAAAGTTTACATCCATTCATTCTGCTAGCATTACCGATTGCATGAGCAGCTGGCTAACGTGAGCTATCAGGATTCAGACCCTGTTAGCTCAGAGTTCCTCTTTCAACTTAACAAGCATTAAACAAAATGGCCCAGTCATCTATTCACCTTTGTTTAATACACACAGCGTTGTCTCTAATGTTATCTAACTACTGATAGCTCGCGATATCATCAGTTTTGTTGCTGGCTAAGTAGCGTGAGCTAACGTTAGCTTCTAGCCACAATGCTATATTGTTATAATGGCATACTCCATTGACGTTAGCATGCAGCTAACAATGCTACCGACTCCGAGCGTTCTTTAGCCTAAACTATCCGCTCTTGGTGGTCACTTGTGTTGATGTTAGTTTTGTTTCATCAACAAATGACAGGCAGAACACACAGTGAATGTATCCGTTTTGTTTATTGCACTTTTATTAGGCTTTGCTGAAAAATTATTGCTGCATTGAGTAAAGCAAGATGGTGGCGCGGCATAGGCGCCTGCCTTATTGACACTAGGCTTGTTCAAGATGGATTTCGGTTTGCCTCGACTAGTAGACGAGAGTAGCCGAGTGAAGCCGGGGGAGGAGTTAAGAGGGCGGACACTGCCGATTTCACGAGAGCCTCTCGCCTAGTCTCGCGCGGCAGATACGCTTTCACGTCACCACACACACATTACACACCTGTCCAGCTCATTATAATGCAATGGCCGTGTGCAAAATTAGATCAGATTCAAATGTACAGCACACCATATACTGCTACAGTGGAATATACTATTCATGATATACCATAATGTATACCATCTTGTTGCGCGCTCCTGGCCGCACGCACACACAACACACTGCTGTATGTGTGTGTGCGTGTGTGTCTGACAGCTGAATGAATGAATGAATGAAAACTTTATTTAACAGATTGCAGAATGGGTACAATACAGTACGGCTCAATACATACAATTGTTAAGGGGATGCAGACCTGAGAAAGACGTTTGTCTTGTTTCCATCAGGGTCCCCCATTTTCAATTCATATAGACATTTATGACATACATAACATACATGACATTTATGGCATAGGGACATATAGGTATTTAGTACTGATACATTTGTGACATAGGCGGTATTCAAATATACAGTACTGTTACCCCTAGATCCTGACAGAGTATATACATATGATGGGGAGGGGACTGTACATTAGGAGGGGGTGGGTGGGTGGGAGGGGAATATACATACGGCGGGGAGGGAATATATACATGCGGTGGGGAGGAGACTGTCTATTAGGAGGTGGTGGGGGTTTTGGGCATTTACGGTGGCCAGTTTCGAATTGCAGCCTCCCGTAGGTGCTCTTTAAGAGCGGTTTTGAATGTGGGCAGGGATTCACATTCCTTTACAGCTTTGGGTAGGGCGTTCCACATTGTTGTGGCATAATTGCGAAACGTGTTTAGTCCCTTGTTTGAGCCGAATCTGGGTTTAACATGATTTGTTGAGCTTCCTCTGGTGTAGTGGTTGTGGTATTCACTGACCTTTGGGAAGTATTTTGACATGTACATGGGCACCCCGGTCGTATAGTGTATCTTGTAGACCAGGCCCATTGCAAGTTGCTGTACTCTGTCGTCTACTCTAAGCCATCCTAGGTTGGCAAAGTGGGCAGGGGTGAGGTGGGTTCTGGGGTTCAGGTCAAGTAGTAGTCTGACCAGTTTGTTTTGTGATGTTTGTAATTTTGTTTTAAGCGCCTTTGAGGTGCTTTGGTACCATGAGGTGCACGCATAGTCATAGTACCCTTGAATGAGTGCTCCTGCCAGAGTCCTCAGGGTATTCTTGTTTACCAGAGAGGAGATCCGGTACAAGAATCTAGTTCGTTGGTTGACTTTTTTTATTACATTGGATGCCATTTTGTCACAGGAAAGATTTGCCTCTAGGATGGAACCCAGGTAGGTAATTTCGTCTTTCCTTGTGACAATAAGTTTGAAGCTTGAAGTTTATCATGATGATATGATGATAAGTTGATAACGCATAACATAATAAAGTTTTCAATCAATCAAACGTCTCATAGCTCCCTGGCTGTCACATGGCTGGTGACTGACAACTTTTCTGAGCCAATAGGCGCTTTGCGCGACCGTAGCAAGTCGCTTCCCAGCCGGGAGCAGCCGGCAGCAGCCGGCTGAGAGGTACTGTGGAGCCTTGCTCTGATGGCTGCGCGCGGCTCGCTCCCGCGGGAGTTCCGCGCCTCGCCTCGTCAGAATTTCAGAGCAAATCGGACAACATTCTAAGTCTAACCGTCATGCAACGCGCTTGGCGAGGCCGTAGTAAAACCTGCGCAGATCTGCGTCCGCCTATCCCATCTTGAACAAGCCTATTTTCTTTTGCTGGAGCTTCCACCAGGAAGTGTATGAGGTGCACAGTGGTGGAAATGAACGATAGGATGAAAGGATATTCTCCCCTATTCACCTGCAGTGTCGACTCCTGCCACCAGGAGAAGGTACTTTCCCTAGAAGCGCCATATCAAACTCTTTTTCTTTTACCTTTATTTACCAGGGTAGGTTCTCTGAGCACAAATGTTCTTTTTCAGTAATGCCCTGCTTCACATTCACACAGTTCCATTCACACCTGGGAGCTGCCCAGTACAACCACAGTCTGACACCTGGGAGCTGCTCAGTACAACCACAGTCTGACACCTGGGAGCTGCCCAGTACAACCACAGTCTGACACCTGGGAGCTGCCCAGTACAACCACAGTCTGACACCTGGGAGCTGCCCAGTACAACCACAGTCTGACACCTGGGAGCTGCCCAGTACAACCACAGTCTGACACCTGGGAGCTGCCCAGTACAACCACAGTCTGACACCTGGGAGCTGCCCAGTACAACCACAGTCTGACACCTGGGAGCTGCCCAGTACAACCACAGTCTGACACCGGTGGCCACTGAGCAACTCCACTGGAGCAGTTGAGGGTTAAGTGCCTTGCTCAAGGGCACTTCAGCGGTTGGTATTGAGGGTATGGGAGAGAGTTATCAGGGTTCCCACGGTACCTGGAAAACATGGAATTTATTTTTTCATTTTCCAGGTATGGAAAAGTCATGGAAACTGAGCAAAAGTGAACACTTACATGGAAATTTAAACAGTTGTTTAAAAATGTTATTGGATGATGTGTAAAATAGTAATCAAATGAAACTATTGAGCACATAATTAAGATGAGTTTATAAAAACCCTTTTACATGTGAACAGCTTTTAGTGTAGATAGAAATGGATGATCCCGTGTTGTAGATCATGCTCTTGGCATCATATCTGGTATATTGGATGTTGGAATTGATGCAGGCAACCTGGTGATATGGACTTTAAAAGTATAGTTTCGGATTGGTGGACTTCCGGAATAATAACCGAGAACCGTTGCTCGCATACATGCATTTCCCAGCCAACACAGGAGCCTTGACATCTACAGTGAAACTTCTTATGCAAGTAGCTGTGTTTTAACTGTGTGGTAAACCTGGGTGTATCAACGTTAGTTAGTAAGCAGTGCAATCTTGCTAGCTATCAGCTTACACTAGAATTGTTGAGGTAATTTTTACCTTGCTTTTAAAATACTAGAACTATGTTTGATCCCCATATGTACTATTTCACTCATTGACTTTTCCTAAAACCGTGTTAGTCACCACATTTGGGGGAGTTTGTTTTGAATTTGGATTCATTAATGAATAATGATGGTTAGCAAGCACATGCAGTACAAACTTACTAGCCAACATTCAGCTTGCTAACTAACTGAATGAATGAAATTAATGAATGAAAACTTTATTTAACAGATTGCAGAATGGGTACAATACAGTACAGCTCAATACACACAATTGTTAAGGGAATGCAGACCTGAGAAAGACGTTTGTCTTGTTTACATCAGGGTCCCCCATTTTCAATTCATATATAGACATTTATGACATAATAATAATAATAATAATAATAATAATAATAATAATAATAATAATAATAATAATAATAATAATAATAATAATAATAATAATAATAATAATAATAATAATAATAATAACTTTATTTGTATAGCACTTTTCATACAGAGGTTGCAGTTCAAAGTGCTTCACAACAGTAAAAAATACAGACATAAGCGGGCATAAAAAAGATAGGTAGCAAGGTATGGCAAATCACAGTGTTTCACATTAGGATCTAGCATCCCAATAGGCTCTCCGCTAAGGGCTCTACAGTGCGACCCTAAAAATAATTGTGTGCGAAAACTGCGAACCTCAAAAACCAATTACGCGCACGGTGTGCGAACTGCTGATGACAGCCTAAGTCGTACTTTTTATTTTTCCACTGAGAATCGTTAAAAAACTACAAGTCCCACATTGCGACCACCGTAACACTTCCGGGATTCTGAAATCAGGGAGGAGATTGCGGGGGGGGGTCAAATGAATGAATGTGGACGAGAGCCGTGATGTAAGTGGTTGCCGATACGGCTGTGGGGGTGCTGGAGACATGATCGAATAGACGTTTATGCACCTCGCTCTCCTGAACACGGCGTGACCCATTCCTAATCGCTCAGAATTAAATCGGCACAGAAAAAGCCCATTTTAAAGCACCTATTCCGCATAGCGAGGCCTTTAACCTTGAACTGAAGAGCCTGGACTGGTCAGATGAACTCAATGGTACACTGGTTGAAGAAACATGGCTTGGCTTCAAAACCAAATTTTCAACGATACTAAACAACATGGCCCCCCTAAGAACCACTAGGGTAAAAAATCGCGCTGAGCCGTGGATGCACGCTGAAATACTGACCGCTATGAAAACCAGAGACAAAAAATGCTCTGAGTTTCGTAAAAGTCAGTCAAAGCTTAACATAAGCACGAGCAGTGAACTCCAAGCCCACGTGACTGAACTAGAAAGAAACAGACTAAGAAATGATGTAAACTCCATGATCAAAACAGCAAAGAAAAAATTCATCAATGACAAAACCGAGGAAAACAAAAACAAACCGTGTGAACTTTGGAAATTACTCAATAACCAACTAGGCTGCAGTAAAAAACTTAAAACCAGATTCTCAAACATAAACATAAAGACGGACAACACGCTCATCACAGAAAAGCTGGATGTAGCCAATTACTTAAATAGTTTCTTCACAAACATAGCCACAACACTGGTAAACAAACTACCCTCCCACTCAGGGCATTATGGGGTAGAACACATAGTAGCATACTACAAGAACCTAGGGGTCCACAAAGACGACTTCAAACTGGAAATGGTAACAACAGATGAGGTACTCAAAAAACTGAGCGCCCTCCAACCCAACAAGGCCACTGGCCATGACAACATCCCCTCCAAATTCCTCAGAGACTCAGCAGCCGCCATCACCCCAGTCATCACACACATAATAAACCTCTCCATAAAACAGGGACACGTCCCCAAGGACTTCAAAATTGCGAGAGTGACCCCTCTGCACAAAAAAGGCAGTAAATTAGACCCAGGCAACTACCGCCCTGTTTCTATCCTTACCTCCATCTCGAAAGTCATGGAAAAAATTGTATACGAACAGGTCGAAAAATACCTTGCGGAAAAAAATCTAATTACGAATTCCAATCTGGCTTCAGAACATCCCACTCCACTGACACATGCCTTCTCTATTTAAACGACCACATCAAACAAGAGGTGGACGCGGGCAAATACTGCGGCATGGTCATGCTGGACCTACAAAAGGCCTTCGACACTGTCAATCACACCATTCTGATTGACAAGCTAAAAGCAATTGGTTTTGATAGTCTATCAGTGAGCTGGATGCAATCCTACCTGGAGGGGAGAGAGCAGATGGTGGAGGTAAACGGTACCCTATCCCCCCCCCTCACAGTAAACTGTGGTGTTCCACAAGGAAGCATACTAGGTCCGCTACTGTTCCTAATTTATGCAAATGACATGTCGTCAGCTTGTGACTGCAACTTGTTCCTGTTTGCGGACGACTCAGCCCTGCTGGTCTCTGACAAGAACAAGTTACAGGTTGAAAAAACCCTCAGCTCAGAACTAGGCAAAATCTGCATATGGCTCGCTGATAACAAACTATCATTACACATGGGCAAAACAGAGTCCATTCTCTTCGGTTCAAATAACAAACTCAGCAAGACCGACGGCTTCTCAGTTACAGTGGGTGACAATATTGTCACAAGGAAAGAAGATATTACCTACCTGGGTTCCATCCTAGAGGCAAATCTTTCCTGTGACAAAATGGCATCCAATGTAATAAAAAAAGTCAACCAACGAACTCGATTCTTGTACCGGATCTCCTCACTGGTAAACAAGAATACCCTGAAGACTCTAGCAGGAGCACTCATTCAAGGGTACTACGACTATGCTTGCACCTCATGGTACCAAAGCACCTCAAAGGCGCTAAAAACAAAATTACAAACATCTCAAAACAAACTGGTCAGACTACTGCTTGACCTTACTCCTAGAACCCACCTCACCCCTGCCCACTTTGACAACCTAGGATGGCTTAGAGTAGACGACAGAGTACAGCAACTTGCAATGGGCCTGGTCTACAAGATACACTACACGACCAAGGTACCCATGTACATGACAAAATACTTCCCAAAGGTCAGTGAATACCACGATCACAACACCAGAGGGAGCTCCACAAATCATGTTAAACCCAGATTCGGCTCAAACAAGGGACTAAACACGTTTCGCAATTATGCCACATCAATGTGGAACGCCCTACCCAAAGCTGTAAAGGAATGTGAATCACTACCCACTTTCAAAAACACTCTCAAAAAACACCTAAGGGAGACTGCAACCCGAAACTGGCCCCTGTAAATGTCCGAACACAACCCCCTCCAATGTACAGTAAATTACCAAGTATGGTCTTGTCAATAATCCAATGTACAGTGTTGTTTGTACAGTTGTACAGTGTCCCCCACCCACCCCTCCTACCCAACCCCCCCCCCTCACTCCTACCCAACCCCCCCCCCCCCCCCCCCACTCCTAACAGCACCCCCACAGCCGTATCGGCAACCACTTACATCACGGCTCTCGTCCACATTCATTCATATGCTCCCCCGCAATCTCCTCCCCGATTTCAATGTAACGCGGAAGTGTAGTGGTCTATCACAGTAGAGTGAAGTGACTGGTTTCATGGGAAATAAAGCAAATTACCAATCGGAAGCTCTCATTTGGCTTGTTTACTTCCTGAAACTCCGCCATTGCGATCAGGGCTCTCGTTTTCCGAGACACTAACTTATTATAGTCTCTCTCTTACCAATAGCAATAGATTTTAGAACACCTAGATTTATCGATAGCAATAGTAATATAACGTTAATGCAACAAAACGAATGCCTTGCTTTGTTAATCATAACGTTGATGCAGTAGCGTATGTCGGTGTGTTGGCTGTAACGGACATGACAATAACGTGTACACATTAAAATTGCGATAATATATTCTAACATTTTCAAATCGATGCAGTTGAATTTCCCCCTTAGGATCGATGCATTGTTACACCCCTACACCAAAGTCACTGGCCCACTCAGCCCACTGTGTATCTGTGTGTATAATAACTTGGCTAGCGTTATCAACAGCAGAGGTGGGCAATGGGTCCAGCTGCAGCGCCGGAGTGCAAGCGGTTTGATGTAATTGGCAGACTCGACTGTCAATCAATGGTCTACCTGACACGCAAACTCAAACAATGTTTCTGTACTGGAGGTGTACAGTATTTCAATAGGCAACCCTGAAAGGATTATTTTTCTAGAAGAGCAACACAGCCAAAACATAAGCATTGTATGCATAAAAGGGGCTAAAGTTAAGTGACTGAACCTTTTGTAGCAGTAGTTTGATTTGATAGTTTATTTGATAGGGACAGCACATGTTAATGAACATCAAGTACAAAATACAAAATGTAAACATGCAGGGTTGTAGCAAGAGCTAATTTACACACATGCACGCACAGTACAAATATACATTTATTTTTGAAAAAAAAAAAAAAACTGTTACTTGAAATATTTTCACTGTGCTCTTAATTTTTTTTGGGTGCTCCTAAATTTCTTTGTGTGCTCCTAAACTTTTTCATTTAGGAGCACATGTGCTCCTTGGGAAAAAGGTTAGCGTAGAGCCCTTACAGTTTTCAGTAACACAAATAATAAAAATAGTTTATACATACACAACATACATGACATTTATGGCATAGGGACATATAGGTATTTAGTACTGATACATTTGTGACATAAACGGTATTCAAATATACAGTACTGTAACCCCTAGATCCTGACAGAGTATATACATATGATGGGGAGGGGACTGTACATTAGGAGGGGGTGGGTGGGTGGGAGAGAAATATACATACGGCGGGGAGGGAATATATACATGCGGTGGGGAGGAGACTGTCTATTATAGTCCATGGGCCAGACCAGATATCGGTGCCACTCAGGGTGAATAAACTTACATATAATTTTTTCAAAGATCTATGTCTGTAGATTATATTTTTGTATGATAGCCGTTCCAGAGTGGTAGCTTTATCATAATTATCAAGTCATGAAGTATACCCACCCCCTCAGGAAATTGCATTTCAGATGCTGGCGCATATCCTGTTTAGATTCACGTAGAGGACATCTGTCAATGTTTCACAATATTGTGTTTGGTATCATTTTAAAGGGGACTATGTCATCTTTCATTCAAGCTAAGTTGTGAATCTTTCTGACCATTATAGAGGTCACTGGAGCTCTATGAACAGTCAACAACACACATTTTTACACGATTTTTGCCTAAATGATATACTATCTTTTAGCATTGTGTCATCTAGGAGCAACAGAGACACAAAATACAATATCTACAACACTCTCAGGACCATAAGGATTCAGGAAATGTCTAATATGCCTATACTATTTCATTTTTACAGGTCATTGTTCTTAAATTAGAAAAGCAGTATTAGGCTCCTATTAAACTATACAGAACAGCCACTATAGTCTAGAATGGAAACATTCTAGTCGTGATTTGTGAACAATAAACCATGCCTAGGGGGGTCTAACGACCACCCCTAGGCATGGTTTATTGTTCACAAACCACTCCTGCGCGTGATGTAATGCTTAAGTACAATGTTCGATGCATAATAGACAACAATATTTATTGTTAAGGTTCAAACTATATGTTTTCATATGCACTGGATATCATGGACTGGATATCTTCTTTGTTGACACAACATTCAAGTATTTTTTTCTATTTGTATTTTGTACCCTAAACTACTAATCATCATCATCATCATCACTAAAACTATTGTCAAAGTCTATCTCTTCGATCTCCATCTCTTCCTCCTCCTCATCAGACTCGTACTCTCCATCCTCCTCATCCATGTTATTTTTTGCGTAATCTGCCTCCTTATCAAGAGCTTCTTGCTCTTCTGACTCCACTTTCTAGGCCAGTACCTCAACAAGAGGAGGACAGAGGATGGGTCCAACCGTCCAGACAGGTTCTAACACCTCCTCATCCATTGTTTTTCCCAGTCCATACTTTGATCATAGGCTTTGGGCCTCTTGAATATTGGCTGTTCTGCTCTTTTGTAGCAGGCGACTATGAAGTTGGCTCGCTGTACATGTGGGATGAGACAGACCTTGGGGGGAGGCAGGCGTTCAATGTCTACTTTGGAGTTTGCATCCAAGACTTTATCAGCACCCATCATTTTCTGCAGCATCTTGGCTCACACAGCATCAACTGACTTCATCCAACCATGGCCATCCATAATGCATGTGAAGGACTCCATCTCCTGTTGGAGCTCATCTGTTACCAGTAACAATGCGCCAAGCTAACTAAAAGCCTTCTGGAATCTAGGGTTCTTCTGCAGATTATTCAACGGATTCACCTGTCTCTTTCATTTGAAAGCGCTGGCACAGTCATCCCCAGAAAAGTCATAGTATCCCAGCAGAGTGCTGCAGTACTCGAGTCCAGAGACTCAATGCACTACATTTCAGTAAAAAGGGAAAATAGATGTGATATATGTTTTTTTCAGCATGTTTTGCTTTTTCTGTCCTGAAATTTAATCAAGATGTGTTTGAATCTTAAAAATAACAATTGTACTGAATTCCATGTAGAAATGTGTGTTGTTGACTGTTCAAAGAGCTCCAGTGACCTCTATATTGGTCAGAATCTTAGCTTGAATGAAAGATGACATAGTCCCCTTTAAAATGATACCAAACACAATATTGTGAAACATTGACAGATGTCCTCTACGTGAGTCTAAACAGGATATGCACCAGCATCTGAAATGCAATTTCCTGAGGGTGTAGGTATACTTCATGACTTGATAATTATGATAAAGCTACCACTCTGGAAGGGCTATCATACAAAAATATCATCTACAGACATAGATCTTTGAAAAAATGATATGTACGTTTATTCACCCTGAGTGGCACCGACAAGTGAAATTTTGGCCTCTGGCCCATGGACTATTAGGAGGTGGTGGGGGTTTTGGGCATTTACGGTGGCCAGTTTTGAATTGCAGCCTCCCGTAGGTGCTCTTTAAGAGCGGTTTTGAATGTGGGTAGGGACTAGCTTGCATTGCTAGCTAACTACCAATACATTTTCACATTAGGCTGTGACATTACTTCTATACTAGTCCAGTGGTTCCCAAACCTCTCCTCGAGACACCCCAGCCGTTCCATGTATTTGTTAAATTCCACCACCAGCACACCTGATTCAACTAATAAAGGGCTAGTTAAGTTGAATCAGGTGTGCTGGTGTTGGAATTTAACAAATACATTGAACGGCTCGGGTGCTTCGAGGAGAGGATTGGGAAGCACTAGTCTAGTCGATTTTGTGTTTTGAGCACAAATTTCATCATAGATCTAGCCTCTTTATTTTGCTCTCAAAGTGCACCAGATTGATGCATTTAACTTTAAAATGTACAACAACAAACAAAAACAAAAAAACAGCGGACCCCCCTAGAGGGTCGGAGGTTCACCCCCCATAGTCTCTGAAAATCCTGTGGGAAACACTGTGTAAATATCCCTTACATACTCTTACTAGTTACGCTGCTGGCCAGTAGCACTACTACCGTCTACTGTCTTTATACCTGTATCACTGTACATACATCTGATTAACACTATTACTCAGTAGTACTAATTTATATATTGTATACCCAGTTTAATCACATGTACAAACGTATTACATTTGCACTCTGGTTGGCTGTCAAAATGATTTTCGTTGTACTGTACTTATGCTGTATGATGACAATACATTTGAATCTAAATCGAATCTAATTTCATTCTAATCTAACCATGATGATGTCTCATGATATACTCCTGTGTTCACAATAACGTTTTCACCGCACAAAAGATGAAGGGTCGGTGAAAAAACGTCACAACTCGTAAACTCTGGTAACTGCCAGAGTTCTTTTTTTAACCACTTGGTCGGGCCGTTCGAGAGCGACTTGATTGATTGAAAACTTTATTAACAGATTGCAGAATGGGTACAATACAGTACGGCTCAATACACACAATTGTTAAGGGGATGCAGACCAGAGAAAGACTTTCGTCTTGTTTACATCAGGGTCCCCCATTTTCAATGCATCATAACATATATGACATACAGATAGACAGTACTGCTACATCTATACATTTATGACATATCAGATTTGCAAATACAGTACTGTTTGTGATACAAAAAGAGTCTAGAAAAGAGAGTATATACATTTGACGTAGAAACTGTACATTGGAGGAGGTTGGGTAGGTGGTGGGGGGGGGGGTGAGGGGGGGGACTGTACATTGGAGGTGGTTGGGTGGGTGGGGTAGGTGGGGTGGACATACGCCTGCCTAAACAGGTGGGTTTTAAATGTGATAATGGAGTCAATGTTCCTGATGTCGGGGGGGGGGGAGCGAGTTCCAGAGGCGAGGGGCAGAGCGGCTGAAGGCTCTATACCCCATGGTGGACAGACAGGCTATCTATACTATATATAGATATAGTATCTAAAGATATGTAAAAGGATTATATGCAGTTATATACAGACAGATGTGGATAAATATATAATATATCATATATCAGTATGTGTATCAGAATCAGAAAGGTCTTTATTGCCAAGTATAGTTTACACATTACACGTTTTGGTGCGACATTAACGGACAGACAAATAAGGTACAATAAAATAAAAAGGTACAATAAAATAAAATGGAATATAAACTAAATTAAAATAGAAGCACAATAAAATAGAATAGAATGATAAAATAGGCCAGGGCTGTAAAGGTATATACACTAATTAGAATAAAAATAACAATACAGTGGGATGGAATATTTATAATTGGATTATATATACACGGTATATACAGCATTATTGTACATGCCATTTGATTTTGATTTTATTTGATTAGGGATCCCCATTAGCTGGTGCGATAGCAACCAGCTAGTCTTCCTGGGGTCCACACACAAAAAAACATACAAAAACAATCACTATTGCAAAATCAAAATGATTAAAAGTCAGTACACACAATGCATAATGAACCTACTGTAACAATTAAGATAGTTAAAATTACATTAGTGTAAAACAAAAACAAAAAGTTACTTTACAGTGTTAAAAACAATTTAAAAACAAGTTAAGATTCTTTTTAAAGGTGAATCTACTGTAAATGCAGCAGAGGTTCCGAGGCAGGCCATTCCAAAGAGTTAATGCTCTAAAAATAAAAGATCTCCCCAAAGCGCTGGTTCTAGGACCTGGCAATTCAAGCTGCCCACTACTGGAACCTCTAGTGTAATGCTCGTGCACAGTAATACTAAAAACAATCATACAGAGTTATAATGCAGGTGTATAAGCAGACATGCTGGGATTCCTGAAAATCTCCTCAAACCACTTGCATCGAGAAAGAAAGGTTGAATAATGTCACAGAATCTGCTGCCTTGCATCTGGTTGGTGCTGACTTCACGACACCTAACGCAACCCGAACGCTATCCCCTGATTGATTGAAAACTTTAATTAACAGATTGCAGAATGGGTACAGTACAGTACATCTCAATACACACAATTGTTAAGGGGATGCAGACCAGAGAAAGACTTTCGTCTTGTTTACATCATTTTCAATTCATAATGACATTTATGACATACACAATATACAGATATAAAAATCTAATCTAATCATCTAATCTAAACTAATACACGAGACCCGCTCTTCTTGGAACCAAGTAAGGTTTCGTCGATAATCCAATGTACACTGTCACTTACCCCCCACCCCGCCTACCCAACCCCCTCGGCCCACCCACCACCTCCTACTTTTCGTATCACAAACAGTACTGTATTTGCAAATCTGGTATGTCATAAATGTATAGATGTAGCAGTACTGTATATCTGTATGTCATGTATGTCTGAATTGAAAATGGGGGACCCTGATGTAAACAAGACGAAAGTATTTCTCTGGTCTGCATCCCCTTAACAATTGTATGTATTGAGCTGTACTGTACTGTACCCATTCTGCAATCTGTTAATAAAGTTTTCAACCAATCAATCAATCAACAACACAGAATAATGTAAACAACACAGAATAATGTTATGCTAAGCTTAACCGGCGAAATAACTTGCCGTCACACGATAGGCGCGACCAGAAACGTCAGTGGCCAATCAGAGCGCAAAACGCGAACGCGGCAGCAAACATTAGGCCGCCTGAACGCGTGCGTGCTACTCGCAGGACTCAGTTAGCCGCCGCGTCATCACCAGCAGCAGCGCGTCACCAGCAGCGCGTCACCAGCAGGAAGCTAACTGTGTAGCTGCTGGTAACGTTAACCTCAGGACTGAGAGGACTCCTGCTGCAGCTAGTAGTAGTATCATAGCTAGCGTTACACACCACACAGTCTTCCGCTTCTACATCCTACACTTTAGTCAACAACGACTGTTTACGTTACGTTTATATATAGCATCGCAACAACAAAAACAAAAAAAAAGGCAAAAGAAGGGCAAGTTGTTGCCACAACAGCACTTTCCATTCATGTTGTTTCCGAGGACAAGACTCGCAATCCTCGAAAACCGGGTAAGTTGTTATGGTAATAATAATTAGCTTAGTTTCGTGTGTGATGCTAGCCTTATTAATAACGTTACCCGGGACTCTGTGAAGCTGCTACCTAAGAGATATATATACATACACACGCTTTATTAACGTTACTAGAACTAGCTTTTTTTTTTACTACTTTGGTGTGTTGGTATCTGGGCCCGCAACACACACAGTTCCAAACTCCAGCCAGGAGACAGACACACACACACACACTGACATTCCATGGCAGAGGTTGCACCCCCCCCTGACAGTCTCAAATGGCTGCTTTACTGTGTTAAGATAGTTACTATATAAGTGGCTTTTGTGTTCAACAAGTTTGATTTGTGCCACAAAGCCGTAGCTAGCAGTACTAGCTGGCTGGTGGCATTGGTATCTCTGGTTGCTTCACAAACGTACACGTCGTTAACCCTTTCACTGCGCCACATGACAGAAGGTTAACCCCCGTCGGTTGTGTTTGTGTGATAGTGAAAGGGTTAACCGACTGTCGTGTGGCAGTGAAAGGGTTAACCGGCTGTCGTGTGGCTGTGGGAAGGGTTAACCTTCTGTGTATTGTCGCGGTGAAAGGGTTAACCGGTTTGGTACTAGTGTGGCAGTGAAAGGGTTAACCGGCTGTTGTGTGGCTGTGGGAAGGGTTAACCTTCTGTGTATTGTCGCAGGGAAAGGGTTAACCGTTTTGGTAGTGAAGGGGTTAAGTGTGTGTGGCGAAGGTAGAGTGGAGAGTTTAAACCCAGGCCTTTAGCGGCGGATACCTATTTCCTTGTGAACCCCACCCCGCCTGGTGGCTACACACCTTTCAGTGAGCTTGACTTTGAGGGTAGTAGTATAGTGTCTTCTGGGAAAACAACTATAATGTGTAGACGAACTAAAAAAGTAAAAACCCATAGTTCAAAAATCCCACAATAACCATTGATTGATTGAATCAACCTTATTGATCACTGCTACTGTTGATGTTGAATGTGAAGGATTTATATCATATTGGGACACGGTTTGAGACGGATCACTATCTCCATACAGGCTAGCGAGCTGTGGTGGGGCATGACGCTGATGTTCCTATCTTTATGATGAATTGAAAATGGGGGACCCTGATGTAAACAAGACCAAAGTCTTTCTCTGGTCTGCATCCCCTTAACAATTGTATGTATTGAACTGTACTGTACCCATTCTGCAATCTGTTAATAAACTTTTCAATCAATCAATCAATGTCCACTCCTTCTATGTTTTTGTCCGACTCCCTGTCACAACCTGGAAGGAAAAACGAGTCGTGGATCTTATCGCAAAGAGTCGCGCAATATGTTTCGCACGTGCACTCTGGCATGTTTTTAGATGAGAGATTCCTCTATTGATCGGATCCCCTTGGGGAAGTGTACCCACTTGGTATTAAAAACGGATCTTTCAAATTTGATCAAAAACAACAACAACAGATCTTTCAAAAATCAAACCTCTTTAACCCTTTCACTACCACACTACAGAAGGTTAACCTTTCACTACAGACGGTTAACCCGTAGTGAAAGGTTAACCTTCTGTAGTGTTGTTGTGAAAGGGTTTTAAACCCCTTTGTCATGTGGCAGTGAAAGGGTTAACATTCTGTATTGTCGCAGTGAAAGGGTTAAGTACACTTACATGTGCCCAGGAATGAAACCTCTTTAAGGCCATGTCCAGACGGAGATGAGTTTGTATGTATCCGCCAAAGTATTTTATTGTATGCACGTTTCGTCCAGACGGAACTGCGTTCTGGGAGCTTGAATACGCTATTTTCTGAAAACTGGCCCCAGAGTGAACAAATCTGAAGACGCCAGCCTTGCGTTTCCGTCTTTACAAGCCAGTACGCATCTTTCCTGAACCGATGACGCAATAGCCCACCTCTCCCTTAATCCGCATGCGCAAACCCAGCCAACAAAAAAGAAACATGATACAACATAGCTGCAGTTAGTCGCTTGTTCACCAACAATCTCAACATTTGTATTGGCGTTAGCTGAAAAACACAGAACCGGACGACACAAGTTGTTCCGCTAGCGATAACAACAATAATACTTCCGGTCGAGGGGTTAAAAATAAAAGAGCGAAGTCTAAAACACTGAAGCTATTGAAGTTTATTTTCTACATTTGTGACAGCGTTACAGCATTTTCAGTCTTGCAATAGTACTGTATATCTGTATGTCATGTATGTCATAAATGTCATGATATATATCTGTATGTCATCATGTATGTCATAAATGTCACTATGAATTGAAAATGGGGGACCCTGATGTAAACAAGACGAAAGTCTTTCTCTGGTCTGCATCCCCTTAACAATTGTGTGTATTGAGCCGTACTGTATTGTACCCATTCTGCAATCCGTTAATAAAATGTTCAATACATTTCTGTGCTCGCCTTCCTCCGCCGCCACTGTAAGCAACGTGTTTTGCAGCGCATGTGAGCCGCGGTGTTTCTCTCCTCTCCTTAACTAGCTAATAACTAGCGTTATTAGCTCAAAAGCACAGAACCGGACGACACAAGTTGTTCCGCTAGCGATAACAACAATAACACTTCTGGTCGGGAAGTTTCAAAATAAAAGAGCGAAGTCTAAAACAGGAAAGACGTTTATTTTGTACATTTGTGGCGGCGTTACAGCATTTCCAGTGGGTTTTTGTTTGGACGCACATTTCTTGAGACGATTTAGTGTTTACGCGGAAAACCTTTTTGAAATGTAAAACGAAAAATATCAGTTCCGTCTCCGTGTGGATGTGGCCTAAGTACGCTTGCATGTACCCAGGAATGTGTCCTCGGCGTTGAACCCATGATCCTAACGAGGTACACAGTGCTGCTCCCACAGGTCAACTCTAGCTCTAATACCAGTGCCCTGGTTATGGGCAGGACTATGTATTTTAAATAGTTATATGTGCTTGTGTCCTGCCCTGTCTCTGGTTCCCAGTAGGGACGCACCAATACCAGCTGGATATCGGTCCGATACCAGGCTAAAATAGAATATCGGTAAATGGAATTTCCCAGATACTAAAAGCTGATGCCAAGAAACTTGTCTTAACCTGCCAGGAATCAAAGCAAAGTGACTTGATGTGCTGCATTTTGACACGTTAACTGACTGTCTAAGTCTGCTCTGTTCATTAGAGGTAATGGATCAGATCTGTACTCGGTGTTGGTGGGGTCGGTCGGTGCGTCCCTAGTTCCCTAGTGATGACCCACACACAGGGATGACCCAGTCTGTTTCTCCTTTCCACTCCTCTCTCTCTCTCTCTCCCTCCACTACAGCCAGTGTGTTTGTACCAGTATTGCCATTCAGTAGTTCATGACGAGGATTATGGTGCTTAGAATTTTAGGCCTATTTGTTTTTTGGTGTCAGTGGTGCCAATTGTTTCTCATTGAAACTAAGATGAACTGGGGCGGCTAGGTGGTGTAGTGGGCAAGGCGCTCGCCACCAACGCAGTTGATGCTGGGTTCGAGCCCAGCTCTCGGCGTTGCTACCAGCTTGGCTGGTCGTTCATACTAACACAATTGGCAGTATTAGGGGGTGGGAAGCTGGTGGGTGGGGATCGGACGTTGTGGACAGCGACTCCTACAGGTCGGTTGGTGCGCCTGCGCAGTAGAATCGGGAAGCGACGAGGGCGGCGTGTCCCTCCCACGCAGACCCTCGCCGCTGAGAGATCGCGCTGTGCAGGTGAAAAGATGCGACGGCTGCCTCCTCGTGTACCGGAGGGGACACGTGATGCAAGGCTTCGTCCACATTGCAGCCGGCTTGTGGGAGGCATAGTCTAGCAACGTTCGAGACAGGGGAGGGTAGAATTGGACAATACGAAATTGGGGAAGGGAGAAAAATAGAAAACGGGGAGAAAAAGTAGATACAAAAAAATAAAAAATAAACTAAGATGAACTGAGGTACTGCTCTGGCCCGGTGTGCTCAGCAGAACTGGGCCTGTGGTACTGCTCTGGCCCGGTGTGCTCAGCAGAACTGGGCCTGTGGTACTGCTCTGCCCCGGTGTGCTCAGCAGAACTGGGCCTGTGGTACTGCTCTGCCCCGGTGTGCTCAGCAGAACTGGGCCTGTGGTACTGCTCTGGCCCGGTGTGCTCGGCAGAACTGGGCCTGTGGTACTGCTCTGGCCCGGTGTGCTCAGCAGAACTGGGCCTGTGGTACTGCTCTGGCCCGGTGTGCTCAGCAGAACTGGGCCTGTGGTACTGCTCTGGCCCGGTGTGCTAAGCAGAACTGGGCCTGTGTGGTACTGCTCTGGCCCGGTGTGCTCAGCAGAACTGGGCCTGTGGTACTGCTCTGGCCCGGTGTGCTCGGCAGAACTGGGCCTGTGGTACTGCTCTGGCCCGGTGTGCTCAGCAGAACTGGGCCTGTGTGGTACTGCTCTGGCCCGGTGTGCTCAGCAGAACTGGGCCTGTGTGGTACTGCTCTGGCCCGGTGTGCTCAGCAGAACTGGGCCTCTGGTACTGCTCTGGCCCGGTGTGCTCAGCAGAACTGGGCCTGTGGTACTGCTCTGGCCCGGTGTGCTCAGCAGAGGATGCTGAACCACTCTCAGTTTTTGTCCGTCAGGCCCCCTGCGGTGCACACTTCCGTTTCTTGTAGGTCGTCGTCTCTCGCTGGGTGACATTCCATGCGTTTCCCCCCCTCCTGTCGAAAACCTGCTTTAACACCTGAGCGGCAGGCGGTGGAGGGCGGGGCGACTGAGAAGGCAGCTCAACACACTAACAATGGGCCCAGACAGGCAACTGGTTTGTTGAGATCCAGTGACCTCGATCACTGTCGACAAGTCATGTTTTAGTGTGGTGGTGTTTAGTGTGGTGGTGTAGGGCTGGGCGATTAATCGCTTTGATCGATTCATTCGAATGAATGATTTAGGACGAAACTTTTTTTTTTTTTTTTTTTTTGTCACCTTTTATTTTACAAAAAGTAATGTTTGGTGAAAGTTAGATTTGCACTTTATTAATCCCAATAGGGAAATTCATTCTTGTTTGATGATCAAGAGGCACCTTTTATTTGTTTTAAGTGAAGTTAGGTGAAAAAGCAAGTTATTGCACTATTAATCCCAATAGGGACATTCATCTTTGTTTGATCAAGAGTAACCTTTTATATATATATATATATGTTTTTTTTTAAGTGAAGATTGGTGAAAGTTAGGTTTGCACTTCAATCCCAATAGGGAAATTGAATCTTTTTTGTGTCAAATAAAAACAAAGGTTATTTATGATTTCCTTGGTGTTTCTAGTTTTCAAGAGAAAAAAGCGATTAAAATCGTAAAAACTTTATATATATTTTTTTTTTATAAAATATATATATTATATAATTAGACTTGTACTTGTATTATCTGCGAGACATCGCCACCACGCAACAAGCTCCACTGTCTGTGTGTACTCTAGTAGCCTCCAGCTACGGCCAGGATTCTCCGGAGCTGCACCTGGACCTATACTCGAGTAGCCTCGAGCAGAGCTACGGCCAGGATTCTCCGTCGCTGCACCTGGACCCTATTGGCATAACGTTACTTAACTGTGCTCAGCAAGCCCTCAGCTCGAATACGCATCGAATCAGTGTTATAAGACATTGATATCAGGAGCTATCTGTAGCTACTGCTAGCCGGATATATATAACGTTAATACAACGCCTCAGTGAATTATTTAGTTCAATGGGACATTTCGTTTTGAACGGTGAACTAACTTGCGCTAACGTGAGCTAACAGGTAGCATACACGTCTCTACTAGACTTTGTGGAGCGTTTGTTGATGTCAGGAGCTATCGGTAGCTGGCCGACTAGATACCGTTCGGTTAGACAATGCCTCATCATGTATTAAACTAAAAGTGAATAGTTGACTGGGTCATTTTGTAACGGTAGCTAAGCTAACGTTAGCTCAGGGAGACGCCGCCTTCCTCCCGTGTCCCGTCCCACTAGACTACTAGACCCGTGTTTACATGCGTGCGGTAGGGGCTGGCACGCCCACTGCGCGAAGCCTCCTAAATAACTTTTTCCAGTTCGCACATATCTATTATCTATGACTAATTCTATCTATTTTTAGGGGCAAATGCGAGTGAAATAGTCACGCTGTGGTTACATGACGTCATTGCTATTTTAGAGCTGCCCTACCGGTTACACGGTATAGTCAAAATCCATACCGTAGAGCAAATTCATACCGTTTATACCGTTTATACCGTCCACCCCTACCGATCGGTATCGGCCGATAATCAGTATAAATATGCGATCGGTAGGGATGCCCCGATCACGTTTTTTGCCACCGATCGTCGTGAGCCATATCGGCCGATACCGATCCGATACCGATCGTTTTTGATTAAAAGAAATTAAAATTTATTTTATATACATTTATTTTTAATTTTTTATAAAATATATATATTATATAATTAGACTTGTACTTGTATTATCTGCGAGACATCGCCACCACGCAACAAGCTCCACTGTCTGTGTGTACTCTAGTAGCCTCCAGCTACAGCCAGGATTCTCCGGAGCTGCAGCTGGACCTATACTCGAGTAGCCTCAAGCTACGGCAAGGATTCTCCGGCGCTGCAGCTGGACCCTAGTATTGGTATAACGTTAAATCACATTCACAAGCCCTCAGCTCGAATACGCATCGAATCAGTGTTATAAGACATTGATATCAGGAGCTATCTGTAGCTACTGCTAGCCGGATATATAACGTTAATACAACGCCTCAGTGAATTATTTAGTTCAATGGGACATTTCGTTTTGAACAGTGAACTAGCTAACGTGAGCTAACAGGTATCATACACTCTACTAGACTTTGTGGAGTGTTTGTTTATGTCAGGAGCTATCGGTAGCTGGCCGGCTAGATACCGTTCGGTTAGACCAGTGATTCCCAACCTGGGGGGGGCGCAGGGGGTCCGCCAGACCACAGATGATTTGAGGTCCCCTTTTTTTTTTTTTTTTCTTTCAGAGAAATATTTAATTAGCATATTTTTATCATCAGAAGCATGAATAGTCTCTCCACTACAACGCTAAAACGCGAATCAGTTGACTGTATCACTTTCCGTAGCTAGCCTAGCACGCTAGTTAACTTTCTCGGCTCGTCTGCAGTCAGCCGCCAGAGGCGAAAATGTGTGACAAATGAAAAGGAGATGACGGCAGCTCATCTGCAAAAAAAGTTAGGACCTACAGCAATCGCGAAAATTACATCACCATGGGCTTCACTGAGGGACCAGACAAACGACCTGAGTGTGTGATTTGTGGAGAAAAGTTGGCAAACTCGAGCCTGAAGCCCAGCAAGCTGAAGAGACATCAGGCGTCTAAGCACCCAGAAACCGTTGGGAAGGATCCAGACTTTTTTCGGAGGAAAGAACAGTCTCTCAAGGCGAACAAGCCCGTTGATGTTAGAGTAGCGTGGAGCAGGGGTGGCAGTGATTTACTGAAGGCTACCGAAGCCTCCTTTGAGTGTTCGCTTTTAATTGCAAAAGCAAAGAAACTACACAATATTGGCGAGCAGCTCATTAAACCAGCCTGCATCAAAATGGTTTAGAAACTGTGCGGCCCACAGGTGGCGGATAAACTAAAATCAGTACCACTCTCGAACAATGTAGTGACAGACCGAATTGATAAGATGTCAAGTGATTGCGAGCAGCAGCTGTCAGAAAAGCTTAGAAAGGGTCCATTTGCCATACAACTTGATGAAACTACAACTGTCGCAGACGAGGCTGTGCTCATCGTTTATGTGCAGTATATCGAAAATGAGGATCTGAAGCAGGACATTCTCATGTCAGTCAACCTTACTACCACCACTCGAGGTGAGGATATTTTTACTGCAGTGGATTCTTACTTCATTCAACATAAATGCAAACCGTTCACCATTAGGGCCTGATTTGAGAGGATGAATACAGGATTTGAATATTGGCCAACATTTTGAAATACATATGGTGCAAGTCAAGATGAGATTTGTTGATTGAAGGCACAAGTCAAAGAAGCATAGTGGGTCTAATTATGATGCATATGCCTGTGTATAAGCAGTTTGTTATTAAAATGGCAAAAAAAAGTATTTTATGGTATTTTATTAGGAGGGGGGTCCAGGAATTTCATCAGAGATGTTTGGGGGTCCCTGGGGGAAAAAAGGTTGGGAACCCCTGGGTTAGACAATGCCTCATCATGTATTAAACTAAAAGTGAATAGTTGACTGGGTCATTTTGTAACAGTAGCTAAGCTAACGTTAGCTCAGGGAGACGCCGACACGCCGTCCTCCCGTGTCTCACTAGACTAGATCCGTGTTTACATTCGTGCGGGAGGGGCTGGACTCAAGAGCAGACGCCGCACCACCGGTGTCTGAGACAGAACTCAGCGACAGCGAATGAGATCGGGTTTGACGATCGGTGAAAATAAAACATTATCACCGATCACCGATCGCATATTTATACTGAATATCGGCCGATAACGATCGGTGGCCGATCGATCGGGGCATCCCTAGCGATCGGTGATCGGTGATAATGCTTTATTTTCGCCGATCGTCAAAACGATCTCACTCGCTGTCGCTGAGTTCTGTCTCAGACACCGGGAGCTGTGCGGCGTCTGCTCATCCCTCCAGCCCCTCCCGCGCGCATGTAAACACGGGTCTAGTCTAGTGAGACGGGACACGGGAGGACGGCGTCTCCCTGAGCTAACGTTAGCTTAGCTACCGTTACAAAATGACCCAGTCAACTATTCACTTTTAGTTTAATACATGATGAGGCATTGTCTAACCCAGTGCTTCTCAAACTTTTTCTGTCAGGCCCCCCTTTGGCGGACCAAAATATTTGGCCCCCCCCCCCCAACAAAATAGTCATGAAATGGGTCATGTTTAAATTTATTGAAATAACACCAATATCGTGACCTTTCAAATTGGCCCTATATTTTGTTTTCAGAGCTGTCATGGATGAAAAGCCAGCTTCACACAGATACTGTATGTGGTGCTGAATGGTATCAACACCTTAACTGCTGCATCATGAGATACTTGGTGGGCCATGAGATAGGGCTGGGCGATATGACGATATTATATAAATATCGGGTACAGTTCATTAACGATACACTTTTTAAACGTATCGTGGATATCGTGATGTTTTGCCCAAGAGGCTTGTGTTGCGTCAATCTGGTCCACACGTTGACACTTTTGAACAGCGCCGCCCCACACACACACTACTGCATCAAAAGTTACTACTTATGATAACAAAGGCATTCGTTTTGTGGCATTGACGTTATATAGTTACACTTTCAATAACATCAGCGTATTTACATAGCAACGACAGAGGTCGACCTAGATATAGCAAGCATTAGCCGTTCATATCTCAGCCCGTGCTGACTCCGTTGTGCCCATTCTGCGGTCTGTTAATAACGTTTTCAATCAGACAGATGTATGGAAAGGCTTTTATTATAACATCCGTTGCAGTAAAATCATTATGCCTCCAGTCGTTTAGTCATTCTGCAGAGCTAAAAGCTAAACGTCGGCCGCGGCGAGCTACCGCTGCCATTGTTGTTTTCATTGAGCTCTCCAATGGCGGAAGTAAAAAATTAATACGCGCTTGCCGATTGGTGCTAAGAACAGCAGGGCGGGTGCAAGCGATGTGACGTAATTGGCAGACGCGACTGTCAATCAAAATGATTCTGTTTGCCGACTGAATGAATATAAACGTTATTAACAGATTGCAGCATAGGTACAAATAATACAGTACAGTTCAATACAACAACAGTCAACAGTGGACTGGAGGATGCAGACCAGAGAAAGACTTTCGTCTTGTTTACATCAGGGTCCCCCATTTTCAATTCATAATATTTCATATCTAAATCATATAATATCTCATTGCTAAATATATGCAATATATAATCTAATAATCCAATAATCTAAATCTAATATATAATATAAAAATGCTAAATGCATGGGTATTTTATTTTGTCTTTAATGTTAGCTTGCAAACTCAAATACTGTCTTGGTAAGCCTCATAATGAATTGTTTGGGGAAAAAAAGAAAAACATCGTGATGCGTATCGTGTATCGCCGAAAGGTCAGAAAATATCGTGATATCATATTTAGGCCATATCGCCCAGCCCTACCATGAGATGAGATACTTGGTACTCAGCACCACACTCTGAAACTAGCTCTCTAGGTGGTATCAGATGAGATTTCAAAGAGTTCTTCCAAAAGTTTGGATGGAGATGTGTCCGGAAGCTTTGTCTCAATGTTGTCTGTAAAGTTTTTTTTTTATCCAGAGTAACTTGGTGATCCTTTTCTGTGTTTTATTAAATAATGATTTTCAGATTTTGAGAAATGGTATTTTCATGGAGAACAGTGCAGCTGCAACAGATAGCACTTTAGTGATGGAATTTGGATTCTGGAATCAAATTTTTTATTTTTATTCTTTTTTTAAATAAATCTCAAGGCCCCCCCTGTCATGCCTCTGCGCCCCCCCTGGGGGGCGCGCCCCCCACTTTGAGAAACACTGGTCTAACCGAACGGTATCTAGCCGGCCAGCTACCGATAGCTCCTGACATCAACAAACGCTCCAGCAAGTCTATTAGAGACGTGTATGATACCTGTTAGCTCGCGTTAGCGCAAGTTAGTTCACTGTTCAAAACGAAATGTCCCATTGAACTAAATAATTCACTGAGGCGTTGTATTAACGTTATATATCTGGCTAGCAGTAGCTACAGATAGCTCCTGATATCAATGTCTTATAACACTGATTCGATGCGTATTCGAGCTGAGGGCTTGCTGAGCAAAGTTAAGTAACGTTATACCAATAGGGTCCAGGTGCAGCGCCGGAGAATCCGATATGCCGATATGGCCGATATGGCTCAGGACGATCGGTGATCGGTATCGGTGGCAAAAAACGTGATCGGGGCATCCCTAGTGTTTAGTGTGGTTGTGTTTAGTGTGGTGGTGTTTAGTGTGGTTGTGTTTAGTTTAGTGTGGTTGTGTTTAGTGTGGTTGTGTTTAGTGTGGTTGTGTTTAGTGTGGTGGTGTTTAGTGTGGTGGTGTTTAGTGTTTAGTGTGGTTGTGTTTAGTGTGGTGGTGTTTAGTGTGGTGGTGTTTAGTGTGGTGGTGTTTAGTGTGGTGGTGTTGAGTGTGGTGCTGTTTAGTGTGGTTGTGTTTAGTGTGGTGGTGTTTAGTGTGGTGGTGTTTAGTTTAGTGTGGTGCCTAGTGTGGTGGTGTTTAGTTTGGTGGTGTTTAGTGTGGTGGTGTTTAGTGTGGTGGTGTTTAGTGTGATGGTGTTTAGTGTGGTTGTGTTTAGTTTAGTGTGGTTGTGTTTAGTGTGGTTGTGTTTAGTGTGGTGGTGTTTTGTGTTTAGTGTGGTGGTGTTTAGTGTGGTGGTGTTTAGTGTTTAGTGTGGTGGTGTTTAGTGTGTTTGTGTTTTGTGTTTAGTGTGGTGGTGTTTAGTGTGGTTGTGTTTTGTGTTTAGTGTGGTGGTGTTTAGTGTGGTGGTGTTTTGTGTTTAGTGTGGTGGTGTTTAGTGTGGTGGTGGTGTTTAGTGTGGTGCTGTTTAGTGTGGTGGTGTTTAGTGTTTAGTGTGGTGGTGTTTAGTGTGGTGGTGTTTTGTGTTGTGGTGTTTTGTGTTTAGTGTGGTGGTGTTTTGTGTGGTGGTGTTTTGTGTTTAGTGTGGTGGTGTTTTGTGTGGTGGTGTTTTGTGTTTAGTGTGGTGGTGTTTTGTGTGGTGGTGTTTTGTGTTTAGTGTGGTGGTGTTTAGTGTGGTTGTGTTTAGTGTGGTGGTGTTTAGTGTGGTGGTGTTTTGTGTTTAGTGTGGTGGTGTTTAGTGTGGTTGTGTTTAGTGTGGTGGTATTTAGTTTAGTGTGGTGGTGTTTTGTGTTTAGTGTGGTGGTGTTTAGTGTGGTGGTGTTTAGTGTGGTGGTGTTTAGTGTGGTGGTGTTTAGTGTGGTGGTGGTGTTTTGTGTTTAGTGTGGTGGTGTTTAGTGTGGTTGTGTTTAGTGTGGTGGTATTTAGTTTAGTGTGGTGGTGTTTAGTTTAGTGTGGTGGTGTTTAGTGTGGTGGTGTTTAGTGTGGTTGTGTTTAGTGTGGTGGTATTTAGTTTAGTGTGGTGGTGTTTAGTTTAGTGTGGTGGTGTTTAGTGTGGTGGTGGTGTTTAGTGTGGTGGTGTTTAGTGTGGTGGTGTTTAGTTTAGTGTGGTGGTGTTTAGTGTGGTGGTGTTTAGTGTGGTGGTGTTTAGTTTAGTGTGGTGGTGTTTAGTGTGGTGGTGTTTAGTGTGGTGGTGTTTAGTATTTAGTGTGGTGGTGTTTAGTGTGGTGGTGTTTAGTGTGTTTGTAACCTGCTCGTCTTGAAAAACCTGGGAATTCAGAGACTAGATTTCCAGTCTGTCACGGAAACCTGGAAAATACAGAAACAAGCATTTCATCATAAAGTATTCTGTATTTGATTCTGCTCTCGGTGTTGCTACCAGCTTGGCTGGTCGTTCATACTAACACAATTGGCAGTGTTAGGGGTGGGGAAAGCTGGTGGGTGGGGATTGGACGTTGTGGACAGCGACTCTTACAGGTCGGTTGGTGCGCCTGTACAGCAGAATCCGGAAGCATCGGGGGCAGCGTGAGCCTCCCACGCGTTACTCCTCGCCACTGAGAGATTGCGCTGTTCGGGTGAAAAGATGCAACGGCTGCCTCCTCGTGTACCGGAGGGGACATGTGATGCAAGGCTTGGTCCTCACTGCAGCCGACCAGTGGGAGGCATAGTCTAGCAACGTTCGAGACAGGGGAGGGGAGAATTGGCGATATGAAATTGGGATGGGAGAAAAAATATAAAAATAAGGAGAAAAAGTGGATAAAAAAAAATTACTGCGTTATTCAAATATTATTATAATTATACTTTTTTTTACTAGACCTCTCTCTAATTTCCCACGGGATAATAAAAGTATTTCTATTCTATTCTATTCAGGTGTATTATTGATACTCTTATTTCTTTTATTGATTTTTGCTACCGGGCAGTCCGGTAGAGAGAGGGAGAGAGAGAGAGAGGAGGAATGGGAGACAGACCGGGGAAGACATTGGACAAAGATCACCGGTTCCGGTAGTCGAACCCGGGTCGGCCGTGTTGCACCGTAGTGCACCCATTGTGCTAACTTTAACCCATTGTGCCAACTTCTAATGGAGGAATAGTGGCCCTTCTAAGGTTTCTCTCCTCCACACTGCCTGTGGTGCATTTTTTCCTATTGGTTTTAGTGAGTTGTTCATTACCTTTTGCGTGGGGTACGTCTGGGAGTGTTTGCATTCATTCATTTATTTTGCATTTATTTTAAATTTGTTGGACCTTATGGTGTTCTTGTTTTGTTCTTGACTTATTGTTATGTTTCTTCTTGACTTGTTTTTTTTATTAAAAAAAAAAAAAAATCTTTTTCCCCCTCCTTTTTCCGATTTCTCTCCCATCCCACTGTTAGTTGTTATTAGGGATGCCCCGATCGATCGGCCACCGATCGTTATCGGCCGATATTCAGTATAAATATGCGATGCGGTGAATTCCGATAATGAGTCATATTCGCCGATCGCGGAAACTGATCAAGTGGAGATCTCACTCGCTGTCTGTCTCAGACGCACAGGACCTGCAAACTGCCGCTCCTCTGCTGAGTCTATAGTGCATTCGACCTGAGCTAACGTTAGCTACCTAGCTATCGTTACTGTTTAAACAAAATTACCCAGTCAACTATTCACTTTTAGTAGGCATTGTCTAACGGTATTTAGCCGGCTAGCTACTGATAGCTCCGGATATCAACAAATGCCCCAGCAAGTCTAGTAGTCCATGTTGATATCTCCGTTAGCTTGCGTTAGCTGACGTTAGTTCACAGTTCAAAACGAAATGTCCGATTGAACTAAATAGTTGTCTTAACGTCATCTAGCCGGCTAGCAGTAGCTACAGATAGCTCCTGATATCAATGTCTTATAACATTGATTCAATGCGTATTCGAGCTGAGGGCTTGCTGAATGTGACAGTAGTAACGTTATACCAATAGGGTCCAGCTGCAGCGCCGGAGAATCCTTTTTGGAGCTGGAGGCTACTAGAGTACACAGACAGTGGCGCTGTTTGCAGATAGCGAGCATTTTGACTTGTTGCGTGGTGGCGATGTCTCGCAGATAATACAAGTACAAGTCTAATTATATAATATATATATTTTATAAAAAATTATATAAAATAATTTTTAATTTCTTTTTAATCAAAAACGATCGGTATCGGCCGATATGGCTCACGACGATCGGTGATCGGTATCGGTGGCAAAAAACGTGATCGGGGCATCCCTAGTTGTTATGCCAATTCCCAACCCCCTGCCTGGTTGTTGCGCACTTTCCCCTACTGTTGGTCCGAGAGGCCGGAGACTGTCGCATGCTTTCCTCTGACGCATTTGCAGCCAGCCGGCAGCCAGCCTGGCCGCGCAGGTTCTCACTGGGAGAGTGTAACGTGTGGAAGGTCGCACTACCTCTCTCCAGATCCTACCCTCGCTGAGCAGGTGAACCTAGTGTCTCCAGCGTTGGTGACGAACGCAATCTCCGCTACGCCACCTGACAGCCTTCTTGACTTGTTTAAAGAAGACGTGTCCGGCCCATGGGGACATTAACGTGTGTTGTCGGGCCTTACAAATAAATTTGATTTGATTTGATTCTCGTATATTCATTGTGCTAAGTTCTAATGAAGGAATAGTGGTATTCTCGTATATTCATTGTGCTAACTTCTAATGAAGGAATAGTGAAATTATTCTCGTATATTCATTGTGCTAACTTCTAATGAAGGAATAGTGGTATTCTCGTATATTCATTGTGCTAACTTCTAATGAAGGAATAGTGAAATTATTCTCGTATATTCATTGTGCTAACTTCTAATGAAGGAATAGTGGTATTCTCGTATATTCATTGTGCTAACTTCTAATGAAGGAATAGTGAAATTATTCTCGTATATTCATTGTGCTAACTTCTAATGAAGGAATAGGGATCTTCCTGGAGCCCACCTTGAGAACCACAGTTTTACACGGGTCAATTTTAGGTTAGGCTTGAGATCTCCATTGATATTAAGGTATGGGTTCAATTAAATACAATTGTGACAAGTTTCGCCTTTGAAACTTTGGTTTTTGAATAATATTTTTATTTATTTTTTTACATTTGTTTACCCAGTTTAGAATCTTTATAACTTTTATTTATCCAGGATAGGTTATTTATAACCTTTATTTAACCAGAGTAGGTTTTTTTTATAATCTTTGTTGGTCCAGGGTAGGTTCTTTATAATCTTTATAATCTATAATTTAACCTGTTAAACCCTAGCCCTATTTCCTGAAAATCCACCTAAAAATACATAACTAAGTAAATGGAAGATTCATCCATTTGCATGTTCTTGGTATCTAGGGACATCTATGGATATCAGGGAAAGGGAATGTATTCCCAGTGTCAGAAATATTGTGTCTGTTACTAGGCTTCAGTAAATTGTGATGAAACAAAGGAGAATATAAATAATGATATTTCAGACATGAAAAACTGCCACTGAGCTCGTTCAGCACCTTCTTGAGATCACGTGTACAAAAAATCTAAGCAAATGATGAATTTTGTAGATACAGTACTGAATTATGCCATCCGGACACATGCAATTTAAAATATTATATTATTAAAATATTATTATAGAATATAGAATATCAGGCCATATTAGATTAAAAAAAAAATTTAAACAAATGTTTGTTCATTCACGTATATATGTTTAAGGAAACCAACAAACAGTTATCTTACACATACATGCAGTGCCGTCTGGGAGAAATGCAAGGTTAAAAAAAAAATTATAATTTTTGATTTTTTTGCATACAGTCGTATTCTTAAATAATAGCGCTGCCCAAGGCTGGGCATATGATACAGTCAACGTATTCTTAAATAATAGCGCTGCCCGAGGCTTAGTGGCAATGCACCTGTACAGTCGTACACCTGGCAGTAACAGGGAAAATGCATAAAACACCCCTGGAACCTGATAAACAAGCTTAAAGCCAGGTTAATTTTTCAAGCACGACATGCAGATTTGCAGTTTTGCCTTATTTGAATTAGGGATGCACGATAATTATCGGGCCGATATCAGCAATTATGACGTCATCCCGATAAACCCGATAACGTTATTGATAGCTCCGATAACAGAATAAATGTTTTGGTAAAAAGAAATGCCGTGTTGGTGAATTGGGATGAAGGGCGTTTGTTTTTGCTGTGGGCTCCTCCCGTTTTGCCAGTACTGTGGTACGACTGATGGCGTGTGGTATAGGTAGAGGGCGTTTTAGTTTACACAAATCCAGCGCTCCCTTTCTTGGCTGTGACGTAGCCACTAACTTTTAGCCGCAGCGCGGGTGTAAACAACAAAGATGGTGTCAGTAGTGTGGGACTTTTTCAAAGTTTCAGATGAAAAAAGTTTGCTTGCTATTTGTAACTAATGCAATGCAGAAGTTCCACGAGGATGGAAAAGGGCAACAACTAACGGCGCTGTCTGGCTGGTTGCTGGCTAACTAACGTAGCTATTAGTCCCGGGAGCTAACATCTCTGTCTGGCTGGTTGCTGGCTAACTAACGTGGCTATTCGTCTCGGGAGCTAACATCTCTGTCTGGCTGGTTGCTGGCTAACTAACGTGGCTATTCGTCCCGGGAGCTAACATCTCTGTCTGGCTGGTTGCTGGCTAACTAACGTGGCTATTAGTCCCGGGAGCTAACATCTCTGTCTGGCTGGTTGCTGGCTAACTAACGTGGCTATTCGTCCCGGGAGCTAACATATCTGTCTGGCTGGTTGCTGGCTAACTAACGTGGCTATTCGTCCCGGGAGCTAACATCTTTGTCTGGCTGGTTGCTGGCTAACTAACGTGGCTATTCGTCCCGGGAGCTAACATCTCTGTCTGGCTGGTTGCTGGCTAACTAACGTGGCTATTCGTCCCGGGAGCTAACATCTCTGTCTGGCTGGTTGCTGGCTAACTAACGTGGCTATTCGTCCCGGGAGCTAACATCTCTGTCTGGCTGGTTGCTGGCTAACTAACGTGGCTATTCGTCCCGGGAGCTAACATCTCTGTCTGGCTGGTTGCTGGCTAACTACCGTGGCTACTCGTCCCGGGAGCTAACATCTCTGTCTGGCTGGTTGTGGCTAACTACCGTGGCTATTCGTCCCGGGAGCAAACGGCGCTGCCTGGCTGGTATGTATTATTATTATTGTATTGTGATATGTTTTGTTTCATATTGAAAAAAAAATTTGATAAAAAAAATATATATACATTAATTTTTTTTTAATAATACAATAAATATCGGCTTGAGGAGCATAAAGGTATCGGTATCGGTGTCAAAAAATCAATATCGTGCATCCCTAATTTGAATCGAACTCTATAAGCTTAGTACACACGTCACAAACTGCACAAGCACAGTGTGAGCAGACCCTTGCATGATGCAACACACCGAGTGAGAGAGACAGAGAGAGACAGAGAGAGAGAGAGCGTGGGAGAGAGCGCGCAAGAGAGAGCAAGAGAGAGAGCAAGAGAGAGAGCGAGAGAGAGAGCAAGAGTGAGAGAGAGAGAGATCCACGGCGGGAACAGAATAGATTGCATTAAAAACTCACCCTAACGCAGAATCGGGTCCAAGAGGAAGGAGACGACTGTGGAGATGACAAAGTTCACCAGTCCCATGATATTGTCCCCCCCGTTGGGAGTCTGTTCCTAGTTTATCTGCCACACGTTAGCACTCGATAACGCTAGTTAGCTGTCCCTGCCTTTAGCTAAGCTACTAGCCGACATGGCTAGCCCGACTGAACCACACGTTGGCACGCGATAATGTTACGTAGCTAAAGCTAACTAGCTAGCTAGGTTAGCTAACGCTAGTTAGCTGTCCCTGCCTTTAGCTAAGCTACTAGCCGACATGGCTAGCCTGACTGAACGTTCTAACACGCAACAACTTTCATCTTCAGTCCATCTGCCGAACGTCCTCTTCGTCTTGGCATAACCTAATCACTATACTTGGTATTGATAAGCTTACGGCACGCTGCGTTATTTCTTCTGCTCCGATGCTGCACATTTGGTTTTCAAAAGTAGGATGCTCTTGGCCAAGACATCCACTCGCTCCCGTGGATAGCGCCGAATAGACCCCGTACCTGTACCCCCTCCCCTCGTGGATAATACCGGTCTTCACATCTCTCTACCGACTACCAGACTGACGCCAACCAGCCCCCCCTAGTGTTAGTCCTCCCACGATGCTTTGCAAAAAAGTAAACGGGTCATTGAATGAAACCAATAGTATATCTGCAGAGCCGCAGAGCCCGGAACACTATTCTACAAATGTGTCTAATGTGAAATATATAAGCATGTAAGCAAAACTAGATTTTAGGTCTGTGATGGAAAGTGATTGTTAACATTCTATTTATTTGTATTTTTATAAAAAAATGTAATCTCTTCTCTCTTCTCGAGGCCCTGTGCGACCGCACTGCTCGCACGCCCCTAGCGGCGGCCCTGCATACATGGGGAAAGATATGGGGAAAAAAATTATATATATTTTTTTCATAAAGTATAATTTCGATTTTTTTGTTTTTTCTCATAGCTACGAGGAATCGAGGAATCGATTACTCGCGCCCATCCCTACTATAAATGACCTCAGAGATTTTGTCAAGTTGCACATCTATGGATCGGGCCAAATCTACTCTTTCCAGTGGCAGAGTTGATTGATTGAAAACTTTATTAACAGATTGCAGAATGGGTACAATACAGTACAGCTCGATACAGACAATTGTTAAGGGGATGCAGACCAGAGAGAGACTTTCATTCACATTGGAGGTGGTTGGGGGGGGGGTTGGGTAGGAGGGGTGGGTGGGGAACACTGTACAACTGTACAAGCAAAACTGTACATTGGAATATTGACAACCATACTTGGTAATTTACTGTACATTGGAGGGGGTTGGGTTAGGACATTTACAGGGGCCGGTTTCGAATTGTTCAATTTGGATTTAGTATCACCAGGCGTGCAGCAAGAACCATGAATGAAATCTACTGTAAATACAGTTACTTTCTTATTATGGAGACTGGTCCGCCATTTTTAATCGGATTGTAACGTGAATTTTTGCTAAACGTTCACAGAAAGGTAGATAAACTAACTGCGTTCTAATTTATGCCAATAACGTTCAGTTTTGTAGTAGATAATCCTGAAAAATTTGAGATAAAGAAAATTCATCCACAAGTAATTTGCTGTACAGTAGCTGGCTTGAGCTGGGTATTATCGTTTTTCGAAATTCAGATGCTCATTGAAAGACCCGAGTGTCCTTCATCATAATGACTACAACAAAATGGCCACTCGCATTTATTTCCTGTCGAAATTCGCTAGCTTATGAATACAATTCCTAAACTGATATTTCATTAATAACACTTTAACCTATTGTTAAACAAACGTATTGTTGAAAATATACACTGACTGCTGTTTTGACAGGATTAGGGTCTTTACTCTTGGCTACATTTGGAAAAAAACACAACTTTTATTCTTACAGTCTGTAGACATGGATTTATGGCTTGGCTCCGGTACCGGTCCCGTCGGTCTTAAGAGGTTAACCAGGGTAGGTTCTTTATAATCTTTTGTTTGTCCAGGGTAGGTTCTTTATAATCTTTTGTTTGTCCAGGGTAGGTTCGCTGGGCATGGATGCTTTTTCTCAGCAAGGTCCTGCTTCACAATCGCACAGTTAGATACATTCACACCTGTGAGCTGCCCAGTACAACCACAGTCTGATACTGTTGACCACTAGGAGCTGCCCAGTACAACCACAGTCTGATACTGTTGACCACTAGGAGCTGCCCAGTACAACCACAGTCTGACACTGTTGACCACTAGGAGCTGTCCAGTACAACCACAGTCTGACACGGTTGACCACTAGGAGCTGCCCAGTACAACCACAGTCTGACACTGTTGACCACTAGGAGCTGCCCAGTACAACCACATTCTGACAATGTTGACCACTAGGAGCTGCCCAGTACAACCACATTCTGACACTGTTGACCACTAGGAGCTGCCCAGTAGGGCTGGACGGTATGGTCTAAAATTTATATCACGGTATAATTTGAAGCATAGATGGTAGTGGTATATATCGCGGTATATTAATTTATCTTAAAATGGCTAACGTTAGTCCATTGCTGCACTAAAGCAAGTCTCCTCTCAGCCTCCTTAGCCAAATTGAAATGCCCAAACTATATGACAAGGTCCGTGAGCAAAACTCGGTACAATTAAACACTATGCAACGACCACTGCAAACGTTGAGTGAATCATTAAGTAACGTTAACATCATTGCTACTGCTGTGACTAGCTGCTCTAGTCTACCGGTCACTCACAAGGTATGAAGGTATAGTCAAAATCCATACCGTAGCACAAATTCATACCGCTTATACCGTCCACCCCTACCAGTGCCCAGTACAACCACAGTCTGACACTGTTGACCACTGTTGATTTTCATAAAAAATGACCATTTCGATTTTTATTTTATTTTTCTCATGTTACTCACGCCCATCCCTACTAGTGTGTACTATACTCCTACAAGAAGTGTGTACTATACTCCTACAAGAAGTGTGTACTACAGTGTTTCCCACAGGACTTTCAGAGACTATGGGGGGTGAACCTCCGACCATCTAGGGGGTCCGGGGGCATGCCCCCCCGAAACTTTTTTTTTTGTACATTTTAAAGTTGAATGCATCAATCTGGTGCACGTTGAGAGCAAAATAAAGAGGCTAGATCTATGATGAACTTTGTGCTCAAAACACAAAATCGACTAGACTAGTGCTTCCCAATCCTCTCCTCGAAGCACCCCAGCCGTTCAATGTTTTTGTTAAATTCCACCACCAGCACACCTGATTCAACTTAACTAGCCCTTTATTAGTTGAATCAAGGTGTGCTGGTGCTGGTGGTGGAATTGAACAAATACATGGAACGGCTGGGGTGTCTCGAGGAGAGGCCACTGGACTACTAGAGCATACATTTGAGCCATCAAAGAAATGAAGCAAAAGTGGTTACCTGTGTTGAACTGGTTTATTTTTTAGAAAATAAAAAAATATAGTGGATTACTATTACGACTACTACCACTGCCAATACTACCGATACATCCCTATTGGCAAACTTTATATTAAAAAAAATCGCAATTTTTTTTCTTTTTTTTTTTAAACAAATCTTTTTTTTTTGGTTCATTATACAACTGTGGCGGGACTAATTAGATATGCGGGCCGCCACAGTCTAGGTAATTAATGGGAAACCCTGTACTATAATTCTACAAGAAGTGTGTACTATAATTCTACAATGTGTACTGTAATTCTACAAGAAGTGTGTACTATACTTCTACAAGAAGTGTGTACTATAATTCTGCTGAAAACACTTTAACATAAGGTTCTTGTTCAGAATCGTCCTCCTTCTGTTCACAGAACTCTAATCTATCATGGTGGCTGCTTCAGCGACAGGTTCCCTCTTCCAAGAATGTCTCTGTAAGAGAGATTTAAACCATCGTAACGAGTCTCTGGAATGAGAATAATGGCGCCTTCTTACATCCCTCTCGTCAGTCTTTGTTCCTACCTGCACGTGACCCTCCTTGTTAGCGACGATGACATCACACTGGAACAGGGTTAGAAATAAAAAAAGAAAAATCCAGGGCTTTTTTTGCCCCCCTTAACACTTTGATTGCCTAAGGCTAAATTCATGATATACCATCCCTTGCCAGCTCTATTTGTCTATGGAGAAGTTCCCCTTCTTTGCAGGGCTATAACTTTTTAAATTCTATTGCTAAATTGCCATTATTAGGGCCCATTCAATGTCCTATATGTATTGTTCAGGGTGTATGAACGTTAAACTTTTTCATTCACATATTCATACTAAAATATGATCTAAAGTATAAGTATGTTTTCATCTCTTTCTGCAGCTTTCTCCAGAACGTGATTTATAGCCCCAAATGCATTATATTGATGATCAAATACAGTTTGATAGCAATCGGCGCGATATAAAAAATTCCAACTGGACGGACTTCTGGAAGTTACTACACGTCATCTGATGTTGACCGGATGGGTGAGGGGGCGTTTATAATTCCGTGGGCAGCGTTATACCATTCATCTAATGTGGGTCAAATGTTCATCATAGCAGTTAGTGTCGAACACGGTAATATTACACGCTAAAACTCACCCTAGTCTCCGCGGGCCGTTTCGCGATCAGCGTGGGGTAGACAGTTTTTCCATTATGGGATGTCGAAATACCCGGTCCATTTCCAGATTGTATAATAGTATATACGTCCAAATCATGTTGTTTATCGAGTTATTTGCAACCGATCGATGTCCAGTGTATCAAGATGGAGTCCCGGGACCTATAGCGAGTGCCCGGAAGTAATATGGGTGATCAGCACATCATCCACATAACTTCCTGTTTGGCGCTTCTGCCGATCGGCCACCAGATGGCGCTCTTGAACCGCTAGAGGATTGAGAGGAGCTCAGAACTGTGTGTGAAGGCTGCGGATGGAAAATATGATTCCGATCACAGATTTTTGAAATATTGATATCAAAGACGAGTTACGGCGTCCTCTGCAACTTGAGCATGGCGGGGAAGGACGCCTAAACACGTTTTCGGCACTTAAAGTGTTAATTGATTTTCGGGGGCTTTTTTTGTATTTCGGGGCACAGAATTTTTATGATAATTAACATAAAGATTATAAAACATTGTCGATTTTTTTTTTACAGTCTTCGTCCCTATGTTTTATAACGTAATGTTAATGTCTCCATATATAGGGCTCTACGCTAACCTTTTTCCCAAGGAGCACATGTGCTCCTAAATAAAATTTAAACAAATAACATCTAAATAAAAATTTAGAAGCACACAAAGAAATGTAGGAGCACAGTGAAAATTGTTCAAGTAACAAGAGTTTATTAACAAACTATTTATTACATGCATATTATACTGTGCGTGTGCATACTAGGGATGGGCGTGAGTAATCGTTACTCGTAGCTATGAGAAAAATCGAAAGAAAAAAAATCTAAATTATTAATAATTTTTATGGAAAAAAATATATAACATCTCTTTCATATTTCTTTTTTTTACATATTTGTTCACATGTATGTGTAAGATTATAACTGTTTGTTGGTTTCCTTAAACATATATGTGAATGAACAAAAATAAGTAAATCTTTTTTAAATCAAATATAAAAATTTATATTTTTTCCCCTTTTCGAGTAATACACGATCACTCGAGTATAGCATGCGATCACTCGATCTGGATTTTTCTTTAAAATGCCCATCCCTAGTGCAATAGTGCATACTAAGGGTTAAACATCTGTGCAACGTGTCAGGGGCTTTTCCAGGGTACAAAATAGTTACACGCCCAGCGCCATTGGCTTGTAGATTTATTCTTTGGCGATTAGAATTTAAGGTCTGCCCGCCACCTGGCGGCTAACAAAATACACTGCATCTACCGCGGCCGGCAGGTAATGGGTCGTCTGTGCTCTGTGTCAATATGATGCGGCGGTGGTGAGTTGAAACTGTGTGTGTGTGTGTGTGTCTTTAAATGTAAATGAGGTGCGCTCTGCTCAGGAAGGCAAGGTGAGTTGAAACTGTGTGTGTGTGTGTGCCTTTAAATGTAAATGAGATGCGCTCTGCTCACGAGCTCAAGTTTGTAACATGAGACGCACATGAGGTCTTACATCACCGTTCTTTAGCCTACAAGAAAACCCTGCAATCGCGTTTTTGATTGTGCTCTGATATTTTACTATTTCGCATTTGATAATATGTGGAGGCATATTCCCTGCAACAGGTTCAAAGATAACTTCACATTTATTGGCAATTCGTTTCCTTATATCGCTTCCTCCAGGGTTCCAACTTGTGTTGACAAAATGCAACCCTGCTCGCTACGGGGAATCAGCGCTCTCTCTCTAGACTAGAAAGGTGCACTCAGTAGAGCACAGATGTCCGCCAGAGCGGCAGCCACACATAATAATAATAATAGATTGGATTTGTAATGCACTTTTTGTTCACTGGGATCCCAAAGTGCTACACTACATGGTTAAAACAGTTAAGAAAATAGAAATAAAATAGTTATTAGTAAAACAAATAAAATAAAATACAGAATAAAAAGATAAAAATAGAACAGTTAATTAAAAACATAGTATAAACAGACGATTTAAAAACAAAAGCGCAATCAAATTAAAATAAAAAGCTAACAGTCAAAGGCCTTTTTGAACAGGTAGGTTTTCAGGCCTGCCTTCTCTCTCTATCTATCTACCTCTCTCTCTCTCTGTTCAATGATTTAAAGTGGCCAAACGTTACAATATAAATACTAATTGATTTTTGGCTGGTAAAAAATCTGCCCGGCTGGTAGTTTTTAAAATCTACCAGCCAAATGGCTGGTAAGTCAAAAAGTTAAGTTTGTTCCCTGGGCTTTTCTTGCCCCCCTTAACTGATTTTCGATGGCATTTGGTAAATTTTCGAGGGCATTTTGCCCCAAGCCCCCCTTAATTTCGAACCCTGCACTGGAACGTCCGAGGCGGGGTGGCGGGGTTTCCCCCCACATCGGTGTTGAGATGCAAAGACCGTCCGCGTGTAACTGACCAATCGGTTCGCCTATCGTTTGTTTGACAGCTGCTGGCAGCCATTCACGTCTAAGAAGCACTGTGTCCCGATGAGCTTTTGGAGAGGTGCATCGTGTACGCAGCCAGAGGCAAAGAGCCTCTAACTTTAGGGGTGCACCGATATATCGGTCGGGTATCGGTATCGGCCGATAAGTGCCTTGTTGACTGCCATCGGCCGATAAGCTAAAATTTGCAGATGGCAGTGGCCGATAAATATCCGTCAAACTGGTCCACACGTTCAAAACTTTGAAAAGTTTCAGTCAAGCGACCTGCACAACGCCGCCCCCACACACACACATGCTACTGCATCAAAGTTACTTATGATTAACAAAGGCATTCGTTTTGTGGCATTAACGTTATATAGTTACACGTTCAATAACATCAGCATATTTATCCGAGTCGACCATAGCAAGCATTACTCATTCATATCTCTCACTTCCTTACTTTGCTCAGAGAGCCCGTACTGAATTGTACCCATTCTGCAATCTGTTAATAAAGTTTTCAATCAGACAAATGTATAGAAAAGCTTTTATTATAACATTCGTTGCAGTAAAATCATTATGCCTCATTTAGTACTCCTGCGGAGCGCTGGTAGCCTACTCGTGGGCCGCGGGGAGCTAGTTATAGTTAAGCGCTTGCCGATTGGTGGTAAGAACAGCAGGAGGTGGGTGCTAGCGGTGTGACGTAATTGGCAGAATCGACTGTCAATCAAAATTGTTCTGTTGTACCTGACACGACACATGCATTGCAAACTCAGATTATGGAGATATTACTGGAGAACATGGAGCTTTGTTTGAGAGAGATACAGTGAGTGCTGTCTCTTAAACTCTTAAAACTCATAAACTTTTTAGTCAAGTTAGTCTGTTGAAGATGAAAGCCAGTGGGTATTGTATGACTCAGACTTCAGCAATAATCATGAGCATTATAAAATATATAAAAAACACTAGGGCTGTCTTAAATACTTCGAAGCTTCGACGCTTCGTTCGATGGCACAAGCTTCGAACATAAAAAAAAAATCGAAGTAAAAAAAAATCCAATTTTATTTTTTTTACTTCGATTTGTGTGTGTGTGTGCATGGGGCCATTGGGTGGGGCCGGGGGACAAATACACTGGAGGAAAGTAACCCAGCTCAGCACTGCCCAAATTATATCATCACTATTGCCTGTTTGAAGGATATCATCCTCAAACACATATACACCTACATGCCTTGTAGAATTCCACACATAAGAAAGAAAGATACTGGGATGAATAAACAAAATAGGAAATAAAATGTAGAAATGCATGCAATACATAAATAAATATGAATCTCCATATATGAAATAGAACATTTAGATAAGGTGCTACTGAGATGTTTTGGTGAGTTCTTTGTTTTTTTGTGGAAGTAGCCCTTCTTAAAAATGCATGAACATTCACTGATAATTGGTCTGTAGTGGAGTCTACAAGGTCTACATTGCCGGACCATGTAGAATCCGGACATTGTAGGACATATACGCCGACCATTAAGAAAATACATGTTAGTTTAGGAATAAGGGGCAGGTAACTATAAGATTTATTCTTCTTCCTGCTCCTTTTGTCCATGGAATGACTATTTATGATTTTTTAATGAAGAAACTATGATTGTATTATTCCATGTGGCAAATAAAAACTCTGAACTGAACTGAACTCTCTCTCTCTTCCCCCCCCTCCCTCCCTCCCTCTACCAGTGCAGACTGTGGTCTGACTGTCACTCAAAGTGCTTATGGGCGGAGCCAGGCCATAACAGCCTGATTTCTCGAGGCTGAAAAATGATGGTTTCGAGTACTTGATTAGAAATATAAAACAATGAATTTTTTTGAAATAAAAAATTACAAATGTCTTCAATAGACTAACAGGAATTGTGTAAAGTTGCCCAAATAGTGCTAGGAATAGCAGTGCATAACCCCTTTAACACAATCCCGCCCGACCACGGAGATCTCCGTGTTTCGATTCCACCCGTTGTGGACAGAAGCACGGATATATCCGTGGCATGTTGTTTTGGCTTTTATTACATTTTAATAACCTATTCAAGGTCGCCGAGATGCACTGCAGATGTACCCTACTCTTTGAATTCGAGAGTGCAATACCGGCCAGATCCTCTTAGGGGCGCTATCGCGACGATAATAGAGTGTTCCCTGTGGCAGAAGTTGTCTTTTTTTTTTTTTGGTTCTCTAATGTAGTTTTCTACTCATCTGAAGCGATAGCTATTGTCTGTTGCACGGGATACGTTTTGAATTGCGGATTTCACTATGCAATAAGGGGATTTATCATCAGCCAATGGACATATCGATCTACCAGATGGCGATTGATAACGGGGAAATGCTCGGGGGGATCCAACCGGCTCATGGTAAGATCTTTTTCACGTAAAGTACAACCCGATCGGGCATTGTTTTGATAGCCATCCAGTAGGGCTGGGCGATATGGCCAAAAACGTTATCGCGATAAAATTATAAAATTATTTTCATATAACTCGATATCGATAATTATCGTCGATATAATGTCTGTCAAGTTTAATTAACTTCTTATGCCCGGCGCCGATGGACGGGCTATTAATAGACTTGTTTTGCTGCTGCGAATGTCTCGAGTTGATGTCGTCGTCAGTCCGCGCGCGTTAGCAGTTAGCCGACAAGCGGTGTATCCCATGACAATGTACTAAATATGACTCTAAAATACTCTGTTTCGACCCAATACATTGCAACGACGTCCACCGTATACCCCACACTACTATAACCGTGGCATCAGAATTCACGCCACACACCCACTCGGCACGTGAACTATAAAATAGCGCCGTGTAAGCTAATTAGCCTAGCCAGCCTTGTTTACAAAGTACTCATGCATTAAAGCATTCCGTCTCCAGACGGATTTCCGTCAATTTGATTGGGGAGATCCGTCCATTTGATTCGCGGTCTGACGGAATTGGCTACCTGGTATAATATGATTTGTAGATGCATACACATTTAAACAAAATTGAGCCAATCAGAGGCGCCAAATATGAAGAAAAAAAATCGCGCCGCGCCAAGCAGAGTCATCGAGAGACAGGACGCTGCTCGCTCCGGAGGCTCGCTCCGCGGTTGCAGCTGCAGTCTATTGGGCGAGTTACACATTTGCGAGGTCTGAGAAGTCTGTCCACCACATGGCAGGGTAACAAGATAGTCATGTAAAATAATTAAAAACTGCGTGTTTTGGTTTAACGAGTCGCCTTTTTTGCAGCCTCGCGCGTCAAGTCAACTCTGCTTGTTGACCTAGTTTGTTTGTTTGTTTATTTGTTTGTTTATACCACGCTGCTTGCACTCGCTGCTATACCGATTAGCTAACGTTAGCTTAATAGCGTCGGTTAAATGGAAGGAGTAAGCCGGCCACTAAAAAGAGAACCCACCGCGGGGTTCTCAGATGAAAAGGATGAGCGGCACCACCTAACAAAAGAAAGTTTAGAGAGGAGAGGACGTTTGAAGAGACTGGCTAGGCAGCGCTACTGGGGGCTGTAGTGGTGAGTTGTTAACTTGTTCCGTGTGCCGCAACTATGTCAAAAACAGAAACAACACTTTTGTCATTGTCGTGTTACTTCACAGTACAATACGTGAGTCCCCTGCTGTGGTTGTGAGTATAAGTTTATTAGCTTAACTCCGTAGCAACATCACACAGGTGTATCTGTAGACAGTCTCCTCCCCACCATATATTCTCTCCCCACCGTATATCTTTTTTCTACCATCCCCTCCTAATGTACGGTCTCCTCCCCATCATATGTATATAATCTGTTAGGATCTATGGGTAACTACTGTATATTTCTCTCCCACCCCCTCCTAATGTACAGTCTCCTCCCCATCATATCATGTATATAATCTCTGTTAGGATCTATGGGTAACAGTACTGTATATTTTCTCCCACCCACCCACCCCCTCCTAATGTACAGTCTCCTCCCCATCATATGTATAATCTCTTGTCAGGATATATGGGTAACATTACTGTATATTTGCATATCGTATATGTCACAAATGTAACAGTACTATATACCTGTAGACTGTAGTATGTCCCTATGCCATAAATGTCACTATGAATTGAAAATGGGGGACCCTGATGATGTAAACAAGACAAACGTCTTTCTCTGGTCTGCATCCCCTTAACAATTGTGTGTATTGAGCCATACTGTATTGTACCCATTCTGCAATCTGTTAAATATTGATTGATTGATTGAACATTTTATTAACAGAATTGCAGAATGGGTACAATAGAGTACGGCTCAATACACACAATTGTTAAGGGGATGCAGACCAGAGAAATACTTTTGTCTTGTTTACATCAGGGTCCCCCATTTTCAATTCATCATAACATATATGACACACATGACATACAGATAGACAATACTGCTACATCTATACATTTATGACATACCAGATTTACAAATACAGTATTGTTTGTGATACAAAAATAGTCTAAAAAAGAGAGTATATACATTGGAGGAGGTTGGGTAGGTGGGGTGGTACATTGGAGGTGGTTGGGTAGGCGGGGTGGGGTAACTGTACATTGGATTATCGACAAAACCTTACTTGGTCCCAAGAAGAGGGTCTTGTGTATTAAATAAAGTTTTCATTCATTCACTCTGGATCTGGTAAATCCAGTAGCAATACACACAATTGTTAAGGGGATGCAGACCAGAGAAAGATGTTTGTCTTGTTTACATAATCAGGGTCCCCCATTTTCAATTCATAGTGACATTTATAACATACATGACATCATGACATTTATGACATGGGGACATACTTGACTTACAGGTATAGTACTGTTACATTTGTCACATATATGATAAGCAAATATACAGTACTGTTACCCAGAGATCCTAACAGTAAATATATACATATGATGAGGAGGAGACTGTACATTAGGAGGGGGTGGGTGGGTGGTAAAAAATATATACAAACGGTGGGGAGGAGACTGTCCATTGTTGTTGTGGCATAATTTGCTAAACGTGTTTAGTCCCTTGTTTGTATGATAACAAGCCGTTTAGTTCATGGTTCAAAGTAATGGGAAAGGGGTGCTAGCTCGCCATCAATCAGAAGCTAGCCACAAGACTTGCATTCACGCTCTCCAGCACACAGCCTCCCTGCCTGGCACAACAACCACAACAGTAGGGTATATAGTCACAGTCAGGACAGTAGGCTCTACAAGTAGGCTCCCTTAAAACGCTAACGCTATTAAAAAAAATAGTGGAGATTAAAATAAGAATATGACTTGGCCTGAAAAAAAGTTCAGTCAGGAGATTTTTTTTGCTTTAATCCCTGAGTACTAAATATGACCCTAAAATACTCTGTTTCGCCCCAATACATTGCAACGACGTCCACCGTATACCCCACACTACTATAACCGTGGCATCAGAATTCACGCCACACACCCACTCGGCACGTGAACTATAAAATAGCGCCGTGCAAGCTAATTATCCTAGCCGGCCTTGTTTGCAAAGTACTAAATATGACCCTAAAATACTCTGTTCCGCCCCAATACATTGCAACGACGTCCACCGTATACCTAGAGCCATATGAAATCCGCGTTCACGGAATCGCGGACGGAATCACGGAATTAACCAATAAAAATGGAATCAACTGCAAAACGTGGAATATTGCAGAATTTGGCCTAATCTGGACTGAAATTTTGTTTTTGGGTGGAACGTTTGGTGCACACGCGACCGGGGAGGCGGGGACTCTACAGCGTGTTACACACAACACAGCCGCGGTGCTCAAGCGTCTGGCTGCTTCAGTGTTACATCGTCAAGAAGCTAAACAATTCCACAATAAGCCCTCAATTCAGAGCAGAACAGTATCCTAATGACTTTTATGCCTCCGGTGATAAGGTGTTTTGCTAATTCTGTCAACGTTCCGTGGACTGGACCCGCAAAAACACTTGCGACACTATTGTGATTAAATAGCTATAACGTTAGGACGTTTAGCGTCTAGCTAAATCTAGTGCACCCATCCATTTGTTTAATGCAAACGATTGTCATTATACACTGCCCTTTATAAACTAAATACACTTAAATAGCTATGTAACGTTATAGGACTATCTATGGAAATGATAGCTTCTAGAAGTTCTAGCTAAATCTGGTGCACCCATATTTGTTTAATGCAAACGATTGTCATTATACACTGCCCTTTATAATCTAAATAAACTTAAATAGCTATGAAACGTTACAGTACATAGGACTATAGATGGAAATGATAGCTTCTTGCTAAATCTAGTGCACCCATCCATTTGTTTAATGCAAACGATTGCCATTATACACTGTCCTTTATAAACGAAATAAACTAAACTAAAGGTGCCTAAATTATGCATTACTAAATTTCATCACAATATAATAGATATAGCTAGGTTACTGACATTGTCATTGTGATAATGTCAGTAGTAGCTAGCTGTATCTATTGTTTACACTTGAAATATGTATTTTTATTTTGTCACAATATTAATTGAAAAATATTGTGTAAAATTGAACTGTATTTCTGAGTTGCAGCACTTAAAAACATTAAATGGACTGTTATATCTTATTCAATTGTGGACATTTATTCATTCCCACTTATTAGACACTATTTCTGATGGTAAAATGAGCATAAAAGGCAAAATACAGAATTCTGAAATATTAAAACGGAAACAATGGAATTTGGGAAAAAATAAAATGGAATTTGGAAAATAATAAAACGGATTTCATATGGCTCTACGTATACCCCACACTACTATAACCGTGGCCTCAGAATTCACGCCAGACACCCACTCGGCACGTAAACTATAAAATAGCGCCGTGCAAGCTAATTATCCTAGCCAGCCATGTTTACTCCTTGAGTCCTACCTCTCTACCCAGAGGTGCAGCGCGGGTCTCCTTCCGCTATCTGCCATCTCCTTCACTGATTGGTTGTTAGTGCGTGTGCTCATATCCAAGCTTGGAAAATCGATATATCGAAACTTTGCGACCACGTTTCATGTTTATTTAGAGGAAATAATTTATCGCGATAGTTATCGTTATCGTTTTATCGCCCAGCCCTACCATCCAGGCGATCGGCCTATGTGGCTAGTTAGACGAACACGGTTATTGGTAATCAATAATAAGAAACGACGTGTGTCCCCCTTTCATGCATACATGCTTGAGGATCGTGCCGATCATATGCAGTTTGAGTTTTAACTGTAGCATCTGTATAACGGAAATGCCATTGGATATAACGTTAGCAGCTATTAGCCCTTTATCTAGCCAGAATGGACAGATAGCAATACTATAAAGTATAGATTTAGCTCTACAAACAGCCCCACGTCTGTTTACATTTGCCGGTCCTCTAGAGCAGTGGTTCCCAAAGTCGGGGTCGCGACCCAAAGGTGGGCCGCGAACAGCCACGGGTGGGCCGCGAGATGATTTAAAAAAAATAAAAAAAAAATAATTTTTTTTTTTTTTTTTTTTTTGTCAGGCCACTGAACTTAGAAGCAGGCCAGGACAGTGTTTCTAGTTGTATTCTAAAATTCTATTATATTGTATTCTAAAATGTGACTATATGGTTTTATATTAACTTAATAAATAAACAAAAACGAAAAATCTACTTATTTCAACGAACATTTCAAACTAAATAACAGATTATGCACATAAAACGCTGAAAACAACCGAAGCAACAATAGTATTTTAATGAGGCTATTATTATTATCATTATTATTTTGCAACAAGTTAGCCCTCTCATAAATAGCACATATAAATGAATAACTAACTTGAACTAACTTAATAGGATTGAAGTGATATTTGGCTTAAAAAATCAGTCGCCTGGCAAAAAAAAAAAAAAAACCTGACTATGTGCATTGGGCCGCGGCTCTCTGGCGCCTTATTTTCTGGGCCCTGGCCTGAAAAGTTTGGGAACCCCTGCTCTAGAGATTTATTAGACGCATCCCAATGTCCCTGAATGTGTTAATGGATGACATCCAGGTGGTGTAACTAGTGATGCACGATATATACCGGCCGATATGGTAATTTTTTTTTTACACATCGGTATCGGTCTGATATCATCAAGATAGGGCCGATATTAAACAAAAAATATATATATATTTTTTTTTTAATAATTCTTTTTTTTATATACATGTTTTGGTCTTAAATAGTTTCTAAATATCAGTCATTTCTGAAAATAAGTAAAAAAAATATATATATGCATTTTGGAAAATAGCTCTTTATTTGATTATCATAAAAAAGTTTTTTCTATACAGAGATATCGACATCGGTAAATATCGGTATCGGCCAGAACAGCAATATTAATATCGATTATTGGTATCGGCCACAATTTTCACATCGGTGCATCACTAGGTGTAACATTACCTCTCTGGCTGGAGGAGGAAACCTCTTATCTGCCACAGATGCTGTGCAGATAAGAGATGGGGCAATTACTTAGTAATTACACAACGAGTAGATTAATGATTTACATTTACATTAATGATCGCCTCAGCTGTTGTTGTTTACTTTAGATCACCTCAGCTGTTGTTGTTTACAGTAGATAACTTTTTTACAGTAGATCACCTCAGCTGTTGTTGTTTACAGTAGATCACTTGTTTACAGTAGATCACTTGTTTACAGTAGATCACCTCAGCTGTTGTTTACAGTAGATCACATCAGCTGTTGTTTACAGTAGATCACTTGTTTACAGTAGATCACCTCAGCAGCTGTTGTTGTTTACAGTAGATCACTTGTTTACAGTAGATCACCTCAGCTGTTGTTGTTTACAGTAGATCACTTGTTTACAGTAGATCACCTCAGCTGTTGTTGTTTACAGTAGATCACTTGTTTACAGTAGATCACCTCAACTGATGTTTACAGTAGATCACTTGTTTACAGTAGATCACCTCAGCTGTTGTTGTTTACAGTAGATCACTTGTTTACAGTAGATCACCTCAGCTGTTGTTGTTTACAGTAGATCACTTGTTTACAGTAGATCACCTCAGCTGATGTTTACAGTAGATCACTTGTTTACAGTAGATCACCTCAGCTGATGTTTACAGTAGATCACTTGTTTACAGTAGATCACCTCAGCTGATGTTTACAGTAGATCACTTGTTTACAGTAGATCACCTCAGCTGATGTTTACAGTAGATCACTTGTTTACAGTAGATCACCTCAGCTGATGTTTACAGTAGATCACTTGTTTACAGTAGATCACCTCAGCTGATGTTTACAGTAGATCACTTGTTTACAGTAGATCACCTCAGCTGATGTTTACAGTAGATCACTTGTTTACAGTAGATCACCTCAGCTGATGTTTACAGTAACACACCACCACCAGTGTGCTGCCACTTTATACAACAGCTTTTATTAGGGCTGTCAAAGTTACTGAGAGAGGGACGACAACTGCAGTTTTACTCCATTCGGTGTGATCTGTGATCTGTGACACTGTTTTCATTCCACAGGGGATGTTTTTGTGACCCTTTACATATTTGTTTTAGAAGTGTGAGGGGTCCAGGGAATGATCTTGATGAAAATGATGAGGAAAATGTAGCTTAATGTGTCTTGTTACGATGCATTGAGATCCAGCGTTTTGTAGTGAAACTTTCTAAGAGTTAAGTTGGACACTACATTGTGTCTGATTACTCGTATTACGGAGTGATACATTTAGCAGGTCAATATCTGTTGTTGCCTATTATTGGGCTTTTGCCATGGTGTGATTATTTGCAACATATTTATTTTATGCTAAATGCAGTACCTCTGTTTTTCTGCACAATATTTGTAATTTTGTTATTCATTTAATTTAATAAACATTTGCATAAAGAAAGAAAGCATAATGTTGTACACTCCCGTTTGAAAAATAAAGGTACATCTTGAACAGATCAAATGTTTAATCACAGTTAACTATGGACAATCATGCGATTAATCACGATTATATATTTTAATCGACAGTCCTTTTTATACATATCTGATGTCATATCTATTATCTACTGCTTTCGCCGTCTACAACTGCCTTGCACTGTAATCATAACTACCTGCCTCATCCTATAGTCCACCCGTATATATTGCTGTGTTTACATACCTGTATGATAGCCATGTACAATAATATTATTCTACTGTACACGTGCACTGTACTGACGGTGAACCTGCGGCCTGACCTCTGATGAAATCTACGTGTGTAGGAGAGGATCTAGCAGTGGATCTAGAACTGGATCTAGGAGTGGATCTAGGAGTGGATCTAGAACTGGATCTAGGAGTGGCAGACGGGAATACGTTTGATGGTCTTGTAAACGGACAATAAAGTAATCCTCTTGTCTTCTCTCTTGTTTCGCAGGAGTGTGTCCTCCAAGCTGAGAGGTGTCCATAGAGGGACAGGATGCCCATCCCCCCCCCTCCTCCCCCGGGACCCCCGCCTCCCCCCACCTTCAGCCAGGTCAGTGACCCCCACCCTCAGCCAGTCAGTGACCCTAACCCTGACCCTCAGCCAGTCAGTGACCCTGACCCTCAGCCAGTCAGTGACCCTAACCCTGACCCTCAGCCAGTCAGTGACCCTAACCTTCAGCCAGGTCAGTGACCCTGACCCTCAGCCAGTCAGTGACCCTAACCCTGACCCTCAGCCAGTCAGTGACCCTGACCCTCAGCCAGTCAGTGACCCTAACCCTGACCCTCAGCCAGTCAGTGACCCTAACCTTCAGCCAGGTCAGTGACCCTGACCCTCAGCCAGTCAGTGACCCTGACCCTGACCTAAGCAGGTACTCCACTCTTGCTCCAAGTGTCTTGGATCAGACCAGGATCAGTAAATATAACGTTAGGTATATTTATAGGCCAGCAGCGCCAGGGTAACGATCCAGATAACAGCCAGGTTATTATCGTTACATCCAAACAGCCTGTCTGAAAATACTAGAATCCAACATAAGTCTGGTGAAAACGCACCTTATCATAATACATAAGTGCAATCGTTTTGTCTGCTTCATAGTTCTCCGATAGTTCCAATAGCGGTCGCCATTACCGGTAAAGTCCTCAAGCCTCGGGAGCGCCCGGGCCCGGCGCCCACTATAACGCGGAACAGAATAGGTTACCGACTATAGTATTTCTATGATTTACCAGAAGTGCAGAGTCCAATGTAGTCCGGTGAAAACGCACGTTATCATCCATAAGTGTGATCTCTTGAAAAGTGTGATAGTTTTGTCCTCTTCTAATGGTTTCCACAAGTCGCGATCGCCATAGCTCACTGCTGCTCGCTCTCTCTCTCTCTCTCTGTGTTGAGTGCTAGACACTACCCACGCTAAAGTGGCCCCACACTAAACTAGCCCAGTTCCAAAGGAAGGTGATACTGCCACCTGTCGGGATTCGATCGTCATTTCAATTCTAACTTGCATAGAGGTCTCTAGAACACACAGCATTGCTGCATTATGGGACATGCGCTTACCGTCTTCTCCAGAGTCCAGCTGCATGCTGAATATTTATTTCAATGGACAATGATGGAAATTAATTCAAATAAAATACTTTTGTAGTTGACCAATTTGAAAAATATGTGAGAATCCAGGTCCTTGACTTGCTGTCAGCCTATTTATTGAATTTATTTAATAATAATAATTCATTTATTTTGTATAGCGCTTTTCAAAGACCCAAAGTCGCTGACAATAGGCAAAAAAAGAAACAAAGAAAACAAAGAAACAGAGAACCACAGGGAAACGGAGGACAATAAGAATCAGAGGTGGGACCAAGTCATTCTCGAAGACACTCTGATGTCACGAGACCGCCGCCATCTTGGTATGAGGGTAACAAACTGATTTCTACCATCAAATACATGCCTTGAGCTCCGTTTTTATTACATGTTTTATCACATTCTTGTTCATTTCATAACATTTGCATACGATTTGTTTAGAAAATATTGAGGCCAACATGGCATTTCACTATTTCGAAAGCCTTTCTGGTGATTCTAATGCGAGATATGAGTCAAATAAGCTCCCCCTGATTCTGGTGTTGTGGTAGTGGTAGCTACATGCTAAGCTAACGTTAATAACATCATATATATTGAACCGATAGGAGCTTATCTTATCTAATCTTACGTGGTGGTACCACGTGTGCCACTACCCGATCAAACATCCACATAAGATTAGATAAGATAAGCTCCTATCGGTTCGATATGATATAATTAACGTTAGCTCAGCATGTAGCTATTTGTCTAGGTTAACGTAGCTAAAGTTAGCCGCCAACCACTTTTTCCTCCATGATGGTATAAAACTTGCGATTTGGATTTCTGTTTTTGTCATTAGTACAACCAGGGTTCGAAATTAACGGGGGCTTGGGGCAAAATGCCCTCGAAAATTGACCAAATGCCCTCGAAAATCAGTTAAGGGGGGCAAGAAAAGCCCCAGACAGTTTACTAATTATATATATAATTATATATATGCTCTACAGTGCAAGCATTTCCCTCGTATTTGCCCCTAATAATATGTGTGTGTGTGCGAACCGGAAAAATCATTTACTTGCAGTGTGCGAGACAGACGAGTGAAGATTACAAAACAGCTCCGCTGTTAATAGTTCAGATTGAAACTGGACTGAAATTCAGTTTTTGGGTGGAATGTTTGTTCCAAGGAGGGAGGGAGGCGGGGCCCGCTGCGTGTTACAGGCACTTGAGAGGATGCGGACACAGACAGAGCGCTCTGCTTTCATCAAGCATTACACTGCTATCTTAACGTTAGCAAGCTAAGCATCTGCATAGCGCGACCTGTGTAACGTTAAGTAACTTGTGTTCGGCGGGGAAAGACCGTTCCATTTGTAACACAACTCCAAAGAATAACATCCAAATCCGATCCCGATGCGCATTTCCTTCATTCCACAGCGCTGAGCGTGCAACGTATTTCATTGATCGATCTGGCCAGAGCCTATACTCACAAACGTTGCGTGTGTGGGGTTTTTCATGTATCAATTTGAAACAAGCCTCTTGACTGTTGGAATTAGGGATGTTAAAAATAAAATAGCTAATAATATTATTCAATATTAGACATTCATTGATATACTTGATTCATTGATCCAGAGGCAACCGGTTATTCGTAGATATATCAAGACAACAACACAACTTGCCCTCAGGGACAATAATATTTAATCTATTTAGATAGAGTATGTATTATTTACAGATAATTGAAGGTACCTCAAAACATGAAACCAAGCCATGATGTCACACATCGTGTGTGTGTGTGTTACTTGACCAATTGTCACTGTGCTCCTAAATTTCTGTGTGCTCCTAAATTTGTATTTAGATTTTATTTATTAACATTTTATTTAGGAGCACATGTGCTCCTTGGGAAAAAGGTTAGCGTAGAGCCCTATATATGGAGACATTAACATTACGTTATCAAACATAGGGACGAAGACTGTAAAAAAAAGTGTCAACAATGTTTTATAATCTTTGTTAATTTTCATTATAAAAATGTTGTGCCCCCGAAATACAAAAAAAAGCCCCCGAAAATCAATTAACACTTTGGCTGCCATGGGTTAAATTCATTATCAACCGTAGGTTGCCGGCTCTATTTGTCTATAGAGAAAGTCCCCTCCTTTGCAGGGCTATAACTTTTTAACTTCTATTGCTACATTGCCATTATTAGGGCCCATTCAAAGTCATATATGTATTGTTCATTGTGTAGCAACATTAAACTTTTTCATTCACATATTCATAGTAAAGTATGGTCTAATGCAGTGGTTCCCAACCTTTTTTGAGTACTGTACCACCAAAGCATTTCAAGCCAACCAAAAGTACCACCTACTACGCGATCAATCGTGGTGATGCCCAGGATGTATAATTAATAAATGAATAGTCTATATATTGTGGCAGACGGGGTGTGTGTGTGTGTGTGTGTGTGTGTGTGTGTGTGTGTGTGTGTGTGTGTGTGTGTGTGTGTGTGTGTGTGTGTGTGTGTGTGTGTGTGTGTGTGTGTGTGTGTGTGTGTGTAGCTAAGGTGAAACCTGGGAGTGGAAGAAGGAGAGAAGTGATGAGGAGAGATAGAGAAGAGGAGATTTTTGTCTGTGTGACCCAATGCAACAATTAATGTGACACTTAAATCATATATTCAATCATAACTAATCATATAAATTATAATAGCCATTGTTTAAAGACTAAAAAAAGGTTAGTAACCTACCAATTAATGTGACACTTGAGCCTGTCATACAAGCTAAGAACAGTTGTGTCTGACTCTTTACCTTGAAGAGAGAGATTCAGCTGGTTGAGTTTGCTGAAAATATCAGAGAGGTATCCCACGCAGCCGGGCTACCCAGTCTGCGTCATCGAACATCGCCACAAGGGGGTGTGTGTACTCAGACAGAAATGCCCTCACTTCATTGCGCAGCTCAAACAGCCGCTGTAACGTCTTCCCTCGGGATAACCACCGGACGTCGGTGTGAAGCAGGAGCTGTTTATGTTCTGACCCACCGTCTTCACAAAGTGACTGAAACAGTCTATGATTCAAAGGCCTGGACTGTATGAAGTTGATCACTTTTACGGCATCATTCAAAACATCATTTAACTCTGGACTCATTCTACGTCAGGGTTTACCTTTTTTAACGTGTGCCATTAATCCATTTACTCTGCCGGTCATCACCGCGGCGCCGTCTGTGCACACATGAGAGCAGTATTTCCAATCCAGCTTGTGTTGAGAGAAAAAATTGTCAATAACGTTAAAAACGTCCAGTACAGTAGTTCTCCCCGTGAGTTTCTTGCAAAACAGAATGTGCTCGTTCATCTCCAAAGTGTCTTTGTAACGCACAAACGCAATCAGTTGTGCTTCCCCACTGACATCCGTCGATTCATCCAACTGCAAAGCGAACATATATGCTTTACATTGTTTCTGGATGAACCAGCTCGACTCAGCCATTGATCCATAATGATTTTTATCTCAATAAACACCAGCGCATTCACTTGATAGGATGTTGTTTTGCTAGCCAGCGTGCCACTACAATGATGATAATTCAGAGTTTTGTTTTTCTTCAATGAACACCTGACAGCTGACAGACAGTCCGGCGCCGGCGGGCGGGAAGCTGAACTCAGCGCCAATAATAATATAATTATAGCCAGCAAATGATTACTTAATTTGAATGCCCCCAATTTTGGTTACATTATTACAGATTATGCATTATTCATTATGTGGGTACAGTTTTCCTGTACAATTTCTAATAAAAAAATAAATAAAAAAAACATTTTTTTTTTTTTTTACTTTTCAAAATCTTTTCACGTACCACCTGGGGACCACCCACGTACCACTAGTGGTACGCGTACCACCGGTTGGGAAACACTGGTCTAATGTATAAGTATGTTTTCATCTCTTTCTGCAGCTTTCTCCAGAACGTGATCTATAGCCCCAAATACATTATATTGATGATGCAATACAGTTTTATGGCAATCAGCGCGATATAAAAAATTCCAACTAGACGTACTTCTAGAAGTTACTACACGTCATCTGATGTTGACCGGATGGGCTAGGGGGCGTTTATAATTCCGTGGGCAGCGTTATACCAATCATCTAATGTGGGTCAAATGTTGATAATAGCAGTTAGTATCGAAGACGGTAACTTTACACGCTAAAACTCACCCCAGTCTCCGCGCGCCGTTGGGCGATCATCGTAGAGTAGAAATTTTATCATTATGGGATGTAGATTTACCCGGTCCATCTCCAGCTTGTATAATGGTATATACGTCCAAATCATGTTGTTTATCGAGTTATTGGCAATCGATCGCTATGTAGTGTGACGAGCCAGAGTCCCGGGACATGTACCGAGTGCCCGGAAGTAATACGGCCGTCCAGCACAACCTCTACGGCACTTCCTGTTAAGCGATTGCGCCGATTGCCCACCAGATGGCGCTCCTGAACCGCCAGAGAGCTCAGTGGGTCCTCCTGGTGCATCTCAGGCCAGCGGAGGGGACATATGAATCCGATCCCAGATTTTTGAAATATTTATATTAAAGACGCTGTAAAGCGTCTTCGGCAACTTGAGCATGGCCGGAATGACGTGTTTAAGCGTTTCCCGGCACCCAAAGTGTTAAGGGGGGCAAAAAAAGCCCTTCATTTTTATTTTTTTTTTCTAACCCTGAGTACAACGCGTAACACAGCAGCTCTTTGGCATTGTGAAGGACTGAAGAAAATTCCGCTTAATTTGCCGCTTTAACGATCCGTTTATCCACTTATGAAGCGTACACAATGTACCAGGCTGGACAGTTCCCCCCCACGCTGCAGTTGCGTAGCAACAACAGACAGGAAGTTGACTTCGAGAATTGTTTTGCAAGTCTCAAGTCAGTCTCAAGTCTTGGTACTCAAGTCCAGAGTCAAGTCCCAAGTCCTAACCTTTGAGTTTCGAGTCCTAAACAAGTCATAATATGCGCTTCACTAAAAAAAAATCATTATCAACTTGTTGGCAAAACATAATCTAATTTCTATAAATGTCATAATATTCAGAATCCGGGTTAGTCTCACAACTAGATACATTTGGGCAAGAGCTGCTTGAGAAAACCAGTTCAGGAGTATATTGAGAGGAAAAAAAGAATAAGGATCACCATATCTCTTTTAAAGGTAGGATAACAATAACCAACATATTGTCTTCCCACTTGGACCAATAATTTATTTAAGGTCTGCCTGCCCTGTAGTGTATACAGTCTATGGCATTGGCACATGATCCATAATAGCAGACCTCGGTTCAACTAACTAGTCTACATTTTGGGGTATAAAAAATCATATCTATACATTTTGGGGTATAAAAAATCTGTACTGAAATGACAAGGCATCTCTGCATTTCGTATATATTAGGTAGTTTATTAGGTATTAGAATTAGGTAGGGCCTAATTCGTGTGCGAGTTCTCTCTACCTTGGATCAATGACAAAAGTATTTTTCAATTGTTTGTATTGAGCCGTACTGTATTGTACCCATTATGCAATCTGTTAATAGTCAAATCAATTAAATGTCAATCAATTAAATGAAATTAAGGAGCAGCAGTACTGTTAGACTACTGCTGGCCATTCATCAACCGAGACATTGCTGATTGTTTTATTTTATATGACTACCAACTGCCTAGCCAGCTGTGTATCAATCTAGGATGTAATGATAACGTTACCACACTGACTGTGTCGATGGCTCTCTCAGTTACAGTGGGTGACAATATTGTCACAAGGAAAGACGAAATTACATACCTAGGTTCCATCCTAGAAGCAAATCTTTCCTGTGACAAAATGGCATCCAATGTAATCAAAAAAGTCAACCAACGAACTCGATTCTTGTACCGGATCTCCTCTCTGGTAAACAAGAATACCCTGAAGACTCTGGCAGGAGCACTCATTCAAGGGTACTACGACTATGCTTGCACCTCATGGTACCAAAGTACATCAAAGGCGCTAAAAACAAGATTACAAACATCACAAAACAAACTGGTCAGACTACTACTTGACCTTACTCCTAGAACCCACCTCACCCCTGCCCACTTTGACTACCTAGGATGGCTTAGAGTAGACGACAGAGTACAGCAACTTGCAATGGGCCTGGTCTACAAGATACACTAAGATACCCATGTACATGTCAAAATACTTCCCAAAGGTCAGTGAATACCACGACCACAACACCAGAGGGAGCTCCACAAATCATGTTAAACCCAGATTCGGCTCAAACAAGGGACTAAACACGTTTAGCAATTATGCCACATCAATGTGGAATGCCCTACCCACAGCTGTAAAGGAATGTGAATCACTACCCACTTTCAAAACCACTCTCAAAGAACACCTATGGGAGACTGCAATTCGAAACTGGCCCCTGTAAATGTCCTAACCCAACCCCCTCCAATGTACAGTAAATGACCTAACCCAAGAATACACAAGACCCTTTTCTTAGAACCAAGTATGGTTTCGTCAATATTCCAATGTACAGTTTTGCTTGTACAGTTGTGCAGTTTCCCCCACCCCGCTTTCTCTGGTCTGCATCCCCTTAACAATTGTGTGTATTGAGCTGTACTGTACTGTACCCATTATGGAATCTGTTAATAATGTTTGCAATCAATCAATCAATAGCAAGCCAAGTTACTTACCGATTTGTGCAGCTTCAAATGTCGAACGAAGTAGTTGGAAGTTGTTGCTTCTCCATCTGCGATTTTCGCGCTGCACGTTTTGCATACTGCAATTAGTTTTTTGTTGACCACCACCACATAGTTTTTATAAGCAAACGAAGCAATCTTTGGTATAATTGTCCACTGAATCCGTCATTATTAACGTTTGTAACGTAAGATGGGTTCTTTGAGCCAAGACACAATTTACATTTAACTAAACGTTATTTTCTTTGTGCTCAACAAAAGAGAAATAATGAGGATATCCAATATCATGTGTAACGCTGGGCGCCGCCATGACAGTCTCAAGTAAACAAAGAAAGAATAAAACACGCCCACTATCTCCGCAGGTTACACTGGAGCCGGCTACGCGAATGAAGTGTATATTAGCTGGAAATGAATTAATTCACGGCACATTTAACACTTTGCCGCCCAACCACGAGTTAACTCGGGTTTTGGTGCCATGCGTTGAGGACCAGAGCCACGAGTTAACTCGTGGCAAGTTGTTATTGTTTTATTCCATATTAATCACCGTATCAACATCCCCCATCGACTCTGCAGATCTACCCGCATCTGTGATTTCGGCAACATGCAATACCGGCCAGATCCTCTTAGGGGCGCCATCGCTCCACTGCAGTATCATTGAGGGCGAATGGGAAAAAGATTTCTTTTACAGTCTATGGGCGTTTCATATTAGCCTGATCCCAAACGAAGGGCCTGCACCGTTCACGTTTCGATTAGCAGATTTCAGCCTGGAATAATGGGATTTATGATCGGCCAATGGACATATCAATCTACCAGATGCCGATCGATAAGGGCGAAATGCTGCCGGCTATCACATGGGCTGACGGTAAGACATTATTAACCTAAATTATAGCCGGATTGGAGCTTGTTGTAAAACTCAAGCAATCGATCAGTGAATGTGGCTACTTGCACGGACACTCTATTGCTAATCAATAATACTAATCGGCGTCCCCCGCCGCCCCCATTTCATCCATAGATGCTCTGGAATAGTCCGGATGATAAGCATTTTGTTTTATTTCATTCGAATATATACAACAGAAATGCCGTTCGATATAACGTTAGTAGCCTTTAGCCTCATATCTAGCTTCCCAGAAAATATATGAGACGAAAAGTGCGATAAACCTTATATTCACGGCGCTATAAAATGACAACCAACTGTTGGATTTTTTTTTCTTTAAGCCATTATGAAGGCACGGTTTATGCACTCAAGTGACAATGAGAATGGACAGATAGCAATACTATAAAGTATAGATATAGCTCCTCAAAAGGACATCGGTTTGTTTACAAAGCTTTGTCCTCCAGCCACATATTAGACGGCGTCGGCCGGTCCTCAAAGTGTTAATAACATAATTTTTATCGCATGGGGGAATGTATCAAGTCTTCTCAAGTCAAAAGGCTCAAGTCCAAGTGGAGTCACGAGTCATTGGGGTTAAAGTCAAAGTCGAGTTGCAAGTCTTTTTTGTTTTGGTCAAGTCCAAAGTCATCAAATTCGTGAGTCTGACTCGAGTCCAAGTCATGTGACTCGAGTCCACACCTCTGATAAGAATACACAGGAACATAAAACCACGAGTAACGGATAACAAATACGGGAGTGAGTAGGGGAGACAGTCGGGAGGAGAGTAGGGGAAAACCAAGGGGGGGGGGGTGGGGGGGGGGGGTGGGGGGGGGGCGCAGGAGAGGAGAGAACGTGGGGCAGGGGGAAATGGTGGGTTGGAGGAGGGTAGTTATGGGTAAGGAAGGTTGAATGATTGGGAGAACAGGTAGGTTTTGATTCTGGATTTGAAGGTGGAGAGTGAGGGAGAGTCTCTGATGGTCTGAGGGAGGGAGTTCCAGAGTCGGGGTGCAGCTCGTGAGAATGCCCGGTCACCAAAACTTTTGAGTTTGGATGATGGGACAGTGAGGGAAAGAGTGGAAGAGGGGCGGTAGGGGAGAAGGAGGTCAGTCAGGTAGGGGGGGGGCAGCTATGAAGGGCTTTGAAGGTGAGGAGTAGTGTTTTGAAGTTAATGCGTTCCTTGATCTGGAGCCAGTGGAGGGAGTGGAGGACAGGAGTGATGTGAACGCGGGACCGGGTGTTAGTGAGGAGGCGGGCGGCTGAGTTTTGGACCATCTGCAGTTTATGGAGGGAGCGGGAGGTGATGCCAGTGAGGAGGGAGTTACAGTAGTCAAGGCGGAAGGAGATGAAGGCGTGTATGAGGGATTCAGCAGCAGGGGGGGAGAGGCAGTGGCGGATTTTGGCAATGTTGCGGAGGTGAAAGTATGATGTTTTGACAATGGAGCGGACATAGGGGTCAAATGAGAGGGTGGGGTCGAGGATGACACCGAGGTTGCGGACTAGGGGGGAGGGGGTGACGGTGGAGTCATTGATGATGGTGAGTGTGATGGGTCCGGATCTGGTGAGGGTGGTGTTGGTGCCGATGATGAAAAGTTCTGTCTTGTCGCTATTTAAATATTTATCCTTTATTTAACCAGGGTAATCATATTGAGATTTCCATATCTTTTTATATCGGCCATCTGCCTCCCTGCTCTCTAAATATCTGTATCGGTCTCCGAAAAACCCATATCGGGCGCATGTGTTCCAGTTCTTCTCTGTCATATAAACGACACGTTGTGATTGGCTGTGGGGGCTGTAAACGACAGGTTGTGATTGGCTGTGGGGCTTTAGTCCCGGCTGGCCTGTAAACGACAGCTTGTGATTGGCTGTGGGGCGCTTAGTCCCGGCTGGCCTTTAAACGACAGGTTGTGATTGGCTGTGGGGGCTTTAGTCCCGGCTGGCCTGTAAACGACAGGTTGTGATTGGCTGTGGGCAGGCCTGTAACGCTCATGTCTGGTCCCGCCCCCCCCGCAGGCCAACACCGTGCAGCCTAAGCTCAACAAGGATGATGCCAAAGGCAGAGGAGCACTGCTGACGGACATCTGCAGCGGAGCGCGGCTGAAGAAAGTGGGCGTGGTCAGCGACAGGAGCGCTCCAATCATAGAGAGTAAGTAACACGGAGGAGGATCCACAGGTTTCTGAATGTGTGTAACTAATTGCCGCTAATTGGTTTTAAGCCATAAATATATTTTTCTATAAAAAACTGCATTTAAAAGTGAAGTGTATCCTTTTAAATGCCCTTTTTAAAATGAAGAATATTGCTTAGGAAAGTACTTGAAAGTCCTTGAATTTCATTTTGCAATGTCTGTGGGAACCCTGAATTCGCTAAACTTTGTTTGATTGATTGATTGATTGACGTCAGCTTTCAAAGATTTTAAAGTCCCGGATAGATTTTGGTAAAAGATGATCTGCTTTTTATTGAGTTTATTGCAGTCACAGTTACCGTTTGTGATTATTATTGTTACATTACCTCCACTCTGTCTGCACTGTTTGGGTCCATGTTAGCACAACTCTGTTAGCCACAACTTCAGCGTGTGTCTTTATCAATAGTAATAATTAGTGCTGTCAGGCGATTAAAAAATGTATCTAATTAATTACAGGATTTGTAATTAATTAATCTAATTAATCGCATTTGAATCGCATAACCATTTTAGGTCCGATATTCTATAATCATATTTCAAATGGCATGTGTCCGGATGGAAGAATTCAGTACTGTATCTACAAAACCTTCTGTTTAACACTTTGATCGCCATGGTTAAATTCATAATTTACCATCCTTTGCCAGCCCTATTTAACATGGAAAAGTTCCCCTTCTTTGCAGGGCTATAACTTTTTAAATTGTATTGCTAAATTAACATTACTATGGCCCATTCAACGTCCTATATCTATTGTTCAGGGTGTAGCAACGTTATACTTTTTCATTCACATATTCATACTAAAATACGGTCTAAAGTATAAGTATGTTTTTATCGTTTTCTGCAGCTTTCTCCAGAACTTGATTTATAGCCCCAAATGCATTATATTGATGATGAAATACAGTTTGATAGGAATCTGCGCAAGATAGAAAATTTCAACTGGACGTACTTCTAGAAGTTACTAAGTATGATCTGATGATGACCGGATGGGGGGGGGGTCGTTTATAATTCCGTGGACAACGTTAGATGATTCATCTAGTGTGGGTGATATGATCATCAGAGCAGTTAGTATCGAAGACGTTAAAAAATAACGCTGAAACTCACCGTAGCTTCCTCGCGCCGTTGGGCGATGAGCGTGGAACAGACATTTTCCTATTATGGGATGTAGAAATATCCGATCCATTTCCAGGTTGTATAATAGTATATACGTCCAAATCATGTTGTTTATCGAGTTATTTGCAACCGATCGATGTCCCGTGTATCAAGATGGAGTCCCACTAACGATAGCGAGTGCCCGGACGAAATATGGGCGAGCACCACTTCAGGCGCGTCACTTCCTGTTTCGGTGATCGGCCACCAGATGGCGCTCTTGAACCGTTGGAGAGTTGAGAGGGGCTCAACAGTAGATCTCAGGTCTCCGGGGGAGAAATATGATTTCGATCACAGATTTTTGAAATATTGATCTCAATGACGTGTTACGGCGTCATTGGCAGAATGAGCATGGCGGGGAATGACGAGTTTAGGCGTCCTTAATCATCTTTCATTTATTCATTTGCTTAGATTTTTCAGGTCTGGTCAATTTGAGCATGGTGTTATTCAGTCAAAGATTAAAAAAATTATTGATATTCTCATTTGGTTCATTACAATTTACTCAAGCCTAGTAACACACAGTATTTCTGACACTGGGAATACATTCCCTGAGATCCATAGATGTCCCTAGAATCAGATACCAAGAACATGCAAATGGACCATATTAAAAAAAAAAGTCTGTAAATGTGTATTCTACGTTCTTATGGAATGAATGAGATTCAAAAATATTTAAATTAAATAAAACATTTATATATATTTTTTTTTAATTAATTTTTGAGTAAATTTTCATAACGCTAGTTATAACCCTAGTACTAATTAACGTTACTTTACATCCGCTCTGTCTGCACTGCAGCAGCTCTCTCTCTCCACAACTTAAGCCTGTCTGTCCGTGTCAAGAGTCTCTGAACGTCATGTGAAGTAGGCAACATGTTTGGAGACGTACAAGCACCAACCACTGATTTTATCTTTTAGATAACGCTTTGGTAGTCGTATTCCAACACGACAAACGTTACCCCAGTCCTTGTTTGTTTTCCTGGTTCACACTCGCACCCCCCCCCCCCCCCCCCCCTGCCTCAAGGGATTTCAGAACTTCTTATTGAGCTAGATTTTTGTTCCAGTGGCAAAAACAACATACAGAAATAAAAATTTAACTTTATTTGGTAACCAGATAAAACTTGAGAGGGAATAATTTTTTAGGACATTATGACCGGAGAGATTGAAATGTTTCTTACCGAATTGAGTTTATTTGAAACATATTCAGCCTGCTACAACTGAGCCGTAGGAGGTAAGAAGCACAGATGAGATGTATGACAAAATTTTGTGTTTTCTTTTCCCCAGGTGGTGGAGGTGGAGGAGGAGGAGGAGGTGGTGGTGGTGGGCCAATGGGGGGTCTTTTCCAAGGAGGTGTGCCAAAATTGCGGCCAGTCGGAGGTAAAAACACCAATCTTCTTATACTACAGCTATATTCTAATTCTAAAATAAACGAGTACTACCGAGTAATAGTGTCCCAGACAGACAGCTCATCTAACCAGTGTGTTTATGGTTCTATACAGACAGACAGCTGATCTAACCAGTGTGTTTATGGTTCTATACAGACAGACAGCTCATCTAACCAGTGTGTTTATGGTTCTATACAGACAGACGGCTCATCTAACCAGTGTGTTTATGGTTCTATACAGACAGACTGCTCATCTAACCAGTGTGTTTATGGTTCTATACAGACAGACTGCTCATCTAACCAGTGTGTTTATGGTTCTATACAGACAGACTGCTCATCTAACCAGTGTGTTTATGGTTCTATACAGACAGACAGCTCATCTAACCAGTGCGTTTATGGTTCTATACAGACAGACAGCTCATCTAACCAGTGTGTTTATGGTTCTATACAGACAGACGGCTCATCTAACCAGTGTGTTTATGGTTCTATACAGACAGACAGCTCATCTAACCAGTGTGTTTATGGTTCTATACAGACAGACCGCTCATCTAACCAGTGTGTTTATGGTTCTATACAGACAGACGGCTCATCTAACCAGTGTGTTTATGGTTCTATACAGACAGACGGCTCATCTAACCAGTGTGTTTATGGTTCTATACAGACAGACTGCTCATCTAACCAGTGTGTTTATGGTTCTATACAGACAGACAGCTCATCTAACCAGTGCGTTTATGGTTCTATACAGACAGACGGCTCATCTAACCAGTGTGTTTATGGTTCTATACAGACAGACGGCTCATCTAACCAGTGTGTTTATGGTTCTATACAGACAGACGGCTCATCTAACCAGTGTGTTTATGGTTCCTTGACAGACAGCTCAGTGGGCAGGTCAGCCCTCCGGCCCCCCGCCTCCCGCCCGGCCGCACCCCGCCCCCCACCGGGCCGCTCCGCCTCGCCCCGCCCCCCGCCCGGCCGCTCCGCCTCTCCCCGCCCCCCGCCCGGCCGCTCCGCCTCCCCCTCCCCGGTGGACAAGCCCTCGCCTCCGGAGCACCAGCGCTTCCACCGGCCCTCGCTGCCGGACATCTCCCGCCCCCCCAGCACGGGCTCCTCCCACTCCTCCGCGGGGGGCGGCGGCGGCATGAAGCACAGCACCTCCGCGCCGCCCCCTCCTCCCCCGCCCTTCAACCGGGGTAACCGTGGCAACGCTCCGCCGACGCCCAACCAGAAAGCCCCCGCGCCGCCCTCGTCGTCCTCCCACAGCCGAGAGAAGCCCCTCCCGCCGACGCCCAGCCGAGGCCCCGCCCCGCCCGCCTCCGGCCCGCCTCCTTCCCTGAAGCAGCAGCCGCCCTCCTCCACCAGACCTCCCACTGGGGGCTCGTCCGCGCCGCCGCCTCCCCCGCCCTACAGACACCCGTCGGGGGGGGTGTCCAACGGGCCGTGCCACGCGGGGGACGGGGCTCCGGAGCTGCCCCAGAGGCACAACTCCCTGCACAAGAAGACGCCCTCGGGGGGCGGTGGCCACGGGCACGGGCGGAGCCACGCCCCGCCTCCACCCCCCTCGCTCTCCCCGTCGCCCCAGCAGGTGGGCCGGCCTCCTCCACCCGCCAGAGAGCCCCCCGGACGCAGAGCAGGTATGACGGCTAACACCACCCTGGACTAGTACACACACAAATATAATACTTACATCGTAACTAGGGATGTTTGATTTTTACCGATATCCGATATACCGATATTGTCCAACTCTTCATTTCCGATACCGATATATGCGGGGTTTCCCCCCCCCCAAAAAACTTAATCATTTCAGGTCATTAACATTACATATCTCTGGAATTAACACAACATTATGCTTGAAAACCGATACCGATCATTTCCGATATTACATTTTAATGCCAATATCGGTAGGCCGATAATATCGGACATCCCTAATCGTAACATATTACATTACAAGTAAACATGACAAAGGACAAGCTCCAATAATACAATATCCAATAGAGCAGCAATTATGACAATACCTAAATAATACTTAACTGTACACAACTATATGAACTAAAGAATACTTAACTGTACACAACTATGAACTAAAGAATACTTAACTGTACACAATTACAGTATATTATGTCCATACATGCCTAATTTAACAGCTAATTAACCCATTCTCCGCCATTGACTGATTAAGACGTCATTCCTCACCATGCTTAATCTGCCAATGACGGATTACGACGTCATCGAGATCAATATTTCAAATTTTCGTCATGGTATTCACATTTCACCCACGGAGTCATGACTGGTGCTGTAGATCTCCACTCAACTCTCCAGCGTTTAAATACCGCCACCTGGTGGCCGATCGGCGAGTTGCCAAACCGGAAGTGGGGCCGGAAGTGCTTGGTGTCCCCCCTATTCCGTCCGCCACTCGCTATCGCTCCCGGGACTCCATCTTGACACACTGGATAATCGATCCATTGCCATAACTCAATAAACAACATTATTTGGACGTATATAGTATTATACAACCCGGAAATGGATCACATCGATCAACATCCCATAATAGCGATCTTTTTGCTCCACGCTGATCACCCAACGGTAAGAGGAAGCTGCGGTGAGTTTCAGCATTTTTGATTATTATTAACCATACAAACTGCTCTGATCTATATATCACCCATACAACATGAATCATTTAACGTCGGTCATTGCATTATAAACGACCCCCCCCCCCCTTTCCGGTCAACATCAGATGATAAGTCATAATGTCTAGGACCATGTACAGTTGAAATTTTTAATCTGGCGTCAATCGCTATCAAACTGCATTTGATGATCTAATATATGCATAAATGGCTATATCTCACCTTCTATGAAATACAGCAGAAAACGATAAACATATTTATACTCTAGACTTTTTTAGTATGAATGTGTGAATGAAAAAGTAAAACGTTCCTATATCCTGAACGATAGATAATTGATGTTGAATGGGCCATAGTAATGTCAATTTAGCAATACAATTTAAAAAGTTATAGCCCTGCAAAGAAGGTGAACATCTCCATAGACAAATAGAGCTGGCAGAGGATGGTATAAGAAGGGTACAATGCCTGGCGAAGAATGGGTTAAGTTGATGTTGATAACATAATGATGTTGCAATGCATACATCCCTATATGTATTAGATTCAAAAGTATTGTTTTTATTTATTTATTGTACAGCACAAGTTACAACAAAAAAAAGTTGCCACTTTGCACTCTGGTTAGATGCCAACTTATCTTTGTTGTACTGTACTAAAGTGCTGTACGATGACAATACATTTTAATCTAATCTAATCTAATACATATAGACCTATTCTAGAATTGGAGCAAGGGGTGTGGTTATGGTTTTAAAAGTAGTTTTAACTATTAAATGTCCACTTAAATAGACTCATGCACTTGAATGTGTTACTTAAATAGACTTATGAGTGCACTTGAATGATTGCCTTTCATGACCCTGAGAGGAAGAAACCTATTGATTTTGTTGTGAACATTCATGACCCTGAGAGGAAGAAACCTATTGATTTAGTTGTGAACATTCACGCAGGAGATGCTGGGTTCGAGCCCAGCTCTCGGCATTGCTACCAGCTTGGCTGGTCGTTCATACTAGCACAATTGGCAGTGTTAGGGGTGGGAAGCTGGTGGGTGGGGATCGGACGTTGTGGACAGTGACTCCTACAGGTCGGTTGGTGCGCCTGCGCAGCAGAATCAGGAAGTGACGGGGGCAGCGTGAGCCTCCCACGTGCTACTCCTCGCCACTGAGAGATCGCGCTGTGCAGGTGAAAAGATGCGACGGCTGCCTCCTCGAGTACCGGAGGGGACACGTGATGCAAGGCTTTGTCCACATTGCAGCCGGCCAGTGGGAGGCATGGCCTAACAGCGTTCGAGACAGGGGAGGGTAGAATTGGACAATACGAAATTGGGATGGGAGAAAAATAGAAAATGGGAGAAAAATTAGATAAAAAAATTAAATAAAAAAGCATACTATAAACAGAAACTTAAAGACAACAGCACAAGAAAAAAAATAAAAAGCTAGCAATCAAAGGTCTTTTGAAATAGATAGGTTTCCAGGCCTGCTTTAAAAGAGTCCAGGGCCCTCATTTATCAATGGTGCGTACGCACAGATATGTGCGTAACCCGTGCGTACGATAATTTCGAAGCAAAGTGTGGGACTTATCAATTTGAACGTGTGCTTGACTTTGTGCGTATATTTACACACAGCTCCGACCGTGCGTACCTGGCGCCCGGTGGTAGAATATGAAGACTGCAGTATGCAACGCGGAAATAAGCTTCCGTGCATTAGTTTCAACACTGGCGTGTTCAACTTCTGTATGACCCGTAATTCATTATAGTTCATTGTAAAATAGCGACAGTAGTGTAATTATTGTCAAACCCTATAAATATAGCATTTGGAATAGGTCTTTCTTTCCGAATGAATGCAGCATGGTTTATATATAGGGTTATCGGAATATACGGGGTGCACTGACTGCGCTCGCGGGGAACTGTTTTCAGAGATGGCAGATAGGAATGAATGAATGAATGAGGGGCAGTCTAATTGCAGAGAGAACATAAAAAATATGAACTAAAGTCCGCTATACCCGAGACACCTCCTTCATTTGTACCGCAATTTAAGACCGAAATTGGAGCGTGGAACAAAACGCACAAATGCCATCCCCGTGCACATTCAAGTGCCACCGGCACGGTCCATCGTGATATTGGAGATGGATCGAGCAATAGACTGTTACTGTACCACCCATGTAGCTGTCAAAGCTCAATCACAAATGCAGTTATGTGAATAGAAAGGGATTCCACTCAGTGATGCGCATTTGCCTGATACATGTCGTTGCTGCCGGGAGGAAGGCGATGCTGCATGTTTTCAATTCATTAAATAAAACGGATACTTTCTGCAAGGGTTTACTGACTGTCATACAAATAATCAACCAACTACATACTGTAACTTTTCAGTGCACGTTTTTATTTACATTGGGACAACAGCCTTGTGAGCTCCTGCACACAGACATGATGGAATTCAAGTTCAAGTTTGTATTGATCACATATAGGCAGGCTACATGGCAGTGAGATTCATTGTTCTTGTATATGCTCTTGTATTATTGTTTATATAGGCTACCTAATACCGACATCAAAATAGATTGTATGCCTCTACAAATCATATGCAGGTAGAAAATTGACTGAGAACTTTAATCCCTGGGTATTAATCGAACGAAACGAAGAAAAGACAGTCATATTCCAGCATGGTTATTAATGACACCAATGGCAAACGGTGGTTAACGTTCTTTATTAGTGTTTGCGCTGCCCAGGCAGCAATGGTCTTTAAGTTAATAGATATTATATCCGACATCACCGTACGTGTACATGTCTGTCAGCCTGTCGCGTATTTCTCCCATAACACGCTTCGCTCGGCTTAGTCCACTTTTCCACATTTCATGGGGGTGTTTCATTACCATATATGGTTAATTATGTGCGGTTCTATATGCAAATACTTAAAATCGTGCACGAGCGCCGAGCGTAGAACAAATGGTATTTATCAACACGGAGTGTGCGTACGACCCGTGTATGCACGTGTGATAAATCCCGATTTTTCTGTGCGTACACACATTCTAAATTCTGTGCTTCACACATTGGCTGCCAAAAACGGCTTACGATTTGCTGGCCATGCTAATTCTGCCAGACCACGCTGTACGACGTTATTGAGATCATCTTTAATTTTTTCGCCATGGCATTCATAATTCATATATACACCTCCGGCGCTGAAGCTGGACCCTACGGCTCAATCCAACAACGGCTCAATACCGCCACCTGGTGGATGGTCGGGCAAGTTACACTGGTAAACAGGATATGGCTGGTGTGCGTCAATTAAATTCATCCGGCCGTCAGACATTGTCGCAAGGCTCCCGACAGACACTATGTACATAATGGATCGCTTTATAAACGTAATAATTGATATGATTTCGGCGTTTATTGCGACATACAAACCGGAAATGGACCTAGGCGATCGACGGCCTATACCTGGGATCTTTCACCACCAGTCTCATTGACGCACGGTAAGAGGATGCTGACGCTATTTTCATCCCAATTGTTTATTAATTTCACTGCAAACCGATCGGATCTATATATCACCCATACTACATAAAGCATTTACTGACGGATCACAGAATTATAAACAACCCCCCCATCCACGCATGATGAATCATCATAACGTATACGATCATGTACAGTTGAAATTTTTAATATAGCGTGTATCGGCAATAAACGGCAGTTGATAATCTATATATGCGTTTAGGCCTATAACTCACGTTCTATGAATTACTGCAGAAAACGATAAAAACATATTTATATTCTAGAAGGTATTTTTGGAAGAATCTATGAATGAAAAAGTATAACGTTCCCACATCCTGAACGATAGCTAATCGATGTTGAATGGGCCATAGTAATGTCAATTTAGCAATATAATTTAAAAAGTTATAGCCCTGCAAAGAAGGTGAACATCTCCATAGGCTTAGACTGGTGGCAGTGATCCTACATTGATGGATAGAAGCGTGGCAGTCAATGTGTTAAGAATGAAAATGGAACACTTTCTAAGAATTGTTGATATATGAGGGCCCAGGCTGCGTGTATCACTTCCGCAACGGATTTAGTTGGATTTCGGTTTCCGGGTTCGCCTGATTGGCCGCGACGGCCACGTGACACACGTGGCACGCCCCCGCGGCAGCGGTGCCGCTGCGAATCAGAGCAATATTGTCGCGTCATCTTCTGAGTGCAGACACGCTGCTGTTTAATCACTTTTCCCACTTCAATGACAGCGCTGCTGTTTAATGCTCACTTTTCGCACTTCAATGACAGAGCTGCTGTTTAATAATATTGTCGCGTTGTGGAAAGCAGGATGAGAGAGCGTAGATTTCAGTGTGTATCATTTAATCATTTATCATTTAACATTTGACAGGCATACATTGTTGTCATACAGAAGTACAGAATACTTTTATCCAAAATTCTTCTTACTGTTACTGTTAGAGACTGTGCTAGACAAGATAAGTATGAAATAAAATAGTATAGCATGTAAAATAGAAGTAAAAATAGAGGTCACAGTGTTCAGTATGTACAATGTTCGATGCAGAATAGAAGTAACTGAGTTACCATACAATATACTATGCAATGTACTAATATACAATACGCTATAGTGCAAAGCAGAAATGGGATCAGGTACAATTTACAGTAAGGTGTACGAGTTGCAGTGCAAATGCTTCTTTGCTTCTTACTGGTGCGCTCCAGAGACTGTTAAGCATTTTGGATAAAAGTATTCTGTACTTCTGTATGACAACAATGTATGCCTTTCAAATGTTAAATGATAAATGATTAAATGATACACACTGAAATCTACGCTCTCTCATCCTGCTTTCCACAACGCGACAATATTATTAAACAGCAGCTCTCTCTTTCAAATGTTAAATGATAAATGATTAAATGATACACACTGAAATCTACGCTCTCATCCTGCTTTCCACAACGCGACAATATTATTAAACAGCAGCTCTGTCATTGAAGTGGGAAAAGTGAGCATTAAACAGCAGCTCTGTCATTGAAGTGGGAAAAGTGAGCATTAAACAGCAGCGCTGTCATTGAAGTGGGAAAAGTGAGCATTAAACAGCAGCTCTGTCATTGAAGTGGGAAAAGTGAGCATTAAACAGCAGCTCTGTCATTGAAGTGGGAAAAGTGAGCATTAAACAGCAGCGCTGTCATTGAAGTGGGAAAAGTGATTAAACAGCAGCGCGTCTGCACTCAGAAGATGTGTGTCACGTGGCCGTCGCGGCCAATCAGGCGAACCCGGAAACCGAAATCCAACTAAATCCGTTGCGGAAGTGATACACGCGCCCAGGCTCTGTGGTGCCCTCAGCTGGATGGGGAGGCTGTTCCACAGGCGTGGTGCAGCCGTGCAGAAGGCTCGGTCCCCCAGGGGGCAGAGCCAGGTACTGGGGACCCGGAGGAGCAGGCTACCTGCAGATCTGAGGGTCCCCCAGGGTGCAGAGCCTGGTACTGGGGACCCGGAGGAGCAGGCTACCTGCAGATCTGAGGGTCCCCCAGGGTGCAGAGCCAGGTACTGGGGACCCGGAGGAGCAGGCTACCTGCAGATCTGAGGGCACGGGTGGAGGATTGTGGAGTGGTGAGTTCCTGTAGGTAGAGGGAACAGTTAGGCAGCCTGTTTTAGATTTGGTTGGATTTGGTGGCTCATACTTTGGTGGCTCATACTTATCTGCCGTGTGTGTGTGTGTGTGTGTGTGTGTGTGTGTGTGTGTGTGTGTGTGTGTGTGTGTACATTAGGATTCACAGAGTGAGAGTCTGAAACAGTGTGTGTGTGTGTGTGTACATTAGGATTCACAGAGTGAGAGTCTGAAACAGTGTGTGTGTACATTAGGATTCACAGAGTGAGAGCCTGAAACAGTGTGTGTGTGTGTGTGTGTGTACATTAGGATTCACAGAGTGAGAGCCTGAAACAGTGTGTGTGTGTGTGTGTACATTAGGATTCACAGAGTGAGAGCCTGAAACAGTGTGTGTGTGTGTGAACATTAGGATTCACAGAGTGAGAGCCTGAAACAGTGTGTGTGTGTGTGAACATTAGGATTCACAGAGTGAGAGCCTGAAACAGGAAGGCACTTGTTTGCTGTAGAAGCGTGTTGTCATTGGACGGCGAAGGGCTTCACCACGAGGCTGCATGTTCCTCTGCATTCCAGCATTCCTCTTCTTGTCTGTCTCTCTGTCTGTCTCTCTCTCTCTGTCTCTGTCTCTCTCTCTCTCTCTCTGTCTCTCTCTCTCTCCATCTGTCTCTCTCTGTCTCTCTCTCTCTCTCTCTCTCTCTCCCTCTTTCTGTGTGTCTCTCTGTTTCTCTCTCTCTATCTGTCTCTATATCTCCATCTCTCTGTTTCTATCCGTCTCTCTCCTTTCTGTCTCTCTGTCGGTCTCTCTGTGTCTCTGTCTCTCTCTCAATTAAATTAAATTCGAAGGGGCTTTATTGACATGGGAAACATACATTGCCAAAGCCAGTGTTAAAACAAAGCAAAACAATCAAACAGAGATCAGTACATGAGTCAAGAGTCACTTTATTGTCCCATCAGCTGGGAAATTTGTCTTGGGCTTACACCCACTACAGCCACAGACGCATACATACAGACTTGACACAACACAACTGACTCCAATCAATACACAATATAAAAGACAGTAAAGTACCTGCACAGCAGGATGTCTGGCAACACAAAATTAGAATAGTATACACAAATAATATAATATTAATATTTTTTTTTTATCCACTTTTTTTCCCATTTTCTATATTTTCTCCCATCCCAATTTCGTATCATCCAATTCAACCCTCCCCTGTCACGAACGCTGTTTCTTGCCTCCCACAAGCCGGCTGCAATGTGGACTAAGTCATACATAGCACAAGTCCCCTCCGGTACTTGAGGTAACAGCAGTCGCATCTTTTCACCTGCGCAGCTCGATCGCTCAGTGGCGAGGAGTAACGCGTGGGAGGCTCACGCTGCCCCCGACACTTCCTGATTCTACTGCGCAGGCGCACCAACCGACCTGTAGGAGTCGCTGTCCACAACGCCCGATCCCCACCCATCAGTTTCCCACCCCCTAATACGGCCAATGTGTATTAGTACGGACGACCAGCTAAACTGAAAGCAAATGTGGAGCGCTGGGCTCGAACAGGCGAGCCCAGCGTCTCCAGATTTCGTGGTGAGCGCCTTGCCCACTACGCCACGTAGCCGCCCTTATATAATATTAATATTATAGTATACACGATAATATAACAACCAAATATCCGTTATTCGATAGTTGCCCAGTACAGAATATATATGTGATTGACAGTCTTTATGGTGGTTGTATTCCATTGGATGTCCTTTTCTTGTCACAGCAGCTCACAAATCTTGCTGCAGTGTTTGCACATTGTTGTATTTCTCCCAGAAGGTATGGGAGTTTTTAGTTATTTGCCATGTCTTCAAAGTCTCTTCTGGTGTTTGTAATTTGTGGGAAATATACATCTCTGGTCTGATGTCTTGGTATAGTGGGCAAGTTGTTAGGAACGACAACCTCTCTCTCCTGGCAGTAGTTCTACTTCATCTACCTCCTTTCCCCCCCTTTTTTAATCAAGTTGATCTGCATCATCAACGTTTCATACTGCTATTTCATATTCTTCTGACGTTTCATACTGCTATTTCATAGTATTCTGATGTTTCATACTGCTATTTCATAGTATTCTGATGTTTCATACTGCTATTTCATATTCTTCTGATGTTTCATACTGCTATTTCATAGTATTCTGATGTTTCATACTGCTATTTCATATTCTTCTGATGTTTCATACTGCTATTTCATATTCTTCTGATGTTTCATACTGCTATTTCATATTCTTCTGACGTTTCATACTGCTATTTCATATTCTGACGTTTCATACTGCTATTTCTTATTCTTCTGACGTTTCATACTGCTATTTCATAGTATTCTGATGTTTCATACTGCTATTTCATATTCTTCTGATGTTTCATACTGCTATTTCATATTCTTCTGATGTTTCATACTGCTATTTCATATTCTTCTGACGTTTCATACTGCTATTTCATATTTTTCTGACGTTTCATACTGCTATTTCATATTCTTCTGACGTTTCATACTGCTATTTCATAGTATTCTGACGTTTCATACTGCTATTTCTAGGGATGTCCCGATCATGTTTTTTTTCTCCCGATCCGATCCCGATCATGTGATTTTGAGTATCTACCGATACCGATATTTCCCGATCCGATCAAAAAAATAAAATAAAAATTAATAAAAATTTAAACTTTTTTTTTTTTTTTTTACTTTTTTTTAATTTTTATTCAACAAACATGACCATGTTCACGTCTTAAACTCATACTGAGGCCTTAGTTTTGGTTTTAAATTGCATATCATCGTTCATTTATTTATTGTCACACAGAGCAGAAGAACTTTGCCAAAACAAACCAATAGTATCCGGGAGGGTCATCAAAGAGAAGTCGCCTATTCTCAGTCCTTGCCCCACAATGGTGGAATGAACTACCCACCCCAGTTAGGACAGCCGAATCACGTCCAATCTTTCGCCGTCGACTAAAGACGCACTTCTTCAACCATTATCTGAATAAAAAAAAAATATATATATATATATATATATATATCTAACCCTAACTAACCGTACTGTCATGCACTTGTCCTAATAAACTAACCTACACTGTAGCACTCAACACTTTGATGAACATTGTTGCTCAGCTGATAGAGTTGTGCCCTTCCTGATGGCTTGTCGTACAGAACTTGTAAGTCGCTTTGGATAAAAGCGTCAGCTAAATGACTAAATGTAAATGAAGTATCCAGCTGCAGAACGGCAGACCAGCCACACTCTCAGACCCAAACGCATTTCCTTTGATTTAATTATACATCAAATGATTTATGAAGTTAACTTTTCACCTGGATAACATCAACATTCAGGGTAAATGTAATGTGAGAAATTGGGATTAAAAAAAATATATATATATTTTTTTTAAATTGGGTCTGAGAGTGTGGCTGGTCTGCCGTTCTGCAGCTGGATACTATTGGTTTGTTTTGGCAAAATTCTTCTGCTCTGTGTGACAATAAATAAATGAATGATGATATGCAATTTAAAACCAAAACTAAGGTCTCAGTATGAGTTTAAGACGTGAACATGGTCATGTTTGTTGAAAAAAAAAAAAAAAGTTAAAAATAAAATAAAAATGCCAATTTTTTTGCCGATCCCGATCTTCGGAAAATCACGTGATCGGCCCCGATCACGTGATGGGATCGGGACATCCCTAGCTATTTCATATTATTCTGATGTTTCATACTGCTATTTCTTATTGTTCTGATGTTTCATACTGCTATTTCTTATTCTTCTGATGTTTCATACTGCTATTTCATATTCTTCTGACGTTTCATACTGCTATTTCATATTCTTCTGACGTTTCATACTGCTATTTCTTATTGTTCTGATGTTTCATACTGCTATTTCTTATTCTTCTGATGTTTCATACTGCTATTTCATATTCTTCTGACGTTTCATACTGCTATTTCATATTCTTCTGACGTTTCATACTGCTATTTCTTATTGTTCTGATGTTTCATACTGCTATTTCATAGTATTCTATTGATGTTTCATACTGCTATTTTATAGTATTCTATTGATGTTTCATACTGCTATTTCATAGTATTCTATTGACGTTTCATACTGCTATTTCATAGTATTCTGATGACGTTTCATACTGCTATTTCATAGTATTCTATTGATGTTTCATACTGCTATTTCATAGTATTCTATTGACGTTTCATACTGCTATTTCATAGTATTCTATTGATGTTTCATACTGCTATTTCATAGTATTCTATTGATGTTTCATACTGCTATTTCATAGTATTCTATTGATGTTTCATACTGCTATTTCATAGTATTCTATTGACGTTTCATACTGCTATTTCATAGTATTCTGATGACGTTTCATACTGCTATTTCATAGTATTCTATTGATGTTTCATACTGCTATTTCATAGTATTCTATTGACGTTTCATACTGCTATTTCATAGTATTCTATTGACGTTTCATACTGCTATTTCATAGTATTCTATTGATGTTTCATACTGCTATTTCATAGTATTCTATTGATGTTTCATACTGCTATTTCATAGTATTCTGATGTTTCATACTGCTATTTCATAGTATTCTATTGACGTTTCATACTGCTATTTCGTTGTGTGTGTGTGTGTGTGTGTGTGTCACCAACAGCTCCCCAGGCGCCGAATCCCGGGTCTCGAAACGGCAGTCGGGACGCCCCTCCCCCCCCGCCGCCCCCCTACCGGGTCCACAGCTCCACGCCCTCGGAGTCTCACAGCCGGGGGGGCAAGCCCCCTCCTCCTCCTTCTTCCTCATCCTCATCCTCCTCCTCCTCCTCCCGCACCCCCGCCGGACCCCCTCCGCCACCCCCTCCCATCCGCAACGGTCACTCCTCCAACTCCAGGTCCATCATAGGTGAGTGAACTAACGTCACGGTGCCCAAATGCGGCCACTCTTATTGTCTGGGACCAAATACGGCCACGCCCCACTCCCAGCAAAAAGTGGTAATCTCTAGAATGGGTTTGGGGCGCCGCTGTATACGGAAGTAGCTCTCAAGGTGACGATTAGACAACACTTTTTTGTTGTCAGTAGATGGCAGCATTGGTTTAAAATTAAAGGCTGAAAATGTTGAGAACTACAACACTGCATTTCCCAAGAGCGTTAGCACAGGTCGCAGGTCACTGGGATGTGTCTATATTCTCCGACGTGATCTGAACAGCGTTAAACTATTACTGCGACCGAGAATGGCCAACTAATTATCTTAACAAAAGTGCGCTGGTAGCGTTACATATGTTGTCTAAAGGGGGACATATGGTACAATTTGAGATTCTAACGATAATCGGCATATAAAGGACAAGATAAAGCATCGTTAATTTGTAAGAAACCTCAATGAAAACGGCGCAGGGTGCTATTGTTATGAAAATGTGATAGAATCCTATAAAAATGTGGACGCATTTGGCCTACGTTCCGTTAGTAACCACATGAACGTTGTGTAGTTATCTAGATGTGGTGAAGTCACAAGTAATCAAATTCTCCCAACGCTACCATTCAGATGAGCCTCCCAAGGTTCCTGTTGTACTGACACTAGGGCTGTCCCCAAAGCCTGTTTTTGGGATTCAAACAAGTTTAGAAAATGTATTCTAAATAATTATTTATTATTATTATTTTAAATAAATATCCTCAAACTAAATCCTCAATTTGAATAAAGTGATTAATCTGATTAAATGAGTCTTTTTCTTTTATTAAATCAACTTTCAGTTTTTTTTAATACTATAATATTAGTGTAGCCTAATTATCTGCAACTGTGAAGAAAACCCCCATTGGTTTAAACAGAATGAATAGACACATAAAAAAAATATATATATAGCCTATAGCCTATAAAAATAAAAATAAAGTTAATTAAAAAAAAAAGTTTAATAAAAAATGTGAATGTTGATTTAGAATTCGAATGCCAACATAACGAACGAAGGTTCGAACGTTTGGGCTCAGCCCTAGTCTCTAGTAACTACATGAACCCTAACCACATGTCTCTGGTACCTAAATACATGAACGGTGTGTAGTTATCTAGATGTGGTGCAGGCCATGGGTGGTGAAGTCACAACTTAGTAATCAAATTCTCCAACGCTACCATTCAAATGAGCCTCCAAGGTTCCTGCTGGACTGACACACAAACCAGCCAGTTTACAATGTTCCTAGATTACCGTCTGTGCACATGCAGACTGTATTCTGCATGAAGGGATGAGCTCCCTCTAAAACAGCTTCCAAATGCTCGTATCGCGTGAGTTTGGGAAGGGAATGGAGAAAAGGTTTATGTTTCAATGAGCCTGTTAATGAGGCTTTTTTTTAATTATTATTTATACTTTTTTTTTTTTTTTAACATGAACTGCTTCAGAGAGAGAAAGGTACAATGACTGTCAAAATAATCCAAAACAAAAGCTCCTATGGCGTCATTGACCTTTTCAAAGTGGTTCCATGTGCCCCTCAGTCTGACGGGCAAACACTTTCTTCAGTAAAGAAGCCATTTGCTGTAATTTCCTGCAACTTAAAATAATTTCAATAAAATAGCAAACACAAGGTTAAGTTCCAAATAATTTAAGTATAGTGTTTAATTTTGCACAATAGTTTAACACACACACACACACACACACACACACACACACAGTGGAACATAGAATAGAGTAATCACGTATTAGACAATGATGTGTTTATTTCTAAGCCCCAAGCTTTCACTGCAAAATATATATATAAAAAGATATATTAAAAATAAATATTGGTGGCGCTGGCATGTCGTCATAGTGGCGCCCCCATACTATTCTTTATGGAAAGCCAGTGATTCCCGCTGCATGTTAATACTGTGGGGGGCCCCCAAAGTATAATGGCTCCCCCCAAAGTATAATTTTTGTTTTATTTATTTTTTAACTCAGTGAGCACTCATTTGCATTTGCATTGGTGGCAATGAGTGCTCAGTGAGTAAAGAAAACTTAAAAAACCATAAAGTATACTCATTTCATTCACCAGTTTGTATATAGTTAAAATAAAGTTCCCCGGTGATTGACGATCAGATACCAGTGTGGAGTTTTCTGTCTTAAATTTGATATAGATCATGTTCTTTGTTGGTTTGTGAGGATGTTAATAATACACACTTGGTAAGATGTGTGTATGAAAGAAGACCACAGAAAACAGCAGTGACTGCTCTCAGCTGTTTAACACTTAAAGACCTAGACACCATCACCAGTTGTAGGTTGTCTGAAGTGCAGTGTTACTATGAAAATTCACTAGAATGCAGGATTAAAAAAAAAAAAATCGTTCCACCAAAGTATATTTAATTTCTGTGGGAATCACTGAAAGCTGTATCTGGTATACCTCCCAGCTCTAGATGAGACGCGACAGGGGCTCGGGAGGTAGAGCAGTCGTCTGGCAATCCGGAGGTTCCCGGTTCGATTCCCGGGCAGCATGTCGATGTGTCCTTGAGCAAGACACTTAACCCCTAATTGGCACCTTGCATGGCTGCCTCCGCCGTCGGTGTGTGAATGTGTAAAATGTGAGAAACAAATTGTAAAGCGCTTTGGATAAAAGCGCTATATAAAAAAGCAGCCATTTACCATAAAAAAGCAGCCATATGGGACCTTGTGGGTTAAACGGTCTGGTTTACCCCCCAGCTCTAGATGAGGAACAGGAATTCTTGGACAAGTATAAGTTAGAGGAGCTTGAAAATAACGTGAACTACTAGTATTTTTTTTTATTATTTATTTATCTTTTGCTGTAGTGGGATAGGTATATTATTTTTGATATTGATAGATAACTTATTACATATTAATATGATATTGTAAGGAAGGGGCAGGACCAGATAAGCTTTGCCTCTTTCTGTCCCTTCTCGAACAAAACCATTTGTCTTGAGCTACGTTGACAATTGCTTCCGTGTCTAGGAAGATATATTTTATTTTATTTGTATTTGTATTTAATTATTTTATTTGTTGTTTTTTTCTTATTTCAAGTTTGTGTGTTTATGGTTGTTCGAGATAAATAAAGATCAAATCAAGTGAGACCTTGTATGGGTTAAATGGTACACAAAGGGAATGGTCCTTGTTGACGAACCTACGCTACCTACGCTGTTCTAAAGTCTTGCCTCCGTCTCTCACAGATGATTTTGAGTCAAAGTTCAACTTCCACCCCGTCGAGGACCTTCCTCCCCCAGAGGAACACAGGCCCTTCAGCAAGGTGTACCCCAGCAAGAACAACAAGGGTACGTATAATAATACACTTTATTTCTAGAGCACTTTTCATACAGAAATTGCGGTTCAAAGTGCTTCACAGCAGTAAAGAAAATACAGGCATAAGCGAGCATACAAAAGATAAGATAACAAGGTGCTTAAAAAGTCCTTGAAATTCAAATCAACCATTCACATTGAAGTTTTGTTCATTCATGATACAATTCTGAATCAAGAAATTCAAAATGAATTATTTAAAGTGTAACTAATTGTCGGAAATTGGTTTTTACGCCATAAATATTGGATCTGATTCTTTTTCTATCAAATCCCTTTAAATGCCCTTTTAAAATGACAAATTGGGCTTGGAAAAGTACTTGAAAGTCTTTGAATTCCATTGATCAATGCCTGGTGGAACCCTGGGGAAATAGTTAAAACACAATGTCAAACAAACAACCAAATGAAATGACATACATGTACATACATGTTACATACATGAAGCAGAACAGTTGAAGTGAAAGGTGTGATATAGAGAGAGGAGACGGGGAATCAACCTGTGCAACAGTCAGTTTCAAGTTTCTTTAATAGTTGTCATACAGAAGTACAGAATACTTTTATACAAAATGCTTCTTTCTGTTACGCTCCAGAGACTGTGCTAGACAAAAGATAAGTATGTAATAAAATAAAATAGTATAGCATGTAAAAATAGAAGTAAAAAAGAAGTCACGTACGTAGACACAGTGTTCAGTATATACATATGTACAATGTTCGATGCAGAATAGAGTGACTGAGTTATCATACAATATACAATATACTATGCAATATACTAATATACAATACTATATAGTGCAAAGCAGAAATGGGATGAGGTGCAATTTAGGTACAATTACAGTAGGGTGTACTGAGGTATGGGTTGTAGTGCAAATCCTTTACCAATAAATATAAAGTGTGTGTCTAGGTGTTCTAAAGTGTGGAGAGTGGGTGCTGCAGTGTGTTGTTTGTTTAAAGTGAGTGTGTGCGTGTGGATGTGCGTGTTGTGAGTGCATTTGATGGTTGTTGCATAGTGTTTATTGTTCGTTGAGCAACAGCTGGCTGCTGCTGCTGCTGCTGCTAATGATTTACTACTGGTGTTTGTTTCTTTTCATTGCGACGCAAAGAACTGACCCGTCGTGACCCTGGTTTCTTCTTCTCCCCTCCAGGCATGATCAGAGGAGCACCTCCCGCGCCCCCTGTGGGCCGGTGAACGGAACTACGCTCAGGAAAGAAAAAAAACGAGAGGACTTGATAACTCTAATGTCTAATCCATGGACTGTCGGGGGAGTGGCACCAAAGCACTCCGATCTCACACCTACACACACACACACACACACACACACACACACACACACACACACACACACACACACACACACACACACACACACACACACACACACACACACACACACCACACTCACTCACACACACACACACCACTCTCACTCACTCACTCACTCACGCACACACACACTAAAACACCAGCCGGAAGCAATGTGAGGAATGCATAGCACTAGCCTGGTTTTGACACTACATCCACCTGTCCTAGCATGCTAGAACTAAACCACTCTGAACGAAGAGAACCAGACTCTTGACCTGCTCCACTGTGTCCTTGTGGCCGACGGCTCTCGTTTGTTACTACGGGAACGGAGAGGCATGACGTCGTCGACACTATAGATATTATTATTATTATTATTAGCAGGGCCGACTTCTGCATTCCATCTTTTACCTTTTGTTGCATATTCCATGATGATGATGATGACGATGACGATGATGTTTTGATGATTTTTTACTCTTCCGGATAACGTTTTGAAAGGTTTTGTGTTTGTAAGCATTAATTGCTGGAGTCGTCGGGGGGGGGGGGGGGGGGGGGAGGAGAGAGAGAGAGAGAGAGAGAGAGAGATGAGATTTCAACACTTTTAAGAGTAGAGATACCCATTCCATTTTTTGGCAAATTCTATTCCCTCGCATCAGCCTACACCACTAATATTGCCATGAGTGTGTAGTGGGTTATAGATGGTGATTTATTTGAATATTATTTTTATACGTTTATTTCTTTTTGTCTTAAATAGCCATTCTACAAGTGCCAGACGAGAAGGCGCGTTGAATTAAATTCCCTCCTTCTCCCGACGTGCCAAAAGGCGGGTGGAGACGAGCGACACAGAGCCAGGAGGAGAGTTAGAACTTTACATTTCGCGTGTTCCTTTTTATTTTGACCTTTTTTGCATTTTCTGTTTCATTTCCTTTTGTTTTTTCGGTTGAATATTATTGACACGACACAATTTACTTATTATTATTTTTTATCCACTTTTTTTCTCCTGTTTTTCTCTGATTTTCCTCCCATCCCAATTTAGTCGTTATGCCAATTCCCCCCCTCCCCTTCCTGGCCGTTGCTCGCATGTGCCCCCCACTGGTCGGTCTAGGGAGTCCTGAAGTCTATCATATGCTTCCTCCGATACATAGGAGACAGCCAGCAACCTCTTTTCACCTGCCAGCGCGGACTCTCATTGGTGAAGTGTAACGAGTGGGAGGCTCACACTACCTTCATCATATCCCTTCTTTGCTGTGCAGGCGCCCTGACCGACCTGTAGGAGTCGCTGTTTACAACGACCAGAATACCACCCCACCGGCTTCCCTCCCGCCAATTGAGCCAGTATGACGGCCGGCCCAAGCCGGAGGCAACGCTGACAGCCGGATTCGATACCGGTGTCTCTTGCGTTGGTGACGAGCGCTTAGACCGCTGCACCACCCAGCCGCCCACGACACAATTTACTTGAACGCTTTGCCAAGTTATGAGAGAGAGAGAAACTCGAGCGGGTTAGGTTTTTAAAACGCTCTCCGAGGTCTTCCTGTCCGTCTCGCGCTCTCGCCCGCTACGGCGTGATGGACGTCTCGCCCGTCTCGTGGAGGACGAGGACGTTAACACTTTGTCAAAAGCCACAGAGAAAAGCAATGGAGAGTTCACTCCTTAACCCTTTTGTGACACTTCACTGTGACACTACAGAAGGTTAACCCTTTCACAACCACACTGCAGACGGTTAACCCTTTCACTATCACACTACAGACGGTTAACCTTTCTGTAGTGTGCTAGTAAAGGGTTAACCTTCTGTAGTGTAGTAGTGAAAGGGTTAACCGTTTGGTAGTGCGGCAGTGAAAGGGTTAACCCTTTGTGACACTTCACTGTGACACTACAGAAGGTTAACCCTTTCACAACCACACTGCAGACGGTTAACCCTTTCACTACCACACTACAGACGGTTAACCTTTCTGTAGTGTGGTAGTGAAAGGGTTAAAGGGACACTTCACCAAAATAACAACGCCGGTTTGTTTTGCACATAATCTCACACACACACGCATCCGAAAACTCGAACCGTTTTGCACACGTTGATTTAGTTTGACGATTAACCAGAGTAAAGGAGTTTGAATATGGCCGCCAGTGATGTCATCATCGGGGGACATTGGATCCATGTCGCGTAGCTCCGTGAAATGATGTGGATGAAGTAATAGCAATACCTTGTATTATAGGGAACGGCTACCTTCTCTTTTCAAATTAATCTACTCTCAATTAACTAAATTAATGCAAAACTGTTGTACAGTTTTTTTTTTTGGATGTGTGTGAGATTATGTGCAAAATAAGTCGACGTTGTTTTATGGCGAAGTGGCCCTTTAGTGCCATGTCTAATTAAGGGGGTAGCTTGACGTCGTTGATCAAAGAAAGCAGGCGTTCAGAGAATTTCACATAGCTGGTCGCTTTTTCCTAAACTTGGACGTGGTTCCTCTTTCTACCACAAGGTGGAGCCCTTAGGCAAAGTTACTCTTCCTCATTCTGATGTGGTTCCTCTTCCTACCACAAGGTGGAGTCTAAGGCAAAGTTATTCTTCCTCATTCTTATCAATGGACCAAGGATATTTAATGGTGCACTACGCAGGTGGGGGGGGGGGGGGGGGTTGTTTTGTTTACATTTGCACAGCCTGCAATGAGTTTGCAAAACATATTTACTATACATGTAATTTGTACAATTATTCTATCTTTTGTCAACATAAGTTAAAGGTGCTATAGGTAACATTCAGCCACTAGGTGTCGCACTAGAGCACAATCGGGTGCATTCCACGCGGGGAAATGGGAAGTAGGGAGAGGATACATCTAAAAAATAATGATCCTATTACCGTATACTTTTATTCCACACCTTCCTAAAAGCTCTCTGGGGGTATTTCTTTAATGAGTGCTCTACATAAAGATATTATCTATCTAACACCTTTAAGAAAATAAATAATAATCATGTTTTTTGGCACTGTCTCAACCAAACCTAAGCCCAGAAGATACTTCTTGGAATAGTAAATATGTTTTGTAGAATAAATGCAGGCCGTGCCCTTGTAAACACTGTGAAACCGTAACCGTCAGGAAGCTGCTTCAAGCAATGTTCCACACGTCTTCCTTTGAGGACACTTTCTTTTATTCAATTATGAATTTATTTTATTTTTTATATATATATATATTTATATATAAATGTGGTTCCCCTTTAACAAGCTTGAGTGGTGTGTTTCGGCACCTTTTTAAAGGGGCATTTCACCGATAAACATCCAAAAACTCTAAACCGGTTTGCACACATTAATTTAGTTCGACTGTTGATGAGCGTAAATGAGATTGTTGGCCATGTCATGATGATGTCATCGGAGACACTGAATCCTTGTGTCGTGTTAATTACAGCTCAATGAAATTAGAAGGTAGCAGTTCCCTATATAAGGTATTGCTATTTTTTATTTTTTATATATAATTTTATGCTCCTGTAATTAACACAAAGGATTCAGTTTCGTCTCCGATGGCATCACCACCGGTCGCCATATTCAAACTAATTTACTCTCGATAACTGTCGAATGAAATTAATGTGTGCAAAACCGTTCCGAGTTTTTTGGACGCGCCTTGAGATTATGTGCAAAATAACTCTGCGTTGTTTTTTTTCTCTTTTTTGGGTGAAGTGCTCCTTTGCAGCGTGGCGTTCGTCGGGAGTCTAAAAAAGGGAAGCATCTCTGTTGTGAAAATCTTTCTTCCAGTGAAATCTCAAAGTGTGTTTTTGTACCCAGAATCTACACCCCCCCCCCCCCCCCCCCGCTGGAGGCCCATGTGGAAGGACTGTATGGCCAGAGATGACCAGATAACCATGTTTGTTTCCAATGCATCGCTATGCAAGGAACGATTTGTATGGATTCTCACTGGTAGCAACTAACCAAAAAAATAGGAAACACTTAAGTGCCAGAGATCTATAAGGAGGTTAGTCTATTGGACTGCTAGCATTAGGAGGTTAGTCTATTGGACTGCTAGCATTAGGAGGTTAGTCTATTGGACTGCTAGCATTAGGAGGTTAGTCTATTGGACGTATAGCATAAGGAGGTTGGTCTATTGGACTGCTAGCATAAGGAGGTTGGTCTATTGGACTGCTAGCATAAGGAGATTAGTTTATTGGACTGCTAGCATAAGGAGGTTAGTCTATTGGACGTATAGCCTAAGGAGGTTAGTCTATTGGACTGCTAGCCTTAGGAGGTTAGTCTATTGGACGTATAGCATAAGGAGGTTACTCTATTGGACGTATAGCATAAGGAGGTTAGTCTATTGGACGTATAGCATAAGGAGGTTAGTCTATTGGACTGCTAGCATAAGGAGGTTAGTTTATTGGACTGCTAGCATAAGGAGGTTAGTCTATTGGACTGCTAGCATAAGGAGGTTAGTCTATTGGACGTATAGCATAAGGGCTTGTGTCCATAGCGGACGTTTTATGAGTTGTCAGCTCCTTTCTGTCATTCATTTCTATGCTACAGGCGCGCTCCTTTTCCCAGCGCCGCACCTCGCGTTTTATGCGCTCTCGTGGCAGCGTCTTTGGGCGGAGCACTCCCAGCGCATAAAGTTTAAACTAGTTCAACTTTTGGAAAGGAGCGCGCTCATCATAACCTTTTCCGACCGACCAATCAACACCGAGGAAGTGGCAGTCGCGAGACTCAGGAAAATGCTCTGAGCTTATTTTTTTTGCTTTTCAAAGCGGTCCGCCTTAAAAAAAACATCCGCTATGGACACAAGCCCTAAGGAGGTTAGTCTATTGGACTGCTAGCATAAGGAGGTTAGTCTATTGGACTGCTAGCATAAGGAGGTTAGTCTATTGGACTTCTAGCATAAGGAGGTTAGTCTATTGGACTGCTAGCATAAGGAGGTTAGTCTATTGGATGTATAGCATAAGGAGGTTAGTCTATTGGACTGCTAGCATAAAGAGGTTGGTCTATTGGACTGCTAGCATAAAGAGGTTGGTCTATTGGACTGCTAGCATAAGGAGGTTAGTCTATTGGACTGCTAGCATGAGGAGGTTAGTCTATTGGACTGCTAGCATAAGGAGGTTGGTCTATTGGACTGCTAGCATAAGGAGGTTGGTCTATTGGACTTTATCTAGCATTTCTTTTTTTGTTTTTGTTTCTCTGTATGTACCACCATGCTCAGTCAGGCTCCTCCCCTCCCCAGGTGTACCTAATGATACCTAACGATACTAGGAATGCACTGATAATGGCATCGGCTGTCGAGTCGGTACCACAGGGCGTCCTTATCGGGAGCCACGTCGTGACGCCAAGAAATCGAAAGCAAAGAGACCGTAGAGTCCATCTCAGATCGTTCGTGTCCCAGTGGCCCCAAGCTAACGGTCTTGAGTCTCAACGGCCCTAAACCTAACGGTTCGGATCGGGAACCGGTTTAATCCCGAGAGAAAGTGCATGTCCCTAAATGATAAATGAATGAATTGTTAGCTGATGTTTATTAAAGAAAAACAAAGAGTCACTTGGTGAAACAGGGGCCGTTGCCACGGTTACACTGCCTGGGCAGAACCGTGACTGTTGCATCATAGTGATGTCATTATCGAGAGAGAGAGAGAGAGAGAGAGAGAGAGAGAGAGAGAACCCAGAGGAAGAGGAACAAAACGCATGGTTTTTATCCAGGAAAGACCCCAATTCAATAGTAAAATTGCGCCTCCTGCTGGTCATTGCCTTACTTACACAGAATCGTATCATTATAGTACTGAACGGTACCAGCGCATTTATTATTATTTTTTAAACAAAACGGTAATGAGGAGAAAAAGAAAAAAAATGAATTATATTTGAAATGCAATAAATATTGTATATTTACATTTAAGTATGAGGAATGAGGTAATCATAGCTATTGATCTATTTTTTATGTTGTAAAAAGCTTGTAATATAGGGAAGAAAAATGATTAAAGAGTTCTAACAGCGGTCCAGTTCGTGGCGACCAGACAGACGGGTCTCTTGGTAGCACTTCCTGTGTGTGTCCACCATAGGTGTGTGTGACTGTCCACCATAGGTGTGCGTTTGTGCATCATAGGTGTGTGTGTGCTCCACCATAGGTGTGTGTGTGTGCACTGAACGGATGAATGCTTCCACTTCTCACACAGGCGACCTCACGTGTTCATCTCATGTTCTCACCCTTTGTCTTGGAAGAGAAGCCTGTTCCCGCCTGTTGGTCATTTCATGTTAATCAACCGTGTTTTATCATCTTGGAATAATTTCAAATAAATATATGCCTTTGGGGGAAAAGGGCAGAGTTGTCCCAGAGTTGTTATTTTTTAACGGAGACGGTTGAAGGAACACGGTCAACATTGTGCGAAATGTTGCTTAACCGTCTTCTCCAGAGTCGGACGAGAAGGTAGAGCGACCAGTTTCCTCTCTTTAGGCCTTTCACACCGGCGGGGCTCTGCGCGGGAGCCGGGTTCCAGGACCAGCAGACCACAAGGCCTACAAGTGTCCTAACACCATCAGACCACAAGGACTACAAGTGTCCTACACCATCAGACCACAAGGCCTACAAGTGTCCTAACACCATCAGACCACAAGGCCTACAAGTGTCCTAACACCATCAGACCACAAGGCCTACAAGTGTCCTACACCATCAGACCACAAGGCCTACAAGTGTCCTAACACCATCAGACCACAAGGCCTACAAGTGTCCTAACACCATCAGACCACAAGGCCTACAAGTGTCCTAACACCATCAGACCACAAGGCCTACAAGTGTCCTAACACCATCAGACCACAAGGCCTACAAGTGTCCTAACACCATCAGACCACAAGGCCTACAAGTGTCCTAACACCATCAGACCACAAGGACTACAAGTGTCCTAACACCATCAGACCACAAGGCCTACAAGTGTCCTAACACCATCAGACCACAAGGCCTACAAGTGTCCTAACACCATCAGACCACAAGGCCTACAAGTGTCCTAACACCATCAGACCACAAGGACTACAAGTGTCCTAACACCATCAGACCACAAGGCCTACAAGTGTCCTACACCATCAGACCACAAGGCCTACAAGTGTCCTACACCATCAGACCACAAGGCCTACAAGTGTCCTAACACCATCAGACCACAAGGACTACAAGTGTCCTACACCATCAGACCACAAGGCCTACAAGTGTCCTAACACCATCAGATCACAAGGCCTACAAGTGTCCTAACACCATCAGACCACAAGGCCTACAAGTGTCCTAACACCATCAGACCACAAGGACTACAAGTGTCCTACACCATCAGACCACAAGGCCTACAAGTGTCCTAACACCATCAGACCACAAGGACTACAAGTGTCCTAACACCATCAGACCACAAGGCCTACAAGTGTCCTACACCATCAGACCACAAGGCCTACAAGTGTCCTACACCATCAGACCACAAGGCCTACAAGTGTCCTAACAACATCAGACCACAAGGCCTACAAGTGTCCTACACCATCAGACCACAAGGCCTACAAGTGTCCTACACCATCAGACCACAAGGCCTACAAGTGTCCTAACAACATCAGACCACAAGGCCTACAAGTGTCCTAACACCATCAGACCACAAGGCCTACAAGTGTCCTAACACCATCAGACCACAAGGCCTACAAGTGTCCTAACACCATCAGACCACAAGGCCTACAAGTGTCCTAACACCATCAGACCACAAGGACTACAAGTGTCCTAACACCATCAGACCACAAGGCCTACAAGTGTCCTAACACCATCAGACCACAAGGCCTACAAGTGTCCTACACCATCAGACCACAAGGCCTACAAGTGTCCTAACACCATCAGACCACAAGGCCTACAAGTGTCCTACACCATCAGACCACAAGGCCTACAAGTGTCCTAACACCATCAGACCACAAGGCCTACAAGTGTCCTACACCATCAGACCACAAGGACTACAAGTGTCCTACACCATCAGACCACAAGGCCTACAAGTGTCCTAACACCATCAGACCACAAGGCCTACAAGTGTCCTACACCATCAGACCACAAGGCCTACAAGTGTCCTAACACCATCAGACCACAAGGCCTACAAGTGTCCTAACACCATCAGACCACAAGGCCTACAAGTGTCCTACACCATCAGACCACAAGGACTACAAGTGTCCTACACCATCAGACCACAAGGCCTACAAGTGTCCTAACACCATCAGACCACAAGGCCTACAAGTGTCCTAACACCATCAGACCACAAGGCCTACAAGTGTCCTACACCATCAGACCACAAGGCCTACAAGTGTCCTACACCATCAGACCACAAGGCCTACAAGTGTCCTAACACCATCAGACCACAAGGCCTACAAGTGTCCTAACACCATCAGACCACAAGGCCTACAAGTGTCCTACTTGTTGTAAAAGAGATGCTCACAAAGACATTTCAGGTGAAAGATATGGGCAGAATGACACACTTGTTTTTATTTTTATTTTATCTTTTCCCCCCTTCTTTTTCCGTTTTTCTCCCCTCCCGATGTTAGTCGTTATGCCAATTCCCAATCCCCTTCCTGGTCGTTGTGCACTCTACCCCCTACCGTCGGTCTGGGAGGGCGGAGACTATCACATGCTTCCTCCGACACGTGTAGCCAGCCCACCACTTCTTTTCACCTGGCAGCGCGGACTCTCACTGGGGGAGTGTAACGTGTGGAAGGTCACACTACCTCTCCCAGATCCTTCCCTCGCTGTGCAGGCGCCCCGACCGAACTGTAGGAGTCGCTGTTTACAACGACCAGGACCCACTCACGCCGGCTTCCCACCCGCTAACACTTCCAATTGTGTTAGTATGGACGGTCGGCCAAGCCGGAGGCACCACAGCCGGATTCGATCCCACTGGCTCTGTGGCGGTAGACAGAGTCCGCTGCGCTACCCGGCCTCCCCAGATTGACACACTTCCTAGGAATCGACTTTGAACAGTGTGATGGATGTGTGACAATGTCACAGAAGTAGGGATGTCCGATATTATCGGCCGACCGATATTATCGGCCGATATCGGCAGTAAAATGTGATATCGAAAAATATCGGTATCGGTAAATTTTTTTTTTTTTTTTTTTTTTTTTTTTTTTAACATTTATTTAACCTTTATTTACCCAGGCAAGCAAGTAAGAACCAATTCTTATTTTATTTATTGTCAAAAGTATGCATGTTGGTTTAATTCAACAACAAGAGATATGTAATGTTAATTTTTACTTTTTTAATTATCATATTTTGCACAGATAATGCTTACATTTAGAAAGCCTTTTGAATGCATCCAGTGAAATTATTAATTACCTGAAATTATTCAGTTTTTTTGGGGGAAAACCCTGCATATATCGGTATCGGTTGACATCGGTATCGGTATCGAAATTAAGAGTTGGACAATATCGGAATATCGGTATCGGTAAAAAAGCCAATATCGAGCATCCCTACACAGAAGCAGTGTGTAAAGAACATGCTAGAGAGGTTTGACATGCAGAACTGTAAACCCAGATCAACACCTTGTGAGCGGGCACTCAATTACACTGAAGGGGCAGGACTAATGAGCGATGTCACCCGGTACAGAGAGGTGGTCGGTAGCCTAATCCATCTTACTATGTGTACTAGGCCAGATCTGTGTTTCATAGTGAGTAAACTGTCTCAGTATTTTAACAAACTAACTGAGGAACATTGGGCCACTGTCAAGCATGTATTGAGGTTCTTAAAGGGCACCAGTGATAAGATGTTGTGTTAAAAGAAGTGTAATTCTGATTTGAGTTTACAGGCTTTCAGTGATGCTGACTGGGCAGCAGATGTCACAGACCGACGCAGCACAACAGGGTACTGTTGTGTTAGTCTACATGAGACTGGTCCATTGGTCTCATGGAAGACCAAAAAGCAACCGACGGTGCCATTTTCCACATGTGAAGCAGAGTACACTGGGGCCACGCCTGTGGAATCAGCTGCCGGGGTCCATCAAGGCCTCAGTCTCCATTGCTGCCTTCAAGGCCAGCCTTAAAACTAGGGATGTCCGATATTATCGGCCGATATTGGCATTAAAATGTGATATCGGAAAATATCGGTATCTGTTTAAAAAAAAAATATATATATATATATTCTTTTTACATTTCTATAACCTTTATTTACCCAGGCAAGCAAGTAAGAACAAATTATGATTTTATTTATTGTCAAAAGTATGCATAATGTTATGTTAATTCCACAACAAGACATATGTAATGTTAATTACCTGAAATTATTCAGTTTTTTGGGGGATACCTGCATATATCGGTATCGGAAATTAAGAGTTGGACAATATCTGTATATCGGTATCGGTAAAAAAGCCAATATCGAGCATCCCTACTTAAAACCCATTTGTTTTGCTCTGCCTTCCAATAGGCCATGTTTTGTTTATTTTATTTTATTCATTTTAATGTTTTCTTGTTTTAATTCTATTTTTAATTTTATTTTCCTTCTGCTGTGAAGCACATTGAGAGCTCACTGAGTTTAAAGTGTGCTATATAAATTTAATCTATTATTACATGGCATTAGCTGCAACCACCCAAGAGTGTTTACACCTGGTACAACTGCTGACACATGGACGTGTGCAAGTATGCACGACAATCGGGAGACCATTGCATTAGCTAAGAACCCAGTCCGCAGACAAAGATGCAAACACATAGACATAAAGTACCATTTTGTCAGATCTACAGTACTAAATGGACAGATATGTTTGCGATACTGTCCCACAGATCAAATGGTGGCTGATGTGTTTACCAAACCAGTAACTAAGGCAGTGTGTGAAGCTTGCCTAGACCGCCAAATGTGCTAGGTTCGGCCCTGGTTGCTTCCTTGATACACGGATCCTGTTTGTCAGCGTTTTAGTCCTTCTTTCTATATGTGTTATGATGTCTAGTCTAGCCAATACGCAATAGCCGACATTCAACAAGACCACATACAAGTGTCCTAACACCATCAGACCACATACAAGTCTTTCTCTGGTCTGCATCCCCTTAACAATTGTGTGTATTGAGCTGTACTGTATTGTACCCATTCTGCAATCTGTTAATAAAGTTTTCAATCAATAAATCAATTCCATTAGCTATTGAAGTTAGATAAACAATATCCACTGAGAATATCTAACATCCCAAAAAAAAAAAAAATAGAAAACCAATTTCACTCTGGCGAAAGAAAGACCGGGGTGATGGAAATTCCCGGGAAAATTTATATTCCGCCAAAAACACTGCAGCGTTGAAAACTCCCGCCACTCGTATCCGTGACACACTGTCGACACGTCGACGTCGACGTAACGTCAGTGACGCACCAACGCCAATGAGAGCGCGGGGAGTGGGCACGTGACGTCTAAAGGACCAATCGCACTCCGGCGGCGGGAAGGCCAGCTGATCAGGGGGGAGGAGCTTCAGACGATTCACACAAACATTTGGCGCTAGTTTGGTTCTTAGTGCGGTTTGGAAGAAGAACAGCAGTCCCCACGTCCTGAGCAGAGCCCCCGTCTTCTTCTTCTTATCTTCACATAAGGTAAGATTTGTTAACATTTTTCACGACTTAACTAGTTTTTACAAACACATTGAATCGATCTTCTAGAGGACGGTTTAACCGCGATGTGTTGCTGCTGGGTCTGTGGTGTTGGAAGCAGCTGTGTAAACTACAGGAAGTATAATACAGTCACCTTAGCGTTTAATAATGTGCTTGTCGTCTACATTAAGTCGTGTATAGTTGTCTTATTTAACGTTACAGCTTTGTTTAAGATGCCTCCTATATTTCTAGATGAGGGGTTTCTCATTGCAACTTGTGTTGATTTAGTTGAAACGTCATGAATCGTGTGAATCGCAGTCTTGGCGCCACCGACACAACTGTTGGTTAGTTATTGTTCCCTGTTTTGCACCTAATGTACTACTCGTCGATTCTAATGTACTGATACTACTAGCTGCAGAAGTGATCAAGTAGATGACCCACCTCTCTTTAGCTTTTACCAGTTAGAACTCAAACACTACAAATGGGATATTTACTTTTTTTTTTTTTTGCAGCAAATTTGTGGTTTTTCTACCTAGAATGAATGAAAAACTGTATTTAACAGATTGCAGAATGGGTACAATACAGTACAGCTCCATAGTAGGATGGCTCCAAATGAAACGAGACACTCTTATGTACTAACATGACTTATTGTATCTACAATAGTGGCTGATTGACGAATTTAAAGGGGCACTTCGCCAACAATCTTAATCTCGCACACATCCAAACGCTAACCCATTTTGCACACATTCATTTACTTTGACATCTATTCAGACTCAAGTAAATTAGTTTGAACGTGGCCACCAGCGATGTCACCGGGGACATTGAATCCCTGTGTCGTGTTAATTACAGCTAAATGAAACGATTGATTGATTGAAAACTTTAATGAACAGAATGGGTACAATACAGTACAGCTCAATACACACAATTGTTAAGGGGATGCAGACCAGAGAAAGACTTTCGTCTTGTTTACATCAGGGTCCCCCATTTTCAATTCATAGTGACATTTATGACATACACAACATACAGGTATAAAAATCTAAACTTCTAATCTAATCATGACATACAGTACTGTTACATTTGTGACATACAAGATATGCAAATATACAGTACTGTTATGAGATACATTCCCTATAAGACACGGTGTTGTTTAGGAGACGTGTCTCCTTGCCTCTTAACCCCTTCACTGCCACACTACAGAAGGTTAACCCTTTACTATCACACAGGTTAATAGTCTAGTCACGTGATAGTAAAGGGTTAACCTTCTGTAGTGTGGCAGTGAAAGGGTTAAAACCAGCCTTCAAAATGGACCTCTGCTTCGAAAGAGTTTTGCATTGATGTGATTGATATTTACCGCACACAGTTCTGTATATCTGTCTTGTATGTCATAAATGTCCTGATGAATTGAAAATGGGGGGACCCCGATGTAAACGAGACGAAAGTCTTTCTCTGGTCTGCAAAGTTTTCGATCACTGACGAGCCGTGGTGTTTCTGTGCTCAGGTTGCAGCAGGAAGTCAACATGCCCGGCACGCGCTCCAAGCTCCAGCCCACCCTGCCCTTCCCCAGACGCAGGTCATGTCGAGCGGACTCCCGGGCGAAGGGCGCCCCCTTGCCGGTGGAGCAACCCCCCTCTCCCAAAGCTCTCCCCCTCGTCAAGCCCTCCCCCCTCTCCCCGAGACTGACGCCCAGACTTCCCCTCAGTCCTCGCAAGCGAACAGGTGAGACTGACCTCTCAAACGTATGCGTGTAGGTGATTTGACCTGTTATCGTTAAAGGTGCTATATATATAATTTTATGTAGCGTATGAATGAACGTTATCTACAGCACCTTTAACATCTAGTGGCTGAATGTTGTCTATAGCACCTTTATACAACGGCATGCAAATTTCTCGATTCTGATTGGCTGAAACAGTCCATTTACACGTCTTTATTGGCAACAATCCACGGTCCTGGGCTCAGGACCCGCCCACAACCGAATCACATATCACTCCCCGGCTCACTCCGGGAGAACAAGATCGCGGACAACAAATGGATATGTTGATAGCGCCATAACGACTAAATATGAAGCGATTCTGTCAAGGGGAATGTGTTAGTCCTTTAAACAATGTTGGATGATGTAATTGATGGGTCTTGAGTCAATCTAGAACAAAAGAAAGATCGTGGATTGATTGATTGATTAATTGATTGATTTAAATTTCTACTTCCTTCCCACTGACTGCAGCGTTCACTCTCACACTGTCCGACGCTGGCGTACCCACAAACACACACACACACATACACACACACATACACACACACACACACTGTGACACACGCACACACACACACTCCTGTCTGCAACAGCGGGGGAGTCAGACTGAGAGAGAAGCAGCGCTGTTTTAAGTGAGCATGGTCTATTGAATTGATTGATTGGTTGATTGCTAATTTTATTACTGTACCCCTGGTTTCCAACTGGTTAAGTTTAGGCTAAAAGAAATAAATAAAAAAATAGGGCGAAGAAAACTTTTTTTTCCTATAGGGCAAAGAAAACTTTTTAATTTGTTTTACCTACTTTATATAGAAGCATCTAAGAATGAAGTTCTATGGAAAGTAGGTCTGCATTCCCTTAACAATTGTGTGTATTGAGCCGTACTGTATTGTACCCAGTAATATATATAATACACAGTTGGATGTGTTAGTTGGTTGGATGCACTTCAAGCTGCTTCCACATGAGGCAACTTCTCTCAATCATTCCAATAATACACAGTTGGATGTGTTAGTTTGGTTGGATGCACTTCAAGCTGCTTGCACATGGAGGCAACTTGTCTTTTTTGTAGTTGTGGGAACTACTTTTTCTGGCGGATGGTTTTTTCAATAAATCTTCGATTTATGTGTTAATTGTATAGAAATAAGGTTGGATGAATCTGGCAGTTGTATAAAAGCTTTACACCACTTGCAGTCGTGATTTGTGAACAATAAACCATGCCTAGGGGGGTCTAACGACCACCCCTAGGCATGGTTTATTGTTCACAAACCACTCCTGCGCGTGATGTAATGCTTAATTAACATTTAGTGGCTGAGTGTTCTCTATTTAAGCATTACATCACGCGCAGGAGTGGTTTGTGAACAATAAACCATGCCTAGGGGTGGTCGTTAGACCCCCCTAGGCATGGTTTATTGTTCACAAATCACGACTGCAAGTGGTGTAATGCTTTTATACAACTGCCACATTCATCCAACCTTATTGCTATACGATAAACACATTAATCGAAGATTTATTGAGAACCATCCGCCAGAAAAAGTAGTTCCCACAACTACAAAAAAGACAAGTTGCCTCCATGTGGAAGCAGCTTGAAGTGCATCCAACCAACTAACACATCCAACTGTGTGTTATTGCATCCAACTGCCTTTCAACTAAGGCATCCAACTAACACATCCAACTGCCTTTCAACTAAGACATCGAACCAACTAACACATCCAACTGCCTTTCAACTAAGACATCCAACCAACTAACACATCCAACTTTTCTTTAGTTTTTAATTATGAAGTTAGTGGTTATTGGAATGATTGATTGAAAATTGTATTACCAGATGCAGAATGGGTACAATACAGTACGGCTCAATACACACAATTGTTAAGGGGATGCAGACCTACTTTCTATAGAACTTCATTCTTAGATGCTTCTATAGAAAGTAGGTAAAACAAATTAAAAAGTTTTCTTTGCCCTATAGGAAAAAAAGTTTTCTTCGCCCTATTTTTTTATTTATTTTTTTTAGCCTAAACTTAACCAGTTGGAAACCAGGCGTACAGTAATAAAATTAGCAATCAACCAATCAATCAATTCAATAGACCATGCTCACTTAAAACAGCGCAGCACTCAGCTGCTCCTCTCTCAGTCTGACTTTCCCCCGCTGTTTCAGACAGGAGTGTGTGTGTGGGGGTGGGTGGAGACTAGAGCCAGCGTCGGACAGTGTGAGGCTGAGGTTACACCTTTCGTATCATTTCGTATTGTTTTCTTATACGTATCGCCGCGACGTCATGCGCCTCGAGTCACACTTTCGTTTTTTTTCCGTTTTTGTCAGCCGAGCACACTGATGTAGTACACTGCCAAAGCAGTAGGTGGCAGTAGGTGGCAAACATGAAGGCAATTTCAACCAATCAGAACGAATGTGCCAATACACTTCCTGGTGGAAGCTCCAGCAAAGAAAATGTCAATAAGGCAGGCGCCTATGCCGCGCCACCATCTTGCTGCATCTTACTCAATGCAGCAATAATTTTTCAGCAAAGCCTAATAAAAGTGCAATAAACAAAACGGATACATTCACTGTGTTCTGCCTGTCATTTGTTGATGAAACAAAACTAACATCAACACAAGTGACCACCAAGAGCGGATAGTTTAGTCTAAAAAACGATCGGTAGCATTGTTAGCTGCATGCTAACGTCAATGGAGTATGCCATTATAACAATATAGCATTGTGGCTAGAAGCTAACGTTAGCTCACGCTACTTAGCCAGCTCCAAAACTGATGATATCGCGAGCTATCAGTAGTTAGATAACATTAGAGACAACGCTGTGTGTATTAAACAAAGGTGAATAGATGACTGGGCCATTTTGTTTAATGCTTGTTAAGTTGAAAGAGGAACTCTGAGCTAACAGGGTCTGAATCCTGATAGCTCACGTTAGCCAGCTGCTCATGCAATCAGTAATACTAGCAGAATGAATGGTTGTAAACTTTATTTAACATATTGCATATGGGTACAATACAATACGGCTCAATACAAACAATTGTTAAGGGAATGCAGACTGTTGTAGCTTGGACTGGGGTCCTTATAACAATAACTTGACAACACATGGTAGCTGAAGCTATTTGGGACACGGAGCTCTGTCCCAAACGTCACACACTGTTGTCACCGGAAGGGCACGCAGATGGTATCTACTGCGCATGGGCGTTTTCGCAACAACTGCTCCGTGCTGACTACACGCTGTTGTCGAAGCGTTTTTTTTGCGTATCTCCAAACGCAAACACAATTTTGCGTTTCAGCCGTATCCAAAAAAAAACGCCAAAAAACGCATTTCTGTGTAGATAGGACATCAAACGTCGTCAAAAACGTATAAAAAAACGCCAGGAATACACTAGTCTAACCATAGCCTGAGAGTGAGCGCTCAGCGCTGCAGTCAGAGGGAAGGAAAAATAAATTGAAAAAAAATGCAAATTAATCAATCAATCAATCCGCGATTTTTCTTTTGTTACACAATGATTCATGACCCATCGATTACACAATCCAATATTGTGTAAGAGACTAAGACATTCGCCTTGACAGAATCGCTTGATATTTAGTCGTTTTGACGCTATCAATATCCATTTGTTAAAGATTATTGTCCGCCATCTTGTGATCCTAGGACCAGAAGCGTGGAATTGTGAAGAATAAACACGTGTAAAATGACTTTCAGCCAATCGGAATCGAGAAATTTGCATGCCGTTGTATAAAGCACCTTTAACATCTAGTGGCTGAGTGTTCTCTAGCACCTTTTTAATTAAGGTTAGTTTTCCATGTGATACAGGATCTGTGCTAAAGTGTGTTCTGTGTTTTATCCTCCAAGGCGACGAAAACGGCTGCAACCTCGGCGCGGCGGGCCTGCTGGGCTCCCCCCCCAAGCAGAGCAGACCGTCGCCTCTGGTCGCCCTCCCCCGCCGGCTGGGCTTCGACGAGAACTCCCCCGCCGTCGCCCGCAGAGGGCTGGGCCCCCTCTCCCCCGCGCGGCCCCCCCTCTCTCCCGCCGGGCGGCAGGGGGCGGCGCTCGACGGAAGCCCCAAGAAGTCACCCGCCGTTCGACTCTTTGCTGAAAGTAAGACTTCTTTGACGCACTTCACCGCGCTTCCTCGACCCTGTTCTCTTTGGTGGTTGAGTCTGACCCCCCCCTCCCCCTCTCCTCTCCATCTCTCCAGAGTCCAGGTATCACGGCGTGAAGCAGGCCCTCCACACGGCCATCCCGGAGCGCCTGTTGTCCCGCGAGGCGGAGCGGGCGGCCATCGGCTCCTTCCTGGAGGAGCAGGTCCTGCAGCGCCGTCCCGCCAGCCTCTACATCTCCGGGGCGCCCGGTACGGGCAAGACTGCCTGCCTGAACTGTGTCCTGCAGGAGAGGAGGGTGGGTGTTCTCGGCAAGCGCGTATTCATTATTTACTTCCGCCATTGGAGAGCTCAATGACAACAACAATGGTAGCGGTAGCTCCCCGCGGCCGACGTTTAGCTTTTAGCTCCGCAGGACGACTAAACGACTGGAGGCATAATGATTTTACTGCAACGGATGTTATAATAAAAGCCTTTCCATACATCTGTCTGATTGAAAACTTTATTAACAGACCGCAGAATGGGCACAACTGAGTCAGCACGGGCTGAGATATGAACGACTAATGCTTGCTATATCTAGGTCGACCTCGGACGTTGCTATGTAAATACGCTGATGTTATTGAACGTGTAACTATATAACGTTAATGCCACAAAACGAATGCCTTTGTTATCATAAGTAGTAACTTGGATGCAGTAGTGTGTGTGTGGGGCGGCGCTGTTCAAAAGTTTCAATGTGGACCAGATTGACGCGACACAATCCTCTTGGGCAAAACATCACGATATCCACGATACGTTTAAAAAGTGTATCGTTAATGAACTGTACCCGATATTTATATAATATCGTCATATCGCCCAGCCCTAGGAGTAGGGTGTTCTGGACTGTACCTTTAGATAGGTTAAGGAAAGGTTAACCTTTCACTACCACACTACAGAAGGTTAACCCTTTCACCGTGACAATACAGATGGTTAACCTTTTCACTGCCACAATACAGAATGGTTAACCCTTTCACTGACGATACAGAAAGTTAGCCCTTTCACTACCACACACTACCAAATGGTTAACCCTTTCACTGTGACAATACAGGTTAACACTTTTCACTCCCACACTACCAAATGGTTAACCCTTTCACCGTGACAATACAGAAGGTTAGCCCTTTCACTACCACACTACAGACGGTTAACCCTTTCACTGTGGTAATACAGACGGTTAACCCTTTCACTACCACACTACAGAAGGTTAACCCTTTCACTACCACACTACCAAATGGTTAACCCTTTCACGACCACACTACAGAAGGTTAACCCTTTCACTACCAAATGGTTAACCCTTTCACGACCACACTACAGAAGGTTAACCTTTCACTACCACACTACCAAATGGTTAACCCTTTCACTGTGACAATACATACGGTTAACCCTTTCACTGCCACACGACAAAGGGTTAGCCCTTTCACGACCACACTACCAAATTGTTAACCCTTTCACTGACGATACAGAACGTTACCCAACCCTTTCACTGCCACACGACAAAGGGTTAGCCCTTTCACTACCACACTACAGAAGGTCAACCCTCTCAGTATAATAATATAATAAATAAGCTGACATTTCTTTTGTACACCTGAGGTAGGTAGATTACATGTTTAGAGACTAAAGTACAGGGGGAAAAAAGGTACCGGTATCGGTTGAAATGTGAACGGCACCCAGCCCTGGTTGTGACTTGTTGCTACATGGTGTGTCTCTCCCCCTTCAGGACGAGCTGAAGTCTGTGCAGACCGTGGTGATTAACTGCATGACCCTGAGGAGCTCCCACGCCATCTTCCCCCTCCTGGCCGCCAAGCTGGGGGCCTCTGGGAGCCACACGGACGCCAAGCTGCAGAAACTACTCACCAGCCCCGGCCCTGCTGTGTATGTACCTTAACCATTGTTACGTGCCCCCGTGGGGAGACGCAACACTAGGCCACAGACAGGATGGGTGAGGATGCAGTGACACAAAACACCATAGACAGATTTTTACACAAATGAGATCAGCAACACAGAGCAAAGAGGACCTACCAGTGAGCACCAAATAATATCAAAATGAAACAAAAGCCCCCCCCCCCCCCTTACAGGCGCGGACGCCCCAAAGTACAGGAGGTGGTGCTCACTCTAAGCTGGTGTCTTTAACAGTAGTTCTCCTACGTGATGCAGATGTAGACCCCAGGGTATCTTTCTGCCCTCAATGTCCCTGTGTGCGAAACAAAAGGTTAGAAATGGGAAAAGAAACAATTATCACAAACAGGGTGATAATTGGATACACAATACAGGTTATGGGTTACAGACAAAATGTATAATATGTAGGAACACACAAGATACAACTATACAATACAAATTATAGGCAACCAGAGCGTTCACCAGCTCTCACACCATCTGTAGCTCAACAGAGCTGTAAGTGGCTCATGTAACAGACATGAGCCCCACAGAGCTTTAACTAGCTCTCTCAATACCACCAGCCCAACAGAGCTTTACCTGGCCTATGAACCAAATATGAGTCTACACACAAAACAAATGAGAGCCCCTTTTACAACACAACCAGATAGTTACCATACACCGACCGGGCTCTAGCTAACAATGCATACACAGGGATTATATGAAGGGATGTGGAGGCCAATTAGGCTGATGAGCCTCAGCTGTGGTTGCTGCTGCTTCTTCTGTTGGTTGGAGTGGAATGGTGATTGACCCTGAGAGGTAGATAGATTATATAGGAGGGAGACAAGAAAACACTACAACCTGCCTACATACATAACACATATTATATATATACATAATAACCCATACAATATAATATTACATGCATACATAATGAAATAAGGAATGAAATAAGGACAGAGTCCGTAACAACCATACAAGTAAATCAAATACAAATTCCCGACAACTAGGGATGCTCGATATTGGCTTTTTTACCGATACCGATATTGTCCAACTCTTAATTTCCGATACCGATATCAACCGATGCAGATATATGCAGGGTTTCCCCGGGATCCCCCCCCAAAAAACGGAATAATTTCAGGTAATTAACATTACATATCTCTTGTTGTGGAATTAACACAAGATTATGCATACTTTTGACAATAAATAAAATCAGAATTTGTTCTTACTTGCTTGCCTGGGTAAATAAAGGTTATAGAAATGTAAAAAAATATATATATATTTTGAAAACCGATACCGATATTTTTCGTTATCACATTTTAATGCCGATATCGGCCGATAATATCCGACATCCCTACCGACATGTTAATGTCCCCATGGGCCATACACGTCTTCTTTAATTAAACAAGTCAAGAAGAAACATCACAATAAATCAAGAACAAAACAAAAACACCATAAAGTCCAAACAATTTAAAATAAATGCAACACTCTCAGACAATACCCCACGCGAAGGTAAGGAAAAACTCACAAACATAATACATAATGATAGGATAAAAATGCACCACAGGCAATGTGGAGGAGAGAAACCTTAGAAGGGCCATTCAAGGGGGGGGTGATAGTAGTGTTGCAATAAAACAGGTGAAAAAGTTCAAACCTAAGTTTTTAATAAAAAAAAAGGTAAAAAAAAAAAATCTTAATAAATATCCTCAATTTGAATAAAGTGATTAATCTGATTAAATGAGTCTTTCTTTTTTATTAAATCAACTTTATTTAATGAATATAACTCATCAGTTTTTAATACTATAATATTAGTGTAGCCTAATCTTTATCTGCAACTGTGAAGAAAAACCCCATTGGTTTAAACAGAATGAATAGACGCATAAAAAAAATAAAACTTTTTTTTATAAAAAAAATTCGAATGTTGATTTAGAATGCCAGCGTAACGAACGAAGGTTTGAACGTTTGGGCTCAGCCCTACTTGGCTAGTTTACTACTCTTGTCGGCCGGTTGAGTGCAGTGTCCGGATGGGGGAGCGAGGCCCGGCTGGTGCTCACTCTTCTCTCTCTCTCCATGTTTAGGCTTCTGGTTCTGGACGAGATGGACCAGCTGGACAGCAAGGCTCAGGACGTCCTGTACACCATCTTCGAGTGGCCCTACCTGACCAAGTCTCGCCTCTGTCTCATTGGTAGGAGCCCCCTGCTCGTTATTCACCCCATGCCCCGCCCACTTCCGCCATTGTCTCCTTAATTTCCTTGTGGCTGGACTTTGTGATAAAGATGCTGAGATGTCGGCTAGCTAGTGCGGATGTTCCCAAACCCAGTGAATGATGCCTCTGTGACACACAGCTGTAATACTTAACAACCGTCATTATGGTTGGTGGTGTAGATATTGTTATTTATGTGTTGTAGGTATTGATGTGTTGTAGGTAGGGATGTTCGATATTGGCTTTTATACCGATATTGTCCAACTCTTAATTTCCGATACCGATATATGCAGGGCCCCCCCCCCCCCCAAAAACTGAATAATTTCAGGTAATTAACATTACATATCTCTTGTTGTGGAATTAACACAACACAACATTATGCATACCTTTGACCATAAATAAAATAAGAATGAGTTTTTACTTGCTTGCCTGGGTAAATAAAGGTTAAATAAATGTAAAAAAAAATCATTTTCAATATAAAATTTGAATGCCAATATCGGCCGATAATATCTGACATCTCTAGTTGTAGGTATTGATCCGTTCTGTGTTGTAGGTATTGATCTGTTCTGTGTTTATAGGTATTGATCTGTTCTGTGTTATAGGTATTGATCTGTTCTGTGTTATAGGTATTGATCTGTTCTGTGTTATAGGTATTGATCTGTTCTGTGTTATAGGTATTGATCTGTTCTGTGTTGTAGGTATTGCTAACGCCCTGGACCTGACGGACCGTATCCTCCCCCGGCTCCAGGCTCTGCCTCGCTGTCGTCCTCAGCTGCTCCACTTCCCGCCCTACAGCCGCCAGGAGCTCTGCGCCATCGTACAGGACCGCCTGGCACAGGTACAGGTCGCCGTGTAATCAATACATTCTGCATCGTACAGCGTCACCATGTAATCAATACATTCTGCATCGTACAGGTACAAGTCGCCATGTAATCAATACATTCTGCATTGTACAGCGTCACCATGTAATCAATACATTCTGCATCATACAGGTCACCATGTAATCAATACATTCTGCATTGTACAGAGTCGCCATGTAATCAATACATTCTGCATCGTACAGGTCACCATGTAATCAATACATTCTGCATCGTACAGAGTCGCCATGTAATCAATACATTCTGCATCGTACAGAGTCACCGTGTCATCAATACATTCTGCATCGTACAGGATCACCGTGTAATCAATACATTCTGCATCGTACAGGGTCGCCATGTAATCAATACATTCTGCATCGTACAGCGTCACCATGTAATCAATACATTCTGCATCGTACAGGTACAGCGTCACCATGTAATCGATACATTCTGCATCGTACAGGTACAGCGTCACCATGTAATCAATACATTCTGCATCGTACAGGTACAGCGTCACCATGTAATCAATACATTCTGCATCGTACAGGATCACTGTAATCAATACATTCTGCATCGTACAGGTACAGCGTCACCATGTAATCAATACATTCTGCATCGTACAGGTACAGCGTCGCCATGTAATCAATACATTCTGCATCGTACAGGATCACTGTAATCAATACATTCTGCATCGTACAGCGTCACCATGTAATCAATACATTCTGCATCGTACAGGTACAGCGTCACCATGTAATCAATACATTCTGCATCGTACAGAGTCACCATGTCATCAATACATTCTGCATCGTACAGGTACAGCGTCACCATGTAATCAATACATTCTGCATCGTACAGAGTCACCATGTCATCAATACATTCTGCATCGTACAGGTACAGCGTCACCATGTAATCAATACATTCTGCATCGTACAGAGTCACCATGTCATCAATACATTCTGCATCGTACAGGTACAGCGTCACCATGTAATCAATACATTCTGCATCGTACAGAAGGTCTGCTGGACCTTCAGTTTAACTCACGTCATCTTCTTCTTCTCTCCAGGCCTCAGGCGATGGTCTCCTGGACCTTCAGTTTAACTCATGTCTTCTCTCCAGGCGATGGTCTGCTGGACCTTCAGTTTAACTCATGTCTTCTCTCCAGGCGATGGTCTGCTGGACCTTCAGTTTAACTCATGTCTTCTCTCCAGGCGATGGTCTGCTGGACCTTCAGTTTAACTCATGTCTTCTCTCCAGGCGATGGTCTGCTGGACCTTCAGTTTAACTCATGTCTTCTCTCCAGGCGATGGTCTGCTGGACCTTCAGTTTAACTCACGTCATCTTCTTCTTCTCTCCAGGCCTCAGGCGATGGTCTGCTGGACCTTCAGTTTAACTCACGTCATCTTCTTCTTCTCTCCAGGCCTCAGGCGATGGTCTGCTGGACCTTCAGTTTAACTCACGTCATCTTCTTCTTCTCTCCAGGCCTCAGGCGATGGTCTGCTGGACCTTCAGTTTAACTCACGTCATCTTCTTCTTCTCTCCAGGCCTCAGGCGATGGTCTGCTGGACGCCGCAGCGGTGCAGTTCTGTGCCAGGAAGGTGTCGGCCGTGTCTGGAGACGCCAGGAAGGCTCTGGATATTTGCAGGTAAATAGAAAATCTGCCAAATAAAATGATTTATATATATATATATATAGCTGCGAGTGCCGTCCTTCGGATGAGACGCTAAACCGAGGTCCTGACTGAATTTGGTCGTTAAAGAACCCAGGACGCCTGTCGCAAAGAGTAGGGGGTTCCCCCGACGTACCTGGCCAAATCCCCAATCAGGTCTCTGACATCAAGGCCACCTAATCACCCCCCCCCCCCCCCCCCTTATTTGGCTGATGCCAATCCCCGTCTCCTGAGCCGTTCAGCCAGTGTGTAGTGTGATGTGTGCCTGGTGCCAGTGTATGGTAGTCAGTGTGTAGTGTGATGTGTGCCTGGTGCCAGTGTATGGTAGTCAGTGTGTAGTGTGATGTGTGCCTGGTGCCAGTGTATGGTAGTCAGTGTGTAGTGTGATGTGTGCCTGGTGCCAGTGTATGGTAGTCAGTGTGTAGTGTGATGTGTGTCTGGTGTCAGTGTATGGTAGTCAGTGTGATGTGTGCCTGGTGCCAGTGTATGGTAGTCAGTGTGTAGTGTGATGTGTGCCTGGTGCCAGTGTATGGTAGTCAGTGTGTAGTGTGCCTGGTGCCAGTGTATGGTAGTCAGTGTGTAGTGTGATGTGTGCCTGGTGCCAGTGTATGGTAGTCAGTGTGTAGTGTGATGTGTGTCTGGTGTCAGTGTATGGTAGTCAGTGTGTAGTGTGATGTGTGCCTGGTGCCAGTGTATGGTAGTCAGTGTGATGTGTGCCTGGTGCCAGTGTATGGTAGTCAGTGTGTAGTGTGATGTGTGCCTGGTGCCAGTGTATGGTAGTCAGTGTGTAGTGTGCCTGGTGCCAGTGTATGGTAGTCAGTGTGTAGTGTGATGTGTGCCTGGTGCCAGTGTATGGTAGTCGGTGTGTAGTGTGATGTGTGCCAGGTGCCAGTGTATGGTAGTCAGTGTGTAGTGTGATGTGTGTCTGGTGCCAGTGTATGGTAGTCAGTGTGTAGTGTGACGTGTGCCAGTGTATGGTAGTCAGTGTGTAGTGTGATGTGTGCCTGGTGCCAGTGTATGGTAGTCAGTGTGTAGTGTGATGTGTGCCTGGTGCCAGTGTATGGTAGTCGGTGTGTAGTGTGATGTGTGCCTGGTGCCAGTGTATGGTAGTCAGTGTGTAGTGTGATGTGTGCCTGGTGCCAGTGTATGGTAGTCAGTGTGTAGTGTGATGTGTGCCTGGTGCCAGTGTATGGTAGTCAGTGTGTAGTGTGATGTGTACCTGGTGCCAGTGTATGGTAGTCAGTGTGTAGTGTGATGTGTGCCTGGTGCCAGTGTATGGTAGTCAGTGTGTAGTAGTGTGATGTGTGCCTGGTGCCAGTGTATGGTAGTCAGTGTGTAGTGTGATGTGTGCCTGGTGCCAGTGTATGGTAGTCAGTGTGTAGTGTGATGTGTGCCTGGTGCCAGTGTATGGTAGTCAGTGTGTAGTCAGTGTGATGTGTGCCTGGTGCCAGTGTATGGTAGTCGGTGTGTAGTGTGATGTGTGCCTGGTGCCAGTGTATGGTAGTCGGTGTGTAGTGTGATGTGTGCCTGGTGCCAGTGTATGGTAGTCGGTGTGTAGTGTGATGTGTGCCTGGTGCCAGTGTATGGTAGTCAGTGTGTAGTCAGTGTGATGTGTGCCTGGTGCCAGTGTATGGTAGTCAGTGTGTAGTGTGATGTGTGCCTGGTGCCAGTGTATGGTAGTCGGTGTGTAGTGTGATGTGTGCCTGGTGCCAGTGTATGGTAGTCGGTGTGTAGTGTGATGTGTGCCTGGTGCCAGTGTATGGTAGTCGGTGTGTAGTGTGATGTGTGCCTGGTGCCAGTGTATGGTAGTCGGTGTGTAGTGTGATGTGTGCCTGGTGCCAGTGTATGGTAGTCAGTGTGTAGTCAGTGTGATGTGTGCCTGGTGCCAGTGTATGGTAGTCGGTGTGTAGTGTGATGTGTGCCTGGTGCCAGTGTATGGTAGTCGGTGTGTAGTGTGATGTGTGCCTGGTGCCAGTGTATGGTAGTCGGTGTGTAGTGTGATGTGTGCCTGGTGCCAGTGTATGGTAGTCAGTGTGTAGTCAGTGTGATGTGTGCCTGGTGCCAGTGTATGGTAGTCAGTGTGTAGTGTGATGTGTGCCTGGTGCCAGTGTATGGTAGTCAGTGTGTAGTGTGATGTGTGCCTGGTGCCAGTGTATGGTAGTCGGTGTGTAGTGTGATGTGTGCCTGGTGCCAGTGTATGGTAGTCGGTGTGTAGTGTGATGTGTGCCTGGTGCCAGTGTATGGTAGTCGGTGTGTAGTGTGATGTGTGCCTGGTGCCAGTGTATGGTAGTCGGTGTGTAGTGTGATGTGTGCCTGGTGCCAGTGTATGGTAGTCGGTGTGATGTGTGCCTGGTGCCAGTGTGTATGGCAGCCATTGAGCCTGCATAGCCCAAGGTTGGGTCCTACATAGGGATGTTCGATATTGACTTTTTTTTACTGATATACCGATATTGTCCAATATCTTAATTTCCGATACCGATATATGCAGGGTCCCCCCCCCCCCCCCCAAAAAACAGAACAATTTCAGGTAATTAACATTACATATATCTTGTTGAGGAATTAACACAACATTATGCATACTTTTTACAATAAATAAAATAAGATTTTGTTCTTGCTTGCTTGCTTGCCTGGGTAAATAAAAGGTTAAATAAAAAAATATATTCCGATATTACATTTGAATGCCAATATCGGCCGATAATATGGGACATCTCTAGTGCTACACGATGGAGGCAATTATTTTTTTTTGTGAGTGTCTAGAAAAGCGCTATATAACTGTAATGATCTATATAAATGTAATTATCATTCACATAAAAGTACATCACACTGTTGTGAACTTGAGACTGAATCATAACTCCTCCTCTGCAGGAGGGCTGTTGAGATCGTGGAATCAGATGACCGGAAGAAAGCAGCCAATCACACGGCAGAAACTAAAGGTGTGTTCCGCCACGTGTTCCGCCACGTGTTCCATAGGCGTCTGGCCTATGGGAGAGGGGGGTTCCATACTATATAGGAGTCCAGCCTATGGGAGAGGGGGGTTCCATACTATAGGAGTCCAGCCTATGGGAGAGGGGGGTTCCATACTATATAGGAGTCCAGCCTATGGGAGAGGGGGGTTCCATACTATATAGGGGAACTTGTGTATTCAATATCGCAAAGGCAAGGACAAATATAAAAAGTCGATATCTGTTAAAGGGGCAAAACTATGGAATAACTTTGACAAAGTAAAAATGTGTAGTTTGCTACATTTAAGAAATTACTTGAATATAAGGTGACTCATAAATATAAAACCTCATTATTATCCTAATTCTATTTGATCTATAATATAAATAAATGTGTATACGTTTTGTACATAAAACTATGAAACGTTTGTAACCTTTGCTAAATGATGTACTGAATTATGTTTATTTTTTGTGTGTAAATAATGAAATGTAAAAAGGGTAGGCCATTATAAGCCTCGGCTTCAGCATACACCTTTTTTTTTATTTTATTTTTTTATTATAAATGTTCTATGCTTTGTAAGAGAAGACCGAAATAAAAATCATTCATTCGTAATAAGGCCTAACAAAAAAAAGGTTTGGTTCCGGTTGCCGACCGACCCTGCTGATTTATGTGCGACCCAAATATATTGTATGAGCTTATAAAAAGAAAAAGAATTATACATTTTTTATTTTTATAAAGTTTAATTAAATCTTAGTCAAAAAGTGCATCCATTTGCACAGCTATATAATATATATAATACCTTTTGTACATTGTACTTTTGTAGTACAGTGTCTTTGTATTTTAACCTTTTAGTACATGTACATTCCGTATAAAAGCAACAATATATGGATATTAAACATGGCATCAATAAAAAAAAATTTCCTATTCCTATCATGGGAAGAAATTAAATTAAATAAATTCCCTACCTACCCATGGCCTTAACTGACAACCAGCAGGAACCAAACAATTTTTTTTGTTAGGCCTAATGGGTATTGTAGTCTATTAGTAATGGGTATTGTAGTCTATTCCTAATAACCTGGTCCCTCTCGTGTCTCCAGTGTTTCCAGTGTCTCGCGTGAGCGTCCCCCAGGTGGCGCGCGTCCTCTCGGAGGTGTACGGGGACCGCATGGCGTCCTCGGGGGCCGGCGGGGGCGAGAGCTTCCCTCTGCAGCAGAAGCTCCTGGTCTGCTGTCTGCTGCTCGTCACGCGGAAGGGCAAGAGCAAGGAGGTGCCTCTGGGCAAGGTATGATGATGATGATGATGATGTCACAGGCAGCATGATGATGTCACACGCAGCGTTAACCCTTTCACTGCCACACAGCAGCAGGTTAACGAAAATGATGACTAAGTATTTTTTATTTCATTTCCACCTTTTATTTAAAATCGTAAGCTTCGGAGGTTTCCCTCATTTACAGAAACGACGATTGTAACAAAATGTAAACGGTACATAATACAAACAATATTCACAGAAAATTAAACACGAGTAAAGATAAAAAACTTTAAAAATAATAATAAAAAAGATCCGCTAAAACAGTTACAGGTAGTCACATGGTCTGAAATCATACGTTTAAGCTAGGGCTGTCAAAATGAATGCTTTAACTTTGGAGATTAATTTAAATGATTTAAAGCATTAAAATAAATTAATCTAGATTAATCTATGGAGTGAAAAATCCTCAATTTTAGCGCTGCAGATGTTGATGGTTTTGTTGAACATTTGTATTTCACAGGAGAGAAACTATTCAAAGAAAGCTATTAAAATAGTATTTGAATCTAAATATACTTTCTTTGTGTTGATTTTACATTAATTCCATGATTTTACTCTTATCTGTTACAGGCTTCGGTCTTAAGTAGAAAAATGCTATTTTTAATCTAGATTAATTACAGAAAATTGTGCGATTAATTAGTTAGTTTTTTTTAATCCATTGACAGCACTACTTTAGACATACCAAGGGAAGGGAGAACCTCCAATTTCAGAGAGCGTTGAAGGACATTCCATGAGTTGTTAGAGGCATCAAAGGACAAAGGCTGACTTCCCTAGATCAGAACAAACTTGAGGGACCATAAGAACCATCCGGTCATTCGATCGAGTTGAATAGGTTCCAATATTTACCAATAAGGGCTTTAAAAACCAATAAATACCAGTGTTTGTTGCACTTTCATACATAATTATGGTCGTCAACGAAGCTTTTCCCCTGACTACAACGAGACGTCACGTTAATGGAGATCATGAAATTATTCATGCAATGTCGTTGACTAAAAACGACGACACAAAATGTAGTTTGCTAAATATAATCTTGCTAAAAGTTTATTCAACATCAACTTAAATTGTACTTGCTACTTGCTAGCTAACAGGAACTCGTTTGCCGACAGGAAAGTAACAAACATAATTGCCCGTGCGGAACCCTTATCCCCCAACACATGGTTCCGTGGGTGTGTGTGTCGCTCTAGTTGCATGGTCTTAGGGGAACCACTGTTATGCAGCGGGGGGTGTTGTTTCCCCCCGGGAGATATGGGAGGACGGACCGCATGTTACGTTGTTGCTATGAAGCTAGCGTATTAGCAGGTAGGCAGCTGTGTTGTGTATGAGAAGGGAATTGTCAACCTGTAAAACAAGACGAACTAACTGCGCTCCAATATATGCCAATAACGTTCAGTTTTGTGGTATACAATCCAGAGAAATAAGAGAAATTAAAAAGATTCATACACGACGGGCGGCTACATCGCATAGTGGGCAAGGCGCTCGCCACGAATACTGGAGACGCTGGGCTCGCCTGTTCGAGCCCAGCGCTCCACATTTGCTTTCAGTTTAGCTGGTCGTCCGTACTAATACACATTGGCCGTATTAGGGGGTGGGAAACTGATGGGTGGGGATCGGGCGTTGTGGACAGCGACTCCTACAGGTCGGTTGGTGCGCCTGCGCAGTAGAATCACTTTAACCTATTGGTAAACAAATGTATTGCTGAAAATATACACTATGACTGCTGTTGTGACATGGTTTAATACGTTTAAGAAAGAAATACGATAATTATACGATAATTATGTCAGACGGTCTCTAGAGAATGTACCGGACCGCACGCGTGGAAGAGGTTGAGTACATTTAAAAAGTAGAAACGTTTTGACTTTTACTCAAGTGTGTTTTTAGCCAGATACTCTGACTTATTTTAAAACAGCCAATCAACTCCTGTCTGCTGCTCACTGTGTGGTCCTCTGGTTCCTCCTCCAGCTCCACGAGGTGTACAGCCGGCTGTGTGCCCGGCGGCAGGTGGGGGGCGTGGGGCAGGGCGAGTGCCTCTCCCTCTGTGGCCTGCTGGAGAGCCGCGGCATCTTCTCCCTGAAGAAGGCCAAGGAGGCCCGTCTCACCAAGGTACGTCCTGACGCTTTAGCTTTAACTCTTTGACTGCCACGCTGTGTGAATGAATGAAAACTTTATTTAACAGATTGCAGAATGGGGTACAATACAGTACGGCTCAATACACACAATTGTTAACACTTTCAGTGCCCAGCAGGGGGCGCACATTTAGTGCTTGAATGCCCACCATCCACTTCAATGTTAGCATTAATAAAATGGCTATGTGTCTAATCTGCCCGTCGCATTATCAATGACTCATTTCCAGTCAACATTGTCGAAGCGGATTGTTTTTTTTATCTGTTTATTTCCGTTTTATAGCATTTTGAAAAGCCCTCGTTTTCATGAAAAAAATAAAGATTCCATGATAATCGCCCTGTACTGTAATATTCTAGAACGTTGTCATTTTTCTGCCTATTTATGAATCGTTTTCAAATAAACGCTAGATTATCGATAGTATATGTGTATGTGTGCACGCTCGTGCCGCGTGCTGAAAATCGATTCTCTCAGTTCCTGATCGCTCTTACAGTCAAACAGCCATATCACATTATAGGGGAAAAGCTTATATCTCCGTGAAAACGGGTATGATTATCCTAAGACTGGTCAAATAGATTCCTTACCTGAGATCAGATGGTATCCAAATGGATTATTCCAATTCCTGATCGCCATTCCAAAAATCAATCCTTTTATTGATCCCACGCGTATACTGTAAAACACATATTACACGCTGTGCTGAGGGTCCAGAATGAAGCTGATCGGCTCCGGTTACATGCGTAAGAAGTAAAATGTGGATTCTGGATTTTTTTTTTTTGCTCATGCATTTTCATTGAGTCCAATCCAAAAGGGTGCATTACCATCTGGGAGACGACAGGGAGACGACAGCGGGGCTGCTGTACCAACGGTAGACTCGGTTGATGAAATATGAATTCAGATCGCTAATAAAAAAAATAAAATGAGAATTCTCGTGATGGGCATTCAAAGGGGATGCAGACCAGAGAAAGACGTTTGTCTTGTTTACATCAGGGTCCCCCATTTTCAATTCATAGTGACATTTATGACATACACAACATACAGGACATCATGACATGGGGACATACATGACATACAGGTATATAGTACTGTTACATTTGTGTACTGTACTCCCTGGCACGATAGCGTTTCTTTTGACAATTTGCACGATGTTTGCAGACCCATCATATATATTCTATATTATAGCTATGGAGACAATAGTGTGTCTCGTTTGAAAGGAAATATGTATACTCTATACTTACCCAGCGTTTTCTGACGCTGGGTAAAGGCATGTTTTATGATTGGGTTCGGTAAAATAGACACTTTATTTAAGTGTTCCAGAACATTCTCTCTCTCACCTAGAAGCTTTATTTAAAAGCACTCCTAGTTCTGTAAACGCAGGCTGGTTCGGTCGGTTGTTTGCCGTTATTTTTTTAAATAATTTGGTGGGAAATTTGACCGATATGTGACGTTTGATGTGTAATTTTTACTGTATCATGCTATGAATGTTTTTTTTTGGTTTTTTTTTTAATCCACTTTTTCTCCCATTTTTCTATATTTTCTCCCATCTCAATTTCGTATCATCCAATTCAACCCTCCCCTGTCACGGACGCTGTTTCTTGCCTCCCACAAGCCGGCTGCAATGTGGACTAAGTCATACATAGCACAAGTCCCCTCCGGTACTTGAGGTAACAGCAGTCGCATCTTTTCACCTGCGCAGCTCGATCTCTCAGTGGCGAGGAGTAACGCGTGGGAGGCTCACGCTGCCCCCGACACTTCCTGATTCTACTGCGCAGGCGCACCAACCGACCTGTAGGAGTCGCTGTCCACAACGCCCGATCCCCACCCACCAGTTTCCCACCCCCTAATACGGCCAATGTGTATTAGTACGGACGACCAGCTAAACTGAAAGCAATGTGGAGCGCTGGGCTCGAACAGGCGATCCCAGCGTCTCCGCATTCGTGGCGAGCGCCTTGCCCACTACGCCACGTAGCCGCTATGAATGTTTTATCATACAGACCTGTAATAATCTTTTATATTTCCCAGCCTGACTGTTGATGGTTAGTTATCTTCTGTCCTCCCAGGTGTTCCTGAAGATCGAGGAGAAGGATGTCGAAAACGCTCTGAGGGACCGAACGCTGCTGGGCAGCATCCTGGAGGCGGGCCTTCCCTGACCGCTGACCCCTGACCTCTGCACCTGCGTCATCTTCACCCTTGACTCTGTTCGCTTGGTTCATGGCGTCTTCTTCCGTGTCGGAACCAGGGTGGGGTGGGGCGGGGCGGGGTGTTTTTACTTTGAATAAGCACGGGATTTAGTCCACGTGGTCCCGATGTTCCCTCTCGCTCCGGCGCTGAGGACCGGGTTCACCTGGTGACCGCTGAAGGACGTCCTCGTCCCACACTTGATCGCATGGGTCTTATCATCCCAACACGAGAACAGTTGTACCAGTCTCTCTCTCCGTTCATGAAATCTAATGGAAGAATTCTTGTGTGTGTGTGGGGGGGCGGGGGGGGGGGGGCTGGGCTAATAAGACTTGAGAGTGATGATGTTAACCCGTTCACTGCGACAATACACATAACCGCCGGTAGTGTGATGGTAAAGCGTTAACCTTCTGTAGTGTGGCAGTGAAAGGGTTAAGATTAAGATTTAGCCTCCCGCGCCGAGTGGAACAGTTACACTGGTCAGTCTTTCTGTAGACTAGAATGAACGCCGGTCCGCCTAAAAGGAAGTAGTTTCTGCCTCCCAACACGACGACATTATTTATTTGTGTTTTATTTTTTTTGATTTTGTTACAATTATCTTATTCCCACTTGCGTGGGGTTTGTACAGAATCTTTTTTTCCCCCCCAAAAACGATGGAAATATTCACCTTTTTTTTTAACTCCTTTTTAGCGTTTCTGTTCTTAATTAACATGGGCAGGTGAAGAGCATGAAGCCGGCAGCATTTGACTCACGTTGGTTTTGGTATCAAACGCTTAACTTGTGAATTTGTTAATATCCATGTTTTTTGTAATAAATGAATGTACAGACATTTTAATGTTTTTGTCTTGTGTATCGGCTGTTTTTCACTTGGTTTTATAATGGTTATTAAGTCCTATAATGGTTAATAAGTATATATAAATCCTCTAGTAAACTAGCAGTCTTACCTCTATGTAAAGTCATCTATTAGTAAACTAGCAGTCTTACCTCTGTAAAGTAATCTACTAGTAAACTAGCAGTCTTACCTCTATTTAAAGTCATCTACTAGTAAACTAGCGGTCTTACCTCTATGTAAAGTCATCTAGTAAACTAGCAGTCTTACCTCTATGTAAAGTCATCTAGTAAACTAGCAGTCTTACCTCTATGTAAAGACATCTACTAGTAGTAAACTAGCAGTCTTACCTCTATGTAAAGTCATCTACTAGTAAACTAGCAGTCTTACCTCTATGTAAAGTCATCTACTAGTAAACTAGCAGTCTTACCTCTATGTAAAGTCATCTACTAGTAAACTAGCAGTCTTACCTCTATGTAAAGACATCTACTAGTAGTAAACTAGCAGTCTTACCTCTATGTAAAGACATCTACTAATAGTAAACTAGCAGTCTTACCTTTTATGTAAAGTCATTACTAGTCATTATTGTCAATGTGTGCACTTCTTCAAAATCCAGTTTAATCTTAATCTAAATATTCAGATTATTATTATTTTTCTTTTTAAGTGTATACATTCAGAAACATTTTTAAATGCTTGTTTTTTTCCAGCTCCTAATCCTAAACCATATGTAAACATGTATATTCAGCCTATATTCTGTCTATATAAACTATAAACTAAACATAATACAGAACATATATTCTATCTGTACAAGCTGCTATACAATACAAGTTTTTCTTTTTTTACAGTGGATAAATTAAAAAGAAAAACATTCTACAGTGTAAGTAGAAGCAGTGTGGTGTGTAAAAGTCAATACTATTGTGCAGCTTTTAATAAAACAAGACAATTCTGAGTCAAAGGCACGTGTTTGCATTTTAACCCTTTCACTGCAGCACTACCAAACGGTTAACCCTTTCACTGCCCCACAACAGCAGGTTAACCCTTTCACTGCCACACTACAGAAGGTTAACCCTTTACTATCACACTACCTCGGTAGTGTGATAGACAGTAAAGGGTTAACCTTCTTTATTACATGGCGTTTTCACATTCGCCGAAATGCTTGCTTGTGATTGGTCAATAGCCCCCCGACAGCGGTGAATTATTTTTCGATAACCACCGGTGATTATTGTTTTTCGCAGCTGGAGTAATCAAGCCCCACTGACACACACTGTTTCAGTGCAATCAGACACACCTGCCGGGCTGCCCGCGATAATAATAATCACTTTATTTGGGCTGACAGAGATTGAAGAGAGCCACAGTGGCCCACAGAACAACTGCGATTTGTCAAATGAATTAGGTATATTGTTAGTAAGTTAGCCATGTAATAAGCGGGATAATGTATAGCTTTAAATACTCTGTCATCATCGCAAAATAATTGACCTTCAGTACTGACCGAGGCGGCTCGGTATTTTAAACTACGTGTCGGTCAATTATTTGCGACAATGACCTCGTAGCTATACATTATCCCTTACGTAGTGTGTCAGTGAAAGAGTTAAACACACGGGGGCCAAAACAGAATGTTGACGTCAAAACAAACGTAAACATTCTAAACGGGACAGAGTGTATTTCCTGTTGCAGTGAGTGTACAGTAGCTGACAGGAAGTAAACATGGGCTCAAGCTGTTCCCTAGCAACAGAATTGCTTTGAAAATATTTTCCTATGGTTGTTCTCTTTGAATTCAGAATCACAATTTTGATCATATATTTAAAAATATATATTTGTAGCAGATCCATTCATAGAATTTCAATTAGTATTAATGGATCTGAGGCTGGATTTTGTTCTTAGCTATGTGAAGCACTTTGGTTGACAAGTGTCATGTCTAAATGTGCTATATAAATAAATTTGATTGATTGATTGGATCGACACTGCACTTCTGCGTCACAGGGTCTGATTGATTCATTGAAGACTTTATTTAACAGATTGCAGAATGGGTACAGTACGGCTCAATACATACAATTGTTAAGAGGATGCAGACCAGGGAAAGACTTTCGTCTTGTTTACATCGGGGTCCCCCATTTTCAATTCATCAAGACATTTATGACACACAGTACCGTATATTTGTATGTCTTGTTTGTAAGAAAAAGAGATAATAAAAAAATATATACATCCGAAGCGGAAGAAACCTGCCGTCGGTGTGTGAATGTGTGAGTGAATGGGTAAAATGTGAGGAACGAATTGTAACGCGCTTTGGATAAAAGCGGTTATATAAATGCACCATTTACCATTTATTGTGAGCACTGAGGCAGTACCGCTCACTGCCAGCAGGGGCCACAATTACACATTATTGCTTTAAAGAGGAATTTCACCAACATTGACTTTCAGGTTGGAATTAAGCATTATGAATCAGTCATTCAATCAATCACGTTTATTTATAGAGCACATTCCCTACAAAAAACTTGAATTGAGAGTAATACAAATGTAACATACAAAATTGTAATAAAAACAAAATAAGGCAAAGCTCAATTTTAAATAAAAACAATATTAACAATACAATAAAAGCAGAAACCAACATTACATTTAAAGTAAGAAAAACAACTGCAGTAAAATAAAAATAAACACTGTAGGGGTTTATGTATGTATGTATGTATGTATGTATGTATGTATGTATGTATGTATGTATGTATGTATGTATGTGAATGAATGAATGAATGAATGAATGAATGAATGAATGAATGAATGAAAACTTTATTAACAGATTGCAGAATGGGTACAGTGCAGTACAGCTCAATACATACAATTGTTAAGGGGATGCAGACCAGAGAAAGACTTTCGTCTTGTTTACATCAGGGTCCCCCATTTTCAATTCATCGTAACATATATGACATACATGACATACAGATAGACAGTACTGCTACATCTATACATTTATGACATACCAGATTTGCAATTACAGTACTGTATTTGTGATACAAAAAGAGTCCAGAAAGAAAAGAGTATATACATTAGGCGTAGAAACTGTACATTGGATTGGGTAGGTGGGGGGGGGACTGTACATTGGAGGTGGTTGGGGGGGGGGGGGGGGGGGGGGTTGGGTAGGAGTGGGGGGGGGGGGGGGGTTGGGTAGGAGGGGTGGGTGGGGACTGTACATTGGAGGTGGTTGGGTGGGTGGGGGGGGGGGTGGGGGGGGGGGTAGGAGGGGTGGGTGGGTAGGAGGGGTGGGTGGGGGACACTGTACAACTGTACAAACAACACTGTACATTGGATTATTGACAAGACCATACTTGGTAATTTACTGTACATTGGAGGGGGTTGTGTTCGGACATTTACAGGGGCCAGTTTCGAGTTGCAGTCTCCCTTAGGTGTTTTTTGAGAGTGTTTTTGAAAGTGGGTAGTGATTCACATTCCTTTACAGCTTTGGGTAGGGCGTTCCACATTGATGTGGCATAATTGCGAAACGTGTTTAGTCCCTTGTTTGAGCCGAATCTGGGTTTAACATGATTTGTGGAGCTCCCTCTGGTGTTGTGATCGTGGTATTCACTGACCTTTGGGAAGTATTTAGTCATGTACATGGGTACCTTGGTCGTGTAGTGTATCTTGTAGACCAGGCCCATTGCAAGTTGCTGTACTCTGTCGTCTACTCTAAGCCATCCTAGGTTGTCAAAGTGGGCAGGGGTGAGGTGGGTTCTAGGAGTAAGGTCAAGCAGTAGTCTGACCAGTTTGTTTTGAGATGTTTGTAATTTTGTTTTTAGCGCCTTTGAGGTGCTTTGGTACCATGAGGTGCAAGCATAGTCGTAGTACCCTTGAATGAGTGCTCCTACTAGAGTCTTCAGGGTATTCTTGTTTACCAGTGAGGAGATCCGGTACAAGAAACGAGTTCGTTGGTTGACTTTTTTTATTACATTGGATGCCATTTTGTCACAGGAAAGATTTGCCTCTAGGATGGAACCCAGGTAGGTAATATCTTCTTTCCTTGTGACAATATTGTCACCCACTGTAACTGAGAAGCCGTCGGTCTTGCTGAGTTTGTTATTTGAACCGAAGAGAATGGACTCTGTTTTGCCCATGTGTAATGATAGTTTGTTATCAGCGAGCCATATGCAGATTTTGCTTAGTTCTGAGCTGAGGGTTTTTTCAACCTGTAACTTGTTCTTGTCAGAGACCAGCAGGGCTGAGTCGTCCGCAAACAGGAACAAGTTGCAGTCACAAGCTGACGACATGTGCATTCTGTATGTATGTATGTATGTATGTATGTATGTATGTATAATGTATGTATGTATGTATGTATGTTTACATTTACATTTAGTCATTTAGCTGAAACGCTTTTATCCAAAGCGACTTACAAGTTCTGTACGACAGGTCATCAAGAAGGGCACAACTCTATCAGCTGAGCAACAATGTTCATCAAAGTGTTGAGTGCTACAGTGTAGGTTAGTTTATTAGGACAAGTGCATGACAGTAAGGTTAGTTAGGGTTAGAGTTTTTATATATGTTTTTTTTTTTTTTTTTTCATTATTTCAGATAATGTTTGAAGAAGTGCGTCTTTAGTCGTACATACATGTATGTATGCATGTACTGTATGTATTATGTATTGACAAAGTACATTTTATTCAACTTGTTAACATTTTCATGGTATCTGGAGGGAGAACACTGAAGCCTTTTCCACACACTGATCTGATAAGAAACTAAAAGGTTCCATCCGTGACTTCCAAACCATCTAGGACTGTAAAACCGATGGTATTCTTTCAAACAAAACACAACAAAAAAAATGGCAAAAGGCGTCAAGCGTTTAACTCTAAAGGAAAATCTTATTTCATCTTATCTTGCACCTGCCTGCAGGTAGCCTATTGTAAAAAGCTGTTGGCACAGAGGAAACGAGACGTCTGCTGTGGAGTAACGGTACAAGACACTTGCTACACACCATAAACCAACTGCCCAGCCAGCACACAGGATATCCTCTTTGTGTGGTGGTGGTTATTATTCACTGGTTATACTGCGTAATAGTGGTGCATCCTTAATGATAATTGACTGTGACAATAGCCTAATATCCCTATAGTGTCACTGCTGGCCACACCTCAGGCTCGGCCAAGAGAGGCCTGGAGAAATTCACAGTATTACTCAACTCAAACCCACACGTCAGACCAAAACAAAAAAGTAAACGAAGCGCAATACAAAGTGTCCCAGTGGCCTAGGATACACACACAGCCCATAAGCACAAAGTCCATCGATGTAGTAAAGTCCAAAACGACTGTAGTAAAGGCCATAACCGTACAAATAGAGAGAGAGAGAGAGAGAGAGAGAGAGAGAGAGAGAGAGAGAGAGGGGGAGAGAGAGACACACACACACTTACTCAGTTCAACAAGAGTGACAGAGAGAGGGAAAGAGAGAGACGCACACATACAGTACAGATGAAAATAGAGACAGACACATACAGAGGGAGGGGGAGCGAGAGAGACACACATACAGTACAGATGAGAGACACACATACAGAGGGAGGGGGGGGAGAGAGAGACACACACATACAGTACAGATGAGAGACACACATACAGAGGGAGGGGGGGGAGAGAGAGACACACACATACAGTACAGATGAGAGACACACATACAGAGGGAGGGGGGGGAGAGAGAGACACACACATACAGTACAGATGAGAGACACACATACAGAGGGAGGGGGGGGAGAGAGAGACACACACATACAGTACAGATGAGAGACACACATACAGAGGGAGGGGGGGGAGAGAGAGACACACACATACAGTACAGATGAGAGACACACATACAGAGGGAGGGGGGGGAGAGAGAGACACACACATACAGTACAGATGAGAGACACACATACAGAGGGAGGGGGGGGAGAGAGAGACACACACATACAGTACAGATGAGAGACACACATACAGAGGGAGGGGGGGGAGAGAGAGACACACACATACAGTACAGATGAAAATAGAGACAGACACATACAGAGGGAGGGGGGAGAGAGAGACACACACATACAGTACAGATGAAAATAGAGACAGACACATACAGAGGGAGGGGGGGAGAGAGAGACACACACATACAGTACAGATGAAATAGAGAGAGACATACAGAGGGAGGGGGAGAGAGAGAGAGAGAGAGACGTACAGAGGGAGGGGCCGGGGAGAGAGAGATGCACACATGCAGTACAGGTGAGGGGTGGATGAAATAGAGAGAGAGAGAGAGACACATACAGAGGGAGGGGGGAGAGAGAGAGAGACACACACATACAGTACAGACTAGGGGTGGATGAAATAGAGAGAGAGAGAGAGACACATACAGAGGGAGGGGGGAGAGAGAGAGAGACACACACATACAGTACAGACTAGGGGTGGATGAAATAGAGAGACATACAGAGGGAGGGGGGAGAGAGACATGTACAGAGGGAGGGGGGAGAGAGAGACATGTACAGAGGGAGGGGGGAGAGAGAGACATGTACAGAGGGAGGGGGGAGAGAGAGACATGTACAGAGGGAGGGGGGAGAGAGAGACATGTACAGAGGGAGGGGGAGAGAGAGAGAGACATGTACAGAGGGAGGGGGGAGAGAGAGAGACATGTACAGAGGGAGGGGGGAGAGAGAGAGACATGTACAGAGGGAGGGGAGAGAGAGACATGTACAGAGGGAGGGGGGGGAGAGAGAGACATGTACAGAGGGAGGGGGGAGAGAGAGACATGTACAGAGGGAGGGGGAGAGAGAGACATGTACAGAGGGAGGGGGGAGAGAGAGAGACATGTACAGAGGGAGGGGGGAGAGAGAGACATGTACAGAGGGAGGGGGGAGAGAGAGAGACATGTACAGAGGGAGGGGGGAGAGAGAGACATGTACAGAGGGAGGGGGAGAGAGAGAGAGACATGTACAGAGGGAGGGGGGAGAGAGAGAGACATGTACAGAGGGAGGGGGGGAGAGAGAGACATGTACAGAGGGAGGGGGGAGAGAGAGAGACATGTACAGAGGGAGGGGGGAGAGAGACATGTACAGAGGGAGGGGGGGAGAGAGAGACATGTACAGAGGGAGGGGGAGAGAGACATGTACAGAGGGAGGGGGGGAGAGAGAGACATGTACAGAGGGAGGGAGGAGAGAGACATGTACAGAGGGAGGGGGGAGAGAGACATGTACAGAGGGAGGGGGGAGAGAGAGACATGTACAGAGGGAGGGGGGAGAGAGAGAGACATGTACAGAGGGAGGGGGGAGAGAGAGACATGTACAGAGGGAGGGGGGAGAGAGAGACATGTACAGAGGGAGGGGGGAGAGAGACATGTACAGAGGGAGGGGGGAGAGAGAGACATGTACAGAGGGAGGGGGAGAGAGAGACATGTACAGAGGGAGGGGGAGAGAGACATGTACAGAGGGAGGGGGGAGAGAGACATGTACAGAGGGAGGGGGGGAGAGAGAGACATGTACAGAGGGAGGGGGGAGAGAGAGACATGTACAGAGGGGGGAGAGAGAGAGACATGTACAGAGGGAGGGGGAGAGAGACATGTACAGAGGGAGGGGGGAGAGAGAGACATGTACAGAGGGAGGGGGGAGAGAGACATGTACAGAGGGAGGGGGAGAGAGAGACATGTACAGAGGGGAGGGGGGAGAGAGAGACATGTACAGAGGGAGGGGGAGAGAGAGACATGTACAGAGGGAGGGGGAGAGAGAGACATGTACAGAGGGAGGGGGGAGAGAGAGACATGTACAGAGGGAGGGGAGAGAGAGACATGTACAGAGGGAGGGGGAGAGAGAGACATGTACAGAGGGAGGGGGAGAGAGAGAGACATGTACAGAGGGAGGGGGGAGAGAGAGACATGTACAGAGGGAGGGGGGAGAGAGAGAGACATGTACAGAGGGAGGGGGGAGAGAGAGACATGTACAGAGGGAGGGGGAGAGAGAGACATGTACAGAGGGAGGGGGAGAGAGAGACATGTACAGAGGGAGGGGGGAGAGAGAGAGACATGTACAGAGGGAGGGGGGAGAGAGAGACATGTACAGAGGGAGGGGGAGAGAGAGACATGTACAGAGGGAGGGGGGAGAGAGAGACATGTACAGAGGGAGGGGAGAGAGAGAGACATGTACAGAGGGAGGGGGAGAGAGACATGTACAGAGGGAGGGGGGAGAGAGAGACATGTACAGAGGGAGGGGGAGGAGAGAGACATGTACAGAGGGAGGGGAGAGAGAGAGACATGTACAGAGGGAGGGGAGAGAGAGAGACATGTACAGAGGGAGGGGGGAGAGAGAGACATGTACAGAGGGAGGGGGAGAGAGAGACATGTACAGAGGGAGGGGGGGAGAGAGAGACATGTACAGAGGGAGGGGGAGAGAGAGAGACATGTACAGAGGGAGGGGGGAGAGAGAGAGACATGTACAGAGGGAGGGGGAGAGAGAGACATGTACAGAGGGAGGGGGGAGAGAGAGACATGTACAGAGGGAGGGGGAGAGAGAGACATGTACAGAGGGAGGGGGGAGAGAGAGACATGTACAGAGGGAGGGGGAGAGAGAGACATGTACAGAGGGAGGGGGAGAGAGAGAGACATGTACAGAGGGAGGGGGGAGAGAGAGACATGTACAGAGGGAGGGGGGAGAGAGAGACATGTACAGAGGGAGGGGGGAGAGAGACATGTACAGAGGGAGGGGGGAGAGAGAGAGACATGTACAGAGGGAGGGGGGAGAGAGAGAGACATGTACAGAGGGAGGGGGGAGAGAGAGACATGTACAGAGGGAGGGGGGAGAGAGAGACATGTACAGAGGGAGGGGGGAGAGAGAGACATGTACAGAGGGAGGGGGGAGAGAGAGACATGTACAGAGGAGGGGAGAGAGAGACATGTACAGAGGGAGGGGAGAGAAGAGACATGTACAGAGGGAGGGGAGAGAGAGAGACATGTACAGAGGGAGGGAGAGAGAGACATGTACAGAGGGAGGGGGAGAGAGAGAGACATGTACAGAGGGAGGGGGGAGAGAGAGACATGTACAGAGGGAGGGGGGAGAGAGAGACATGTACAGAGGGAGGGGGGAGAGAGAGACATGTACAGAGGGAGGGGGGAGAGAGAGAGACATGTACAGAGGGAGGGGGGGAGAGAGAGAGACATGTACAGAGGGAGGGGGAGAGAGAGACATGTACAGAGGGAGGGGGGGAGAGAGAGACATGTACAGAGGGAGGGGGGAGAGAGAGACATGTACAGAGGGAGGGGGGAGAGAGAGACATGTACAGAGGGAGGGGGAGAGAGAGACATGTACAGAGGGAGGGGGAGAGAGAGACATGTACAGAGGGAGGGGGAGAGAGAGACATGTACAGAGGGAGGGGGAGAGAGAGAGCATGTACAGAGGGAGGGGGGAGAGAGAGCATGTACAGAGGGAGGGGAGAGAGAGACATGTACAGAGGGAGGGGGAGAGAGAGAGACATGTACAGAGGGAGGGGGGAGAGAGAGACATGTACAGAGGGAGGGGGAGAGAGAGACATGTACAGAGGGAGGGGAGAGAGAGAGACATGTACAGAGGGAGGGGGAGAGAGAGAGACATGTACAGAGGGAGGGGGAGAGAGAGAGACATGTACAGAGGGAGGGGAGAGAGAGAGACATGTACAGAGGGAGGGGGAGAGAGAGACATGTACAGAGGGAGGGGGAGAGAGAGACATGTACAGAGGGAGGGGGGAGAGAGAGACATGTACAGAGGAGGGGGAGAGAGAGACATGTACAGAGGAGGGGGAGAAGAGACATGTACAGAGGGAGGGGAGAGAGAGAGACATGTACAGAGGGAGGGGGAGAGAGAGAGAGAACTACAAGAGAGGGGAGAGAGAGACATGTACAGAGGGAGGGGGGAGAGAGAGACATGTACAGAGGGAGGGGGGAGAGAGACATGTACAGAGGGAGGGGGGAGAGAGAGACATGTACAGAGGGAGGGGGAGAGAGAGACATGTACAGAGGGAGGGGGGAGAGAGAGACATGTACAGAGGGAGGGGGAGAGAGAGACATGTACAGAGGGAGGGGGGAGAGAGAGACATGTACAGAGGGAGGGGGGAGAGAGAGACATGTACAGAGGGAGGGGGGAGAGAGAGAGACATGTACAGAGGGAGGGGGAGAGAGAGACATGTACAGAGGGAGGGGAGAGAGAGACATGTACAGAGGGAGGGGGAGAGAGAGACATGTACAGAGGGGGAGAGAGAGACATGTACAGAGGGAGGGGGGAGAGAGAGCAAGTACAGAGGGAGGGGGAGAGAGAGACATGTACAGAGGGAGGGGGAGAGAGAGAGAGCATGTACAGAGGGAGGGGGGAGAGAGAGACATGTACAGAGGGAGGGGGGAGAGAGAGACATGTACAGAGGGAGGGGGAGAGAGAGACATGTACAGAGGGAGGGGGAGAGAGAGAGACATGTACAGAGGGAGGGGGGAGAGAGAGACATGTACAGAGGGAGGGGAGAGAGAGACATGTACAGAGGGAGGGGGAGAGAGAGACATGTACAGAGGGAGGGGAGAGAGAGACATGTACAGAGGGAGGGGGAGAGAGAGACATGTACAGAGGGAGGGGGGAGAGAGAGACATGTACAGAGGGAGGGGGAGAGAGAGACATGTACAGAGGGGGGAGAGAGAGACATGTACAGAGGGGGAGAGAGAGAGAGACACGTACAGAGGGAGGGGGAGAGAGAGACATGTACAGAGGGAGGGGGAGAGAGAGACATGTACAGAGGGGGGAGAGAGAGACATGTACAGAGGGGAGAGAGAGAGAGACATGTACAGAGGGAGGGGGGAGAGAGAGAGACATGTACAGAGGGAGGGGGGAGAGAGAGACATGTACAGAGGGAGGGGGGAGAGAGAGACATGTACAGAGGGAGGGGGGAGAGAGAGACATGTACAGAGGGAGGGGGAGAGAGAGACATGTACAGAGGGAGGGGGGAGAGAGAGACATGTACAGAGGGAGGGGGGAGAAGAGACATGTACAGAGGGGGAGAGAGAGAGAGACATGTACAGAGGGAGGGGAGAGAGAGAGACATGTACAGAGGGAGGGGGAGAGAGAGACATGTACAGAGGGAGGGGGGAGAGAGAGACATGTACAGAGGGAGGGGGGAGAGAGAGACATGTACAGAGGGAGGGGGAGAGAGAGACATGTACAGAGGGGAGAGAGAGAGACATGTACAGAGGGAGGGGGGAGAGAGACATGTACAGAGGGAGGGGGAAGAGAGACATGTACAGAGGGAGGGGAGAGAGAGAGACATGTACAGAGGGGGAGAGAGAGACATGTACAGAGGGGGAGAGAGAGAGAGACACGTACAGAGGGAGGGGGGGAGAGAGAGACATGTACAGAGGGGGGAGAGAGAGACATGTACAGAGGGGGAGAGAGAGAGAGACATGTACAGAGGGAGGGGAGAGAGAGAGACATGTACAGAGGGAGGGGAGAGAGAGAGACATGTACAGAGGGAGGGGGGAGAGAGAGACATGTACAGAGGGAGGGGAGAGAGAGACATGTACAGAGGAGGGGGAGAGAGAGAGACATGTACAGAGGGAGGGGGAGAGAGAGAGACATGTACAGAGGGAGGGGAGAGAGAGAGACATGTACAGAGGGAGGGGGGAGAGAGAAACGTGACAGAGGGAGGGGGGAGAGACATGTACAGAGGGAGGGGGGAGAGAGAGAGACATGTACAGAGGGAGGGGGAGAGAGAGACATGTACAGAGGGAGGGGGGAGAGAGAGAGACATGTACAGAGGGAGGGGGGAGAGAGAGACATGTACAGAGGGAGGGGGGAGAGAGAGACAGGTACAGAGGGAGGGGGAGAGAGAGACATGTACAGAGGGAGGGGGGAGAGAGAGAGACATGTACAGAGGGAGGGGGGAGAGAGAGACATGTACAGAGGGAGGGGGGAGAGAGACATGTACAGAGGGAGGGGGGAGAGAGAGACATGTACAGAGGGAGGGGGGGAGAGAGAGACATGTACAGAGGGAGGGGGGAGAGAGAGAGACATGTACAGAGGGAGGGGGGAGAGAGAGACATGTACAGAGGGAGGGGGGGAGAGAGACATGTACAGAGGGAGGGGGGAGAGAGAGACATGTACAGAGGGAGGGGAGAGAGAGAGAGATGTACAGAGGGAGGGGGGAGAGAGAGAGACATGTACAGAGGGAGGGGGGAGAGAGAGAGACATGTACAGAGGGAGGGGGAGAGAGAGACATGTACAGAGGGAGGGGGAGAGAGAGACATGTACAGAGGGAGGGGGGAGAGAGAGAGACATGTACAGAGGGAGGGGGAGAGAGAGACATGTACAGAGGGAGGGGGGAGAGAGAGACATGTACAGAGGGAGGGGGAGAGAGAGACATGTACAGAGGGAGGGGGAGAGAGAGACATGTACAGAGGGAGGGGAGAGAGAGAGACATGTACAGAGGGAGGGGGGAGAGAGAGAGACATGTACAGAGGGAGGGGGGAGAGAGAGAGACGTACAGAGGGAGGGGGGAGAGAGAGACATGTACAGAGGGAGGGGGGAGAGAGAGAGACGTACAGAGGGAGGGGGGAGAGAGAGAGACATGTACAGAGGGAGGGGGGAGAGAGAGACATGTACAGAGGGAGGGGAGAGAGAGAGACACGTACAGAGGGAGGGGGGAGAGAGAGACATGTACAGAGGGAGGGGGAGAGAGAGAGACATGTACAGAGGGAGGGGGGAGAGAGAGACATGTACAGAGGGAGGGGGAGAGAGAGAGACATGTACAGAGGGAGGGGGGAGAGAGAGAGACATGTACAGAGGGAGGGGAAGAGAGAGAGACATGTACAGAGGGAGGGGGGGAGAGAGAGACATGTACAGAGGGAGGGGGGGGAGAGAGACATGTACAGAGGGAGGGGAGAGAGAGAGACATGTACAGAGGGAGGGGAGAGAGAGACATGTACAGAGGGAGGGGGGAGAGAGAGAGACATGTACAGAGGGAGGGGGAGAGAGAGAGACATGTACAGAGGGAGGGGGGAGAGAGAGACATGTACAGAGGGAGGGGGAGAGAGAGAGACATGTACAGAGGGAGGGGAGAGAGAGAGACATGTACAGAGGGAGGGGGGAGAGAGAGAGACATGTACAGAGGGAGGGGGGAGAGAGAGACATGTACAGAGGGAGGGGGGAGAGAGAGAGACATGTACAGAGGGAGGGGGAGAGAGAGAGACATGTACAGAGGGAGGGGAGAGAGAGACATGTACAGAGGGAGGGGGGAGAGAGAGAGACATGTACAGAGGGAGGGGGGAGAGAGAGACATGTACAGAGGGAGGGGGGAGAGAGAGACATGTACAGAGGGAGGGGGGAGAGAGAGAGACATGTACAGAGGGAGGGGGGAGAGAGAGACATGTACAGAGGGAGGGGGGAGAGAGAGAGACATGTACAGAGGGAGGGGAGAGAGAGAGACATGTACAGAGGGAGGGGGGAGAGAGAGAGACATGTACAGAGGGAGGGGGGAGAGAGAGAGACGTACAGAGGGAGGGGGGAGAGAGAGAGACATGTACAGAGGGAGGGGGAGAGAGAGAGACATGTACAGAGGGAGGGGGAGAGAGAGAGACATGTACAGAGGGAGGGGGGAGAGAGAGACATGTACAGAGGGAGGGGAGAGAGAGAGACATGTACAGAGGGAGGGGGGAGAGAGAGACATGTACAGAGGGAGGGGGGAGAGAGAGAGACATGTACAGAGGGAGGGGGGAGAGAGAGAGACGTACAGAGGGAGGGGGGAGAGAGAGAGACATGTACAGAGGGAGGGGGGAGAGAGAGAGACATGTACAGAGGGAGGGGGGAGAGAGACATGTACAGAGGGAGGGGAGAGAGAGACATGTACAGAGGGAGGGGGGAGAGAGAGAGACATGTACAGAGGGAGGGGGAGAGAGAGAGACATGTACAGAGGGAGGGGGGAGAGAGAGACATGTACAGAGGGAGGGGAGAGAGAGAGACATGTACAGAGGGAGGGGGGAGAGAGAGAGACGTACAGAGGGAGGGGGGAGAGAGAGAGACATGTACAGAGGGAGGGGAGAGAGAGACATGTACAGAGGGAGGGGGGAGAGAGAGACATGTACAGAGGGAGGGGGGAGAGAGAGAGACATGTACAGAGGGAGGGGGGAGAGAGAGAGACGTACAGAGGGAGGGGGGAGAGAGAGACATGTACAGAGGGAGGGGGGAGAGAGAGACATGTACAGAGGGAGGGGGAGAGAGAGAGACATGTACAGAGGGAGGGGGAGAGAGAGAGACATGTACAGAGGGAGGGGGGAGAGAGAGAGACATGTACAGAGGGAGGGGGGAGAGAGAGACACGTACAGAGGGAGGGGGGAGAGAGAGAGACATGTACAGAGGGAGGGGGAGAGAGAGAGACATGTACAGAGGGAGGGGGGAGAGAGAGAGACATGTACAGAGGGAGGGGGAGAGAGAGAGACATGTACAGAGGGAGGGGGGAGAGAGAGACATGTACAGAGGGAGGGGGGAGAGAGAGAGACATGTACAGAGGGAGGGGGAGAGAGAGAGACATGTACAGAGGGAGGGGGGAGAGAGAGACACGTACAGAGGGAGGGGAGAGAGAGACATGTACAGAGGGAGGGGGGAGAGAGAGACATGTACAGAGGGAGGGGGGAGAGAGAGACATGTACAGAGGGAGGGGGGAGAGAGAGAGACATGTACAGAGGGAGGGGGGGGAGAGAGAGACATGTACAGAGGGAGGGGGGAGAGAGAGACATGTACAGAGGGAGGGGGGAGAGAGAGACATGTACAGAGGGAGGGGGGAGAGAGAGACATGTACAGAGGGAGGGGGGAGAGAGAGACATGTACAGAGGGAGGGGGGAGAGAGAGACATGTACAGAGGGAGGGGGAGAGAGAGACATGTACAGAGGGAGGGGGGAGAGAGAGACATGTACAGAGGGAGGGGGGAGAGAGAGACATGTACAGAGGGAGGGGGGAGAGAGAGACATGTACAGAGGGAGGGGGGAGAGAGAGACACGTACAGAGGGAGGGGGGAGAGAGAGACATGTACAGAGGGAGGGGGGAGAGAGAGACACGTACAGAGGGAGGGGAAGAGAGAGAGACATGTACAGAGGGAGGGGGGAGAGAGAGACATGTACAGAGGGAGGGGGGGCAGAGACGCACACATACAGTACAGACGAGGGGTGGATGAAATAGAGATAGACAGGTACAGAGGGAGGGGGCAGAGAGAGAGCTCAGTGCTTGAGGGTTAGCTGGGTGGCATCAGGTACAGAGGGGTGGGTGAAATAGAGAGACACATACAGAGGGAGGAGGGAGAGGGTTAGCTGGGTGGCATCAGGTACAGAGGGGTGGGTGAAATAGAGAGACACATACAGAGGGAGGGGGCAGAGGGTTAGCTGGGTGGCATCAGTAGACCTTTGATTCCAGACAGGAGTGTGATGATGAAGAAGTCCAGAGAGGCAGGAGTTGGAGAGTTGTTTGTAGGTGGAAAGTTGGCGACTTCAGTGGGACAAGCTTAAAGGGGTATTCCACCAAAAAGTTAACTTTTGGTAACTTTTTAGGAGAAAATTAAGTTGAAGTTTCGGGTTTATTGTCATATTTATTCAAGACACAGCCAGTGCATTTTCCCTACGACGACAAGCGTGTGCCCTGGCTACCTTCTGGAACCTTCTGGAACAGTATAAAACATAATTATACAACAACATATACAATATATGAACAGGACATTAAATACAACAGGTGCAGTCAACCCTATCCATGTTAGGGCAGCGAAAGAATTGCATCAACAATTTCAGATTTCACAATTTTCTCCAGACTTTTCATTACTAATGATGTTAGGGCTATTAGGCCGCAGGTCGTTGAGGATTTTGGGTCTGCTGATCTTTGGAATTGGAATGATGATAGAGTTCCTCCAGAGATCAGGAACCACTGCTGAGTCCAAGCAGAGCTGGAATAGTCTTTGAAACACTTGACTCAGGGGGCGGCTAGGTGGTGCAGTGGGCAAGGTGCTCACCTCCAATGCTGGAGACGCTGGGTTCGATCCCAGCGCTCCACATTGCTTTCAGTTTAGCTGGTCGTCCGTACTAATACACATTGGCCGTATTAGGGGGAGGGAAAACTGATGGGTGGGGATCTGACGTTGTGGACAGCGACTCTTACAGGTCGGTTGGTGCGCCTGCGCAGTAGAATCAGGAAGCGACGGGGGCGGCGTCCCTCCAAAGCGCAGACCCCTGACGCTGAAAGATCGCGCTGCGCAGGTGGAAAGATGCGACGGCTGCTACCTCGAGTACCGGAGGGGACTCGTGCAATGTATGGCTTCGTCCACATTACAGCCGGCTTGTGGGAGGCATGAAACAGCGTTCGAGACAGGGGAGGGTTGAATTGGATGATACGAAATTGGGATGGGAGAAAAATAGAAAAATGGGAGAAAAAGTGGATAAAAAACAGGTATTAATGACACCGAAGTTTTGAAAAAAATAAACCTCTGTCCACACAGTTGAATAACCGTGTATAACCGCGTACTCACGGCGGCTGGAAAACCAGCAACGATACATGTAGTACAATGCCAAAGCAGTAGGCGGCGATGTTGTTCAGACATGAAGGCCATTTCAACCAATCAGAAAAGGTTGAACGCTCACTACACTTCCTGCTTAAAAACAGCACAGCCACCATCTTTAAATACCTCATTTAGCCAATCGAGCATATATTTTTCAGCAAAGAAAGAAAGTGCAATAAAAGTGCAATAAACAGGGGAGCTCCAGTAGCTCACCGCGTACCTCGAACGCTATCTCGGCGTTGGGGACAACCGTGCGCGTCACGGATCTGGGGTAGCGAGTTCGACTCCCGGACAAGCCGTACTTTCTCAGAGTGTCTTTCCCCCCATCTATACCCCCATTGGCCCATTCAACCTGTTTCTGTCGGTCATACTTGACCAGAAAAAAAAAAAAAAAAAAAAAACGATAAACGCGAAAAGAACCAGCTGACTGGTCAAAGTTTAAAAAAAAAAAAGTGCAATAAACAAACGGATACATTCACTGTGTGTTCTGCCGCTCATTTGTTGATGAAACAAAACCAACAGCGACACAATTTACCACCAAGAGCGGCTAGTTTAGTCTCACAAAAATATCTCCGGTGTTGTTAGCTACATGCTAATGTGAATGGCATTCTCTATGTATAATATATAGCTTACATGCTAACGCAATAATCTGGTAACGTTAACGCTAGTATAATGAATGGATGCAAACGTTATTTAACACATTGCAGAATGGGTACAATACAATACGGCTCAATACAAACAATTGTTAAGGGGATGCAGTCTGGACTGGGTTCCACAATAACTTGACAACACATGAGTTTAGTTTAGCCGCAGCTACAGGTTTTACTCTGGTCGGGTCAGGAATGCGACAACAGACATCAGTCGATCACAACACTCTTCAACAATACGTTTCGAACAAAAGTTTGTTACAATCATTTTCATATAACGCTACTTGGGACAGCTCTGCTGTAAACACTGGTGTAGCTGGCTCTGCTCTAATCACTCTAACCCCGTGCTCGGTTGCTAACTTTCTATTGTTTGCGACAGTCTGCCGTGAGCATGGGAAATATTTGCGACATCTCTGCTGTAAACACTGGGAATAACCTCGGTTGCTATGCCCACACGCACCCACTGCAACCGGGATGTGCGCAAAACTTCACCCTGGACTCCGGTTTTCAAAGACCGCGGTTGCAGTGTAGCAAAACCCCGGTTGTGTGTGGCCGAACAGTGCAACTGCGCACATACAATCATGGTTACATTAAATCCAGCGCTCGTGTGGCCGAGTAATGCGATGGATCTCCAGACAGGCGTAGACTCTTGTCAGACTGTGACCGTCAGCTGAGCCTGGTGGGCCCGCTTCCTGCTGGGAGAACAAAATACATGCGTTAAACCCAACCCTCCATGTGGGGCGGCGTGGCTCAGGGGTAGAGCGGGTCGTCCAATGATCGAAGGGTTGGTGGTTCGAATCCCGCTCAAGCCCATGTCCATCCCACTGCCGTTGTGTCCTTGGGCAAGACACTTAACCTACTTGCCTCGTATGAATGTGTATGCATGTGAATGAATGTTGGTGGTGGTCGGAGGGGCCGTAGGCGATGATTATTCGCCACGCTTCCGTGAGTCTGCCTCAGGGCAGCTCTGGCTGCAATTGTAGCTTACCACCACCGGTATGACTGTGTAAGAACGAATAATGGACTCTGTGAAGCGCTCTGGGGTCACTGGGGTGTCATGAAGAGCGCTATATAAATCCAATCCATTATTATTATTATTATTATTAGTCACCCTCGTCGCAGTTCTGGTCAAAAAGCCCTTTTTTCACGTGTGTTTGTGAATAGTGTTGGCTAGATTTGATGTATGTGCCAAAAAAGTAGCTCAGTATCACATCTTGGACTCACATTACAATAATATATTATATATATATATATATTATTATACAATAAAAAAAATTTAAACAATCACTATTAAGTGTCACACCTTTCACCCTAGTCGCAGAACTGGACCCCTAACCCCAACCCTAATTTAAGAAATGGTTTAAATGAAAATGAATAAATATTCGATATGTAAGGTGAGGGCTGAAGTTAATAATGATATTCATGAAAGAAAATTGGAACAATACATGAAAAAGATATGTTTTACTGAGATCGCAGTTTCGGTCACTAGGGAGACAGGTAGTGGGTTCTTTGAAGGTTGACTCGAGGGTTAAAGTAAAATCAGCAAGTGGAGGGAAGGTGTGGGATGACAAAATATGGTGTGTGGGGGAAAGGTTAAAGGTCGTATCAGGAAGATATTCCATTGTTTATATACTATGTTGTGCCCCCAAAAACATTACGGTCATCGTAAAAGTCAGTCAAAGCTTACCAAAAGCACGAGCAGTGAACTCCAAGCCCACGTGACTGAACTCAAACTGGAAAGAAACAGACTAAGAAACGATGTAAACTCCATGATTAAAACTGCAAAAAAGAATTTCATCAATGACAAAACTGAGGAAAACAAAAACAAACCACGTGAACTTTGGAAATTACTCAATAATCAACTAGGCTGCAGTAAAAAACTTAAAACCAGATTCTCAAACATAAACATAAAAACGGACAACACGCTCATCACAGACAAGCTGGATTTAGCCAATTACTTAAACATTTTCTTCACAAACATAGCCACAACACTGGTAAACAAACTACCCTCCCACTCAGGGCATTATGGGGTAGAACACATAGTAGCTTACTACAAAAACCTAGGGGTCCGCAAGGACGACTTCAAGCTGGAAATGGTAACAACAGATGAGGTACTCAAAAAACTGAGCACCCTCCAACCTAACAAGGCCATTGGCCATGACAACATCCCCTCCAAATTCCTCAGAGACTCAGCAGCCGCCATCACCCCAGTCATCACACACATAATAAACCTCTCCATAAAACAGGGACACGTCCCCAAGGACTTCAAAATTGCGAGGGTGACCCCTCTGCACAAAAAGGGCAGCAAATTAGACCCAGGCAACTACCGCCCTGTTTTTATTCTCACCTCCATCTCGAAAGTCATGGAAAAAATTGTCTACGAACAGGTCGAAAAGTACCTAGCGGAAAAAAATCTAATCTACGAATTCCAATCTGGCTTCAGAACATCCCACTCCACTGACACATGCCTTCTCTATTTGAACGACCACATCAAACAAGAGGTGGACGCGGGCAAATACTGCGGCATGGTCATGCTGGACCTACAAAAGGCCTTCGACACTGTCAATCACTCCATTCTGATTGACAAGCTAAAAGCAATTGATTTTGATAGTCTATCAGTGAGCTGGATGCAATCCTACCTTGAGGGGAGGGAACAGATGGTGGAGGTAAACGAACGGTACCCTCACAGTGTTCCACAAGGAAGCATACTAGGACCGCTACTGTTCCTAATTTATGCAAATGACATGTCGTCAGCTTGTGACTGCAACTTGTTCCTGTTTGCGGACGGCTCAGCCCTGCTGGTCTCTGACAAGAACAAGTTACAGGTTGAAAAAACCCTCAGCTCGGAACTAGGCAAAATCTGCATATGGCTCGCTGATAACAAACTATCATTACACATGGGCAAAACAGAGTCCATTCTCTTCGGTTCAAATAACAAACTCAGCAAGACCGACGGCTTCTCAGTTACAGTGGGTGACAATATTGTCACAAGGAAAGATGAAATTACCTACCTGGGTTCCATCCTAGAGGCTAATCTTTCCTGTGACAAAATGGCATCCAATGTAATAAAAAAAAAGTCAACCAACCAACAAGATTCTTGTACCGGATCTCCTCTCTGGTAAACAAGAATACCCTGAAGACTCTGGCAGACTCATTCAAGGGTACTACGATATGCTTGCACCTCATGGTACCAAAGCACCTCAAAGGCGCTAAAAACAAGATTACAAACATCACAAAACAAACTAGTCAGACTACTACTTGACCTGACTCCTAGAACCCACCTCACCCCTGCACACTTTGACAACCTAGGATGGCTTAGAGTAGACGACAGAGTACAGCAACTTGCAATGGGCCTGGTCTACAAGATACACTATATGACTAAGGTACCCATGTACATGTCAAAATACTTCCCAAAGGTCAGTGAATACCACGACCACAACACCAGAGGAAGCTCAACAAATCATGTTAAACCCAGATTCGGCTCAAACAAGGGACTAAACACGTTTAGCAATTATGCCACATCAATGTGGAACGCCCTACCCAAAGCTGTAAAGGAATGTGAATCCCTACCCACATTCAAAACCGCTCTTAAAGAGCACCTACGGGAGGCTGCAATTCGAAACTGGCCACCGTAAATGTCCAAACCCCCCACCCCCACCCCCTCCTAATAGACAGTCTCCTCCCCACCGCATGTATATTCTCTCCCCGCCGTATATGTATATTTCTCTCCCACCCACCCACCCCCTCCTAATGTACAGTTCCCTCCCCATCATATGTATATACTCTGTCAGGATCTATGAGTAACAGTACTGTATATTTGAATACCGTATATGTCACAAATGTATCAGTACTAAATACCTATATGTCCCTATGCCATAAATGTCATGTTGAGTATGTCTTAAATGTCAATATGAAATGAAAATGGGGGACCCTGATGTAAACAAGACAAACGTCTTTCTCTGGTCTGCATCCCCTTAACAATTGTGTGTATTGAGCCGTACTGTATTGTACCCATTCTGCAATCTGTTAAATAAAGTTTTCATTCATTCATTAAAAAAATATGAATATTACCAACCTGTATGTCTCTCCTCCCAGTAGCAGTACCGGTTGCATACATAACTTCATCCTGTTGATTGGATGTATCTACAAAGAAACAAGATTAAGAGATTAGCCTATTACTGGTAAATGTAGATCAATACTGGGAAATGTAGATCAATACTGGGAAATGTAACAAACTACTTTCAAACCACACTGTTCCTTTTTGGTACACTGACTGACTGACTGACATAATATGAAATATACACAATTATATGTCCCCTTTAAAATATGTATAATATGTCCTCTTTAAAAGATATATATCACCGTTAAAATATACATAATATATCCCCTTTATACGATACATATGTTCACTTTTGAAATATAAATAATATGTACTTTAAAATATACACAATATGTCCCTTTTAAAATATACATAATATGTTCCCTTTAAAATATACATAATTATGTCCTCTTTAAAATATATATAATATGTCCTCTTTAAAAGACACACATGTCCTCTTATTATTCCACAATAATGTGGAACGCCCTACCCACAGCCGTAAAATAATGTGAATTCCTACCCTCCTTCAAAACCGCTTTCAAAGAGCACCTACGGGTGGCTGCAATTAGAAACTGGCCCCTGTAAATGACCAAACCTAGCCCCAGTGTTCACCACTATATTTAACCTATCCCTGGCCAAGTCTGTGGTCCCTGCCTGCTTCAAGGTGTCCACTATAATCCCTGTACCTCCGCCTCCTTCTGTATTCACTGTACACACATGACTGTGTGGCCAGGTTCAGCTCCAACTCCATAGTGAAGTTTGTGGACCACACAGTGGTGGTGGGGCTGATCTCTAACAACGACGAGAAGGCCTACTGGGAGGAGGTTGAGGTCCTGGCACGCTGGTGCCGGCCGGGATAACAGCCTGCTCCTGAACATTGGTAAAACCAAGGAGCTGATCGTGGATTTTAGGAGAATACAGCAGGGGACACACACACCACTGAGGATAAACGGGGCTACCGTGGACAGGGTGAGCAGCTTTAAGTACCTGGGGGTCCACATCTCAGAGGACCCGACATGGACAACACACATAGACACTGTGTTCAAAAAGGCGAAGCAGCGCCTCTACCACCTGAGACAACTCAGGACATTCAGAGTATCGGGGAAGATACTCCAGTCCTTCTACTCTGGGGCTGTGGAGAGCATTCTGACTGGGAACATCACAACCGTCGGTTGTGTGATAGTAAAGGGTTAACCTTCTGCCGTGTGGCAGTGAAAGGGTTAAAATATACATAATATGTCCTCTTTAAAATATACACATGTCCTCTTTAAAAGAGACATAATATGTCCTTTCTAACTGTGATAGAAAAGGCCTGTACTCACCCCCCCCCCCATGACTCTCTTACTGTATATCACCATGGTTACTATCTCCTGTATCTCTAGGAAGCCAAACCACAATGACATATTAACTCAGTACAGCAAACAGAGAGAGAGAGAGAGATAGAGAGAGAGAGAGAGAGAGAGAGAGAGAGAGAGAGACAGAGATATGCTTAATCTGTGTCTATGAAACAGGTGTAGGTGTAATTCTTTTTTTAATATTTTTTTAAAATATTCTTTAAAATACACACATGTACTCTTTAAAATATAACCCTTTTAACCCTAACCCCTAACCCTAACCCTATTTAAAATATACATAATATGTCCCAAAAGTGGTAATTTCTTTACTTGAATTTGAGGACTGCATACTTTTTTTGCAAACCAAAATCCTATACTTTATACTTATAGCACATCATGCATGAGCCTGGTCTCTTTTGAAAGATGACATTCTGACATTTCTGATACAATAAGGAAAATTCACTTTCAGTGCTAATGAAATAGAGTAACATAGGTCTGAACTTGAGTTGTAGAAAAACGTGTTACTCACGTTTTTCTGTAGTAGTTAGTAGTCCAGAAGTAGTATTTCCAAATAAATTGGATAGGCTGAAAAGACACACTGGGTCCATAGCCTGAAGTCTTGTGTAGTACATGTCCAGATTTCATAAAAATCCGTTCAGAAATGAGTTATTAGGAGCGATTCTGGTAAAAAGTGAGAAAAGAAAAAAGGCTACAGAAAGCGATTTCCTCATTGACTCCAATGCATTCCGTGGAAATTTCTCTTCCTGTTTGCGCTCGTGACCTTTCACCTAGATCCCTGATTCGCTCATTCCCACGTGGGCTATCATTGGAAAGCCAGACTCATTGGTTACAACCCTGTCCAATAATTTTTCGAGATCGCCAAATGATTGACGGAGGTAGAGCCTTGCGGGTAGTATTTGAAAAAAGAAAAGTCTGCTGTGTACTCACATATCGGCATGTAAATAACTCGAGAACCGCTGAACGGATTTTGTCGCCTGAAACGGCAATCAACAGGCAACACATAGGGCTTTAATTCGATATATATAATAATAAAAATAAATAAGATAAATATGCACACCCGAGCCGCTAGAGGTCGGCAAAGTGGCGCATCGCGCCAGTGGGCAAATCGTTCTCAAGAGGGCCCGTGCCGTTGAGGTTAAAAGACACATATGTCCTCTTTAAAAGACTGTAGGTACTGTAACGTGACAGAACGCAATGCCCGCTGGGAAGCCTTGTCAGGTCAGAGCGAGGTCAAGTTAGGTTCTTCAGTAGCTGCTCCCGCATACGAACTGTAGTTTGTTTGAAGGTGAAATATCTTTAAATTATCTCATGATAAGTACAGTGTCTTGAAACTAGCTAAATCCATCTCCCAGTGCAGTAAAAACGAACTGACTTTTAACACGACTACACCACATTTTATCTATTTATTGAAAAGATTTGCACTACCATCCATACCTAATTTTAGCTTATTTTTTTAAGTTTGCATTTTTCTACCTCATTGTTTGCTTTTTGTACTTCATTGTACTTTCATTGTATGTAGGTTGTACTTTAGTTTGTATATTTGTATAGTGTTGGGACTTTATTAGGGACTAAACACGTTTCGCAATTATGCCACATCAATGTGGAACGCCCTACCCAAAGCTGTAAAGGAATGTGAATCACTACCCACTTTCAAAAACACTCTCAAGGGACACCTACGGGAGACTGCAATTCAAAACTGGCCCCTGTAAATGTCCTAACCCAACCCCCTCCAATGTACAGTCATTTACCTAGTATGGTTTTGTCAATAGTCCAATGTACAATTTTGCTTGTTTGTACAGTGTCTCTCCCCCCCTCAATGTACAGTTTTGCTTGTTTATACAGTGTCTCTCCCGCCCCCCCCCCAACCACCTCCAGTGTAGATTACCCAGTATGGTTGTCAATATCCCAATGTACCCAACCCCCCCCACACAACCCCACCCAACCTCCTCCAATGTACAGTTTCTACGTCAAATGTATATACTCCCTTTTCTTGACTCCTTCTGTATCACAAACAGTACTGTATTTGCAAATCTGATATGTCATAAATGTATAGATGTAGCAGAACTGACTATCTGTATGTCATGTATGTCCTGATGAATTGAAAATGGGGGACCCTGATGTAAACAAGACGAAAGTCTTTCTCTGGTCTGCATCCCCTTAACAATTGTGTGTATTGAGCTGTACTGTATTGTACCCATTCTGCAATCTGTTAATAAAGTTTTTAATGTGACCAAAATTAAATTGATTTGTCATGAAGGCTAAAATGTTGTATTATTTCAGTTAACAAACTTTGCCATCTTATTTATATTGAAACATATTTTTAAATAAATTGTATAGTACATTTTGCTCTGGTAATCCACTGGAAATCCACCCCTCTGGTGGGATCAAGATAATCCAGTTTTTTGGGATCAAACTGATCCCAATCCTGTGTTGTCGGTTTTAGAACTACCCGTTTTGAAGATTTGATCCAGATGATTAAAGCTTGGATTTGATTTCCTGATCTGATCGGATATCAAAGTGATCCTAATCCTGTTTTTTGGTTTTGAACTACCCAAAATCCAAATCTGATCCAATCAGATAGGGATTAAAAGTGTTGAACTCCTGGGCCCAGGCCATCAGGACGCTCAATGACAATGACACTATGTAACAACCCATCGTCTACAACCCATCGTCTAAAGGTTCCCAAACTTTTCAGGCCAGGACCCAGAAAATAAGGCGTCAGAGAGCCGCGGCCCAATGCACATCGTCTGGCTTTTTTTTTTTTTTTGTTTGCCAGGCGACCGATTTTTTAAGCCAAATATCACTTCAATCCTATTAAGTTAGTTCAAGTTAGTTATTCATTTATATGTGCTATTTATGAGAGGGCTAACTTGTTGCAAAATAATAATGATAATAATAATAGCCTCATTAAAATACTATTGTTGCTTCGGTTGTTTTCAGCGTTTTATGTGCATAATCTGTTATTTAGTTTGAAATGTTCGTTGAAATAAGTAGATTTTTCGTTTTTGTTTATTTATTAAGTTAATATAAAACCATATAGTCACATTTTAGAATACAATAGAATAGAATTTTAGAATACAACTAGAAACACTGTCCTGGCCTGCTTCTAAGTTCAGTGGCCTGACAAAAAAATGTAAATAAAATAAAAAAATAAAAATAAAAAAAAAATAAAAAATAAATATATATATATATATTTTTTTTTAAATCATCTCGCGGCCCACCCGTGGCTGCTCGTGGCCCACCTTTGGGTCGCAACCCCGACTTTGGGAACCACTGGTCTACACTCACTGCACACACATCCACATGTACACACACTCACTTTAAAGAAACACTCACCTTACCACTCACTTTATTCACTTTAGACACTTTAACACACTTTATATTTATCTATTATCAAAGAGATTTGCACAACATTCATACCTCATTTGCACCCTACCCCAAGTTTTGTACCTCTGCATTCTACCTCACTGTTACTCATTTTACTCTGTATTGTATATTGTATATTGACTTGTATGGAAGCAAATTAGTGACAGAAGTATTTGAATTTGATCAGACACCGAATTTATAGCATTGAAAATAATTACTTTGAAAACATGTATCTGAATTTTTTTGCTCCGAATTTACCTATGTGAAATAAAAATTCAGTGTTTAAAATTCAATGTAAAAAATGCGATGCATAATTGCGGTGTATAGAATTCGATGTAAAAAAACATCATCCGGGCTACCCAGACAGGAAAAGCAATCGAGCCTGGATGCAGTGGCGTCGCGTGGGTCAAATAACAGGGGAAGCCAAAAAAAAACTATTAAAAAAAAATTTATTAAATATTTTTATTAATATTTTTTTTTCTTTTTCTTTTTTTTAGTCAAGCAGTCACCATGTACACTACAGTATGGCTCGGCGGCCAGTCAAACTTTCTTTTTATTTATTTAACAGATTGCAGAATGGGTACAATACAGTACGGCTCAATACACACAATTGTACAAGGGGATGCAGACCAGAGAAAGACGTTTGTCTTGTTTACATCAGGGTCATTAATACTGCTGGAGCATTGGTTCATTTTTGGTCAGATTTTTCGCGCCGCGTGGGAGGAAATTCGAGACACATATTCGGTTGCAAAAAGGTGTCCCACGGTCTCCTCTATGGCCGTGAATATTTTCACGCGGATCGGAATCACGGCGCGCCCGTGGGACACTTTTCCGTTTCGGCGAGTTTATTCCACGCTTGCGGCTTTCCTTTTCTAAGCATTTTCGGGGCTACATGTGAATGAGTAAAAGTTGCGGGACGCCCAGATGTTTCCACGATAGAAAGCTCGCGTGGATCCCATAATAGGCTCACTTAATACAGCGTTTTTAAAATCACGCGACATTTTCAGGGTCGCGAGCCGACCTTTTCCCCTCGTTTTCGATGATGGAAGTGATTTAGGAAAAGCTTCGGCACGCCGAGAGGTACCCGTGGATTTAATCTCGCGAGGATCGGGGCAATATTCGGCCCGTGGGAGCAGTCACGGGTTAATACAATTTTCAGAGTGCAGAGGGGAGGTGTGCAGAGGGGATGCCACACTCATGATTCTGCTCACAGCCCCGTTTTAAACTTTTAAGGTGTGGCAGTCAGCTCGAATCTGATTGGCTAGTATCGTTTTTGGACTCTACATACATGAATCACATGGTTGAGGCTGGAGAAAGAGACCTACCCCCTGCCTCCTCTCCTCTATAGCTGCAGTGAGCACAGTGAGTCTGACCGTGTGTTAGAGGGAGTGAGAAGGAGAAGAGGGAGACATTTAAAAAAAAAATATATATATATAACACAGATGCACAGATGAAAAAGAATGTAAACTATATTAAAAAAAAAATTATATATATATATATATTTTCTTTTCTATTTTTTTTTCATATTTCATATTTGATATTCATTCATATTTTAATAGGGAGGCCTGGCTTCCGTTGGCTTCCATAAGGATTCGCCACTGCCTGGATGCAATCGAACTGACTTCTGGCCTATCACTGCACGGCTTTGTCAGTCATGTGATCACACCAACCCGGGAGAAAGATGGCAGTATATATACATACGGTGGGGAGAGAATATATACATACAGCGGGGAGGAGACTGTAGATTAGGAGGGGGTGGGTGGGTGGGAGAGAAATATACATACGGTGGGGAGAGAATATATACATACGGTGGGGAGGAGTAAATTGGCTAACCTATTTTGTTTACTCAGGAGTTCAGGTCATATTTGTTTATTTGTTTATTGTTATTCGCACTTACAAACATACATTCTGGGATAAAATAAGTAAATAGAAGAACAGTTAAAATGTGCAGGAAAGGTCAGAAAACCCAAGGGCTTATAAGCGACCTCCCCTCTTAAACCTATATAGGATAACTACACAATTTTTTTTAATCCCCCCCCCCCCCACATTATGCACAAACACATGCGCATATCCCTCTCACATACACACAGATACATACAATACAGCATTATACAATTATTATAATGTTGGGAATAAAAAATAATAATACTTTACACAAATACACATGGATACTAGACTACAGGATCTGTAGTTCTTTTTTAAGCTTACTTTTAAATATATTATATAAATATATTTCTATTAGATTTTGTATATCATTCCACATCACTGCACCTTGATAAACAAATGAGAATTTGGCAACAGAGGTCAATATGAACAGGACAACAGAAAATAGCATAAAAGTGTCATTGTTTACCATTGTTTGCCAGTTTCTATAGGCTACCTATGTCGTTGGATCAGCTGTAATGAATTGCATTCCAAATATATTGCCTTCATGTATGTAGCCTATTATGAATAATCATTTTGTATCCATGCTCGTCATTTATTGATTAGGTAGGGTGAAGTCCAGCAGGATCCACCAGTCTACATTCAACACCCCAGAAGAGTACTGCAGAGTTCAGACTCCCACTCACTGTGCAGCTGAATAGTCCTGAGCAGACAGCCACCCAAAGTGCCTTCCACACTTTTTCAACTCATAAGTGGGGAATCATTGTGTTGTGTGTGTTGGTGCACTGCTTATTGTAAAATAAATGACAGCATTTCTCAGTTTGAGTTATCTTATTTATTTATGCTAATCTGCCATGTGTGTGCCTAATCATTTGAGTTGTACAGTGAAATGTCTAATCACAGATAATAACTACACAGTAGGGTTGCACGGTATACCGGTATTAGTATAGTACCGCGGTACTAGAGTGTTCGAAATGATACTGCGTTTGGGAAAAAACTGTACTTTTTTTATTTATTTATTATGCATGCGAATGCCTTCCTATTGGAGCACAGCGCTGTGATACACAAGATACACTACACGACCAAGGTACCCATGTACATGTCAAAATACTTCCCAAAGGTCAGTGAATAATACGATCACAACACCAGAGGGAGCTCCACAAATCATGTTAAACCCAGATTTGGCTCAAACAAGGGACTAAACACGTTTCGCAATTATGCCACATCAATGTGGAACGCCCTACCCAAAGCTGTAAAGGAATGTGAATCACTACCCACTTTCAAAAACACTCTCAAAAAACACCTACGGGAGACTGCAATTCGAAACTGGCCCCTGTAAATGTCCTAACACAACTCCCTCCAATGTACAGTAAATTACCAAGTATGGTCTTGTCAATATTCCAATGTACAGTTTTGTTTATACAGTTGTACAGTGTCCCCCACCCACCCCTCCTACCCAACCTCCCCCCCACTCCTACCCAACCCCCCCCCCCCCCCCCCCCAACCACTTCCAATGTACAGTCCCCGACTCCCCCCCCCCCCACCTACCCAATCCAATGTACAGTTTCTACGTCAAATGTATATACTTTTTTTTCTGGACTCTTTTTGTATCACCAACAGTACTGTATTTGCAAATCTGGTATGTCATAAATGTATAGAGTTTCAAGTTCAAGTTTCTTTAATAGTTGTCATACAGAAGTACAGAATACTTTTGTACAAAATGCTTCTTACTGTTGCGCTCCAGAGACTGTGCAAGACAAGATAAGTATGAAATAAAAACATAGTAAAATTAGAAGTAAAAAAAAAAAAGAGGTCACAGTGTTCAGTTTAGACATATGTACAATGTTCGATGCAGAATAGACGTAGTTACCATACAATATACAATACTGTGCAGTGTACTAATATACAATACTATATAGTGCAAGGCATAATGGAGAAATGGGGCGAGGTGCAATTTAGGTACAATTCACAGTAGGTGTACGAGTTGTAGTGCAAATCCTTTATCAATAAATATAAAGTGTAAGTGTGTTTGTGTGATCTAAAGTGTGGAGAGTGGGTGCTGCAGTGTGTTGTTTGTTTGAGTGAGTGTGTGCGTGTGGGTGTGTGTGCTGTGTGCATTTGATGGTTGTTGCATAGTGATTATTGTTCGTTTAGCGATTATTGTTCGTTTAGCAGCCTGATGGCCTGGGGATAGAAGCTTCTTCTGAGTCTTTCTGTGCTCGCCTTAAGACTCCGGTATCGCTTGCCTGACCGCAGCAGTTCAAAGAGGCAGTTGTTCGGGTGGCTCGAGTCCTTAATAATTCTCTTAGCCTTCCCCTTGCACCGCTTGTTGTAAATGTTCTGGAGGGTGGGAAGCCCCCCTCCAATTGTGCGTTCGGCTGAACGTGTCACTCTTTGTAGTTTGCTACGGTCTTGTGCAGTGCTATTCCCAAACCAGGAGGTGATGTTGCCGGTCAGGATGCTCTCTATTGTACATGAGTAGAAGTTCCTAAGGATCTTCTGACTGACTTGGAACTTCCTTAGGCGCCTGAGGAAGTAGAGGCGTTGTCGTGCCTTCTTCACAACACTGTCAATGTGTGTGGTCCATGTCAAGTCCTCGGATATGTGAGCTCCGAGGTACTTGAAACTGTTCACTCTCTCAACCGGTGCCCCGTCGATGCTGAGGGGGCTGTAGTCCTTGACCCCCGACCTCCTGAAGTCCACAATCATCTCTTTTGTTTTGCTGACGTTCAGGGAGAGGCAGTTCTCCTGACACCACTGTGACAGGTTCTCTACCTCTTCCAGGTAGGCCCTTTCGTCGTTGGCAGAGATCAGGCCCACCACTACTGTGTCATCAGCAAATTTGATGATGGTGTTGTTGTTCCGCTGTGCTACGCAGTCATGTGTGTACAGGGAGTAGAGGAGGGGGCTCAGAACACAGCCCTGGGGGGCCCCTATGTTGAGCGTGATGGATGAGGAGGTGCAGTTGCCGGCTCTTACCACCTGGGGTCTGCCCGTCAGGAAGTCCAAGACCCACTGGCACAGGTCATAGTTCAAGCCCAGGTCCCTGAGCTTGGCTATGAGTTTGGAGGGGACTATGGTATTGAATGCTGAGCTGTAGTCGATGAACAGCATTCTCACATAGTTCCCCTGCCTCTTGTCCAGATGTGATGCTGCTGTGTGCAGCACATGGGCTATGGCGTCCTCCGTGGACCTGTTGGGGCGATATGCAAATTGCAGAGGGTCCAGGTTGTTGGGGAGGGAGGAACAGATGTAGCCCTTCACTAGCTTCTCAAAGCACTTCATGGCTATGGAGGTGAGGGCTACAGGGCGGTAGTCGTTGAGGCAAGCGGGCGTAGATTTTTTGGGTACAGGGATGATGGTGGACTTCTTCAGACAGGTGGGGATGACAGCCTGTTCCAAGGACAGGTTGAAGATGTCAGTGAATACCGGGGCCAGTTGGTCGGCACAGACTTTTAGGACGCGGCCGGGGATGCCGTCCGGTCCTGCTGCCTTCCTGATATTCACTTTTTTAAAGATCCGTCTCACCTCATGCTCTGTTACCCTGAACACTGAGTCTCCATCAGCAGACCCCCCCCCCCCCCATTGCCGTGGTTTGTAGGCTGGTGTTGTTATTCACAGCCTCAAACCTCGCATAGAAGGAATTGAGATCATTTGCTAAGGAGATGTCACTAGATGTAGCAGTACTGTCTATCTGTATGTCATGTATGTCATATATGTTACGATGAATTGAAAATGGGGGACCCTGATGTAAACAAGACGAAAGTCTTTCTCTGGTCTGCATCCCCTGGCCTTAACAATTGTATGTATTGAGCTGTACTGTGCTGTACCCATTCTGCAATCTGTTAATAAAGTTTTCAATCAATCAATCTGTTGTCAGTGGTGACGTTGCGCTAGTTTACCGGAAGCAACCTTTTGGGAATGAAGAACAACAAACTCTAGTTGAGACGGGAGCTGGCACGGCTCGTCCGGCGAGTGTTGGCATCGGTGGCACGACTACAGTAACTGATAGGAGCTGCTGTAGCACATAACGTTAGTTATCATAACCATCGGCAGTCGCACCGCAGTGGGGATCTTTGTTGATTGGCGTTGGCTGGCTGGCGCATTTTGCGTGGAGTGGACTCGGCTAGCGTTGGCTTGTGTAGCTAGCGAGCTGTGGTTCTGGTTGGGGCTGGCTGGCTGACGTTGCGTGCTGCGGTGGCTCCTGTCGGTGCTGTGGTCGTGCCGTTGGTGCCAACGTTCGTTGGATGGGCTATGCTAGCTCTCATGACTACAGTTCCTTATACGAGCATTAGAAAATGTCCACAATGATATTCGCAAGAATAGAAAATAAATTGAAAAGCCTAATAATAAGCTATACACAGCCTAAACTGCCGTGCTGAAGGCTAGTAAACACACCATCCCGTTGCCTACCCACAACAGAAATTAATTGATGCACACGTGCATCTCATCTCTATGGCTTAGTCACAAACGTGATTTATACAGAGACATTTGACAATTGCCCATTAATGGTTCATACATACTGTATAAAGACAACGGAAATCTATTTTATTTTTGTTAAAACAGCCTACAATATGACATAACCTAGTTATAGAATTATGATAAGGCTATAATCAGTCTCAACTTCCGACGTTGAGAAGTGGCTGGCTCGGTAGCGGTACCAGGAAGTAAAACTCACTCCCCTGAGGCATCCAGACTGAGCGCTTAGGGAGGAATTCCTTTCTTGGCACAGCGGTCTGTGTTGCTGCCCCCGGTGCGGACGCCCGGGGTTCGACTCCCACTCACATTTACATTTACATTTAGTCATTTAGCTGACGCTTTTATCCAAAGCGACTTACAAGTTCTGTACGACAAGCCATCAGGAAGGGCACAACTCTATCAGCTGAGCAACAATGTTCATCAAAGTGTTGAGTGCTACAGTGTAGGTTAGTTTATTAGGACAAGTGCATGACAGTAAGGTTAGTTAGGGTTAGATCTTTTTTTTTTCTTTTTTTTATTCAGATAATGGTTGAAGAAGTGCGTCTTTAGTCGACGGCGAAAGATTGGACGTGATTCGGCTGTCCTAATTGGGGTGGGTAGTTCATTCCACCATTGTGGGGCAAGGACTGAGAATAGGCGACTTCTCTTTGATGACCCTCCCGGAGCTTGGATAGGAGTAGGTCTGAGGCGGCCAGAAGATGCAGAGCGTAGGGGTCTTGAGGGTGTGTAGTTAGAGACCATTGACCGGAGGTAGGCAGGAGCGGTTCCCTTTGCCGCACGGTATGCTAGGTCGAGGGCCTTGAAGCGGATTCGTGCAGCAATGGGGAGCCAGTGCAGGTCCCTAAGAAGTGGGGTGACATGGGCCGACTTCGGTAGGTTTGAGATCAGGCGGGCCGCTGCGTTCTGAATGAGTTGAAGAGGCTTAGTGGCAGTGGCCGGGAGGCCAGCGAGCAGTGCGTTGCAGTAGTCGAGGCGGGATATGACTGTTGATTGGACGAGGAGTTGGGTGGCTTCTTTTGTCAGGAAGGGGCGGATCCTTCCGACGTTGCTCAGGAGGAATCGGCAGGTTCTGGTCGTCGCTGCGATATGAGCAGAGAAGTTCAACTGGTCGTCGAGGACAACACCAAGGTTCTTGGCGGTCGGGGATGCAGTCACAGCTGCATTCTCGACTGTGATTGAAAGGTCGGTTAGGGGGGAGGATTTGGCCGGCAGGTGGAGCAATTCTGTTTTGCTTAAGTTCAGTTTGAGGTGGTTGGTCGTCATCCAGGCGGAGATGTCGGACAGACAGGCCGAGATCCGCTCAGAGACGTGGATATCTGAGGGAGGGAAGGAGAGGAAGAGTTGAGTATCGTCGGCATAACAATGGTAGGAGAAGCCATGAGACGTGATAATGTTACCCAGTGATTTAGTGTAGAGGGAGAAGAGAAGGGGTCCTAAAACCGAGCCCTGGGGGACACCCGTCCGCAGGGGGCGGGTGGCCGACAGGGTCCCTCTCCATAACACTTGGTAGGAGCGGTCATTGAGGTATGATGACAGCCATGTCAGCGCAGAGCCAGCCACTCCCATTCCTGCGAGGGCCGCAAGGAGGATCTGGTGGTTGACTGTGTCGAAGGCTGCAGATAGATCTAGGAGAATCAGGACAGAGGAGAGGCCTTTCGCTTTTGCTAAGTGAAGTGCCTCTGTGACCGCAATGAGGGCTGTCTCTGTGGAGTGACCAGTCCTGAAGCCTGACTGATTAGGGTCTAGGAGGTAATTCTGTAAGAGATAAGCAGTAAGTTGGTTGGATACAGCACGTTTAAGTGTTTTAGAAAGGAAGGAGAGAAGAGAGACAGGACGGTAGTTGCCTATGACGGTAGGGTTCAGGGTTGGTTTTTTTATGAGCGGCGTGTCTCTGCTTCTGTAATGGGAGAGAAAGATGACAGAGTGAAGGATGAAGTTCTCGATTCAGCATTTGGAATGGGTGGGGGTTGGGAGAAGGAGCTGCGGATGTTCTCCACTTTTTCCTCAAAGAAGATCGCAAAGTCTTCGGCAGAGAAAGATGAGGGAGGGGGGGGTGGGGGGGGGAGTGAGGATGGAGGACATGGTAGCATGCAGTTTGCGAAGATTCTTGGCAGAGGCCTCGATCCTATGGTGGAAGAAAGAAGCTTTGGCATTAGTGATGGTTTTGGAGAATGTTAACAAGAGGTTGTGATATGTGTTGATGTCAGCAGTGAGGCGTGACTTTCTATACTTCCTTTCAGCTGCTCTCAGGACCTGTCTTTGTTCTCTCACTGGATCTGTCAGCCATGGACTGGGTGGGGAACGGCGGGCAGGTTTCTCAACGAGGGGACAGAGCTTGTTGAAGGAGGTTGCAAGGGCTGAAAGGAGGGTGGAGGTTGCCATCTCTGTGGAGAGAGCAGAGAAGGTGTCACTCAAAGGTAGAGCGGATAGTATGTCAGAGGAGAGGGTGGAGGGGGATAGGGAGGGCAGGTTGCGTCTGAGTGAGACTGTTTGAGTTGGGGTGAAGACCTTTCGGTTAAGCATGAGAGTTAGTGAGAAGGATATGAAGGAATGGTCAGATACATGTAGGGGAGTTACCGTGGTGTTAATGATGCTGGAGTTACGGGAAAATATGAGATCCAAGGAGTTGCCTGCTTTGTGGGTGGGAGGCATGGCAGTGGGAGTCAGGTCAAACGATTGTAGGAGGGAGACTACTATGACTGACTGAGATGAGTCAGGCAGGTTGAAGTCGCCCAATAGAAGGAGAGGGGTACCATCTTCCGGTAAGGAGCTTAGAAGCATGTCCAGCTCATCTGTGAAGTGATCGAGTGGACCTGGAGGGCGGTAGAGTGTAACAATGGTGAGATTGAAAGGATTAGAGACAGATACTGCATGATATTCGAGAGAGGAGAGTGACAGTTCTGGGAGTAATGTTACGTTTGTAGCCCATGAAGGAGATGTCATGAGGCCAGTGCCTCCACCCCGTCTGGAAGGTCGAGGTGTGTGAGTGAAGTTATAGTTTGTAGATAATGCTGCAGGTGTTGATGAGTTATTGGGGGTTATCCAGGTCTCAGTTAGAGTCAGGAACTGCAGATTTAGACTATGGGCGTAGGCAGTAATGAAGTCAGCTTTCTTGACTGCTGATTGACAATTCCATAAGCCTCCCCGTACTGTGACAGGTGTATTAGTGGCTGTAGGAGGGTAGGAGAGATTAGCCGGGTTGCTAGTAAACTGCCGTGGGTGGGTTGAATCTGTTCTAGAGGAGCAGATTGTGGATATAGGTATGAGACACATTGTCTTGTCAAGAGTGGCAGGGAGGAAGTAGAGAAATGGATGTGTAACGGATAGGTACCGCGATAGTGTGTCCAGTCACGAAGCACTTCCGACGTTGAGAAGTGGCTGGCTCGGTAGCGGTACCAGGAAGTAAAACTCACTCCCCTGAGGCATCCAGACGGAGCGTTTAGGGAGGAATTCCTTTCTTGGCACAGTGGTCTGTGTACATCCACCACAGCAATCCATCCAAAACAGTGAGGACCATGGAAATATTTTCACAATCATGTGGAAGCAAAATGACATCACAGCATTACTTGTGCAACAGCAATCTTCCCTATCACTACTCCCCAGGGACATACCAGTCTTTGATGGAAACCCTTGTGAGTACAACACATTTGTTAGAGCTTTTGAACATGGAGTGGAACGAAAGGCTGCTAGCAGTGTGGACTGCCTGTACTACCTGGAGCAGTACACCCGAGGGCAACCTAGAGAGCTGGTGAAGAGCTGTCAACATATGCCATCTGACAGGGGGTACCAAAAGGCAAGGATGCTTCTACATGAACGTTTTGGAAATTAGCAGAAAATAGCCACTGCATATATGGAGAGAGCATTTGGATGGGCACCTGTGAAATCAGAGGATATCAAGGCTTTACAAGCATTTTCATTATTCCTACGCATCTGCTGTAATGCTATGGAGGACATCAGCTACATGTCAGAGATGAATATGCCATCAAACCTACGTGCAATAATCATGAAGTTACCATACAAACTCAGAGAAAGGTGGAGAAACATTGCTTTTGAGCATCAGGAGAAACATCACTGTCAAGCAGGTTTCAGTGACGTTGTCAACTTCATTGAGAGACAAGTGTCTATTGCATCTGATCCACTATATGGGGACATTCAAGACACTGCTGTCTCAATGTAAAAATTGAAGATCGGAAATAAAGCATCACAGGGACGCGATACAGGAGAAAGGAAGCAGTTTTGCTACATCTGTGGCATCTGTTGAGTCTGAAAATCAAGGAGAGAGAGACTTACCTGATAAACCAACAAGAGGATCCTGTCTGCTGTGTGAAGAGGGCCACAGATTGGAAGCATGTGTAGTATATTCCCAAGCTAAACGGTTCTGCTCTGTACCAGAACCGGCGCTGATCTGCTCTGCGTTGTGATTCAAAAACTTTAAAGCCCTGGGAAATACTTATGACGCTCAGCGGTGCAGGCAGGAATCAGGAAGGAAGAGGGTAGTTATTTCAAACGGAGTGGTTTATTAAATCCACAAAGTTATACAAAAAATGATCTGTTTCAATTAAAAGTAAAGAATGCTATAGTTGTGATAAAAGACACTATACCGTCTTGATCACAACCAGACTAATATTACAGTAGAGTTGATAAGTCGTTGATGGCTTTGTTCTCTTGGCTAGTGAACAAAGTATAGTTCTGTTTTTCCCTCCAAAAGTTCTTTGTCCTTTGTTCCTCCTCTGCTTCCGCCGCCGTGTCTAGATGGGTGTGTTTCCTCCTGGTGAGTTGGGTTTCAGAGTGTCCTCACCATCACAACCTCCCATTATATCCCAAGGCCCAGCGTCTCGGTGTGATGACATCATCAAATTCTTTCCTCCAATGCCAGGCCTGCTAAGTTTTGATTTGAAATTAGGGGTTTGGCTTAATAGGCCAACCCCCCTTACTTTGTTTAAGCCCAGAGAATAACCATCAATTACAACCTAATATTTGCATTTATTCATTTCATAATATCTATATTTGAATTACCATTAATTACATGAACCCAGAGATATCATACTTAAAACACATTTCTTATCATTTAGCCTATTTTCACCTTAAGTGAAAACTAATCTTATTCTGTAGTGGATTTAAGTTTATACTCTAGCGTTCATTAATGATATGCTTTTATACAGTTTCATTAATCATATGATTTTACACAGTTTAGTATGACTTCAGAATTATTACCACAATGTAAACAGGCCTAATTGTATTTCATATCAAACTAATCTAAATGGGTTACCAGACCTTTGAAGATGTACTTAGTTATTAGCAAACCAGGTGGCCACATATGTTCATAGGAACATATGTGTTTAGCTAGGGCTTCCTGTCCCCCACTCAGGTGGCGAGCCTTTGTTCTACAACCCCCTAAGGGGAAGTAGGTTATCTTCCTGATTAGCCACCGAACCCGTTTAACAACCTCTCTATTGTTACTTCAGCTGCCACTATATGCAAATGACCTCCTGGAGTGAGCACAAGGTCTTTGTAAACACACACACTCTATGAGCTAAGTCACCCTAGTCAAATCAGGTTTAAACTATATTTGATTGCCAATTGTTCCACTTTGACTGTTTCTATAAGACTATTACACATTAGTTTGATTTGAGCTATGCCGTTATGATCTATGTTCAAAATATACCACACATGCCCCAAGATGGAGAAGAAGCAGCATTGTGACAAAATTGACTTTCTAAAAAGGAAGGGTGCTTGTTTTGGATGTCTATCTGTCGGGCACATAAGTTCACAGTGCCACAGTAGGCTGTCTTGCAGGGTATGTAACCCGAGACACCCTACCATTCTCCATATCCATGAAAGGGAATGGAAAGAAATAAAATCACGACAAAATGACACACGAGATGAAAACGGAATAAGTCAAGTCACCATTCCCAAGACTTGTGGCCATATAGGGGCCGGAGCACAGGATTGCGTTTTGTCTATTGTGCCTGTAAAGATCAAGGCAAAGAAAGGCAGCACAATCTTAAAAACGTATGCATTCCTAGATCCCGGCAGTTCATCCACTTTCTGCTCTGAGCAACTGATGAGGAAGCTCAATGTGAGAGGAAGAAGCACTAGATTCCTAATGAAAACAATGAACCAAGAAAGCTTTGTCAACAGTCACGTCATCTCGGGACTAGAGGTTGCTGCACTAAATGGTGACACCTACATTGAGTTGCCTGATGTGTACACCCAACATAAGATGCCCATGACTCGCGATAACATCCCACGACAGAAAGATTTGTATGCTTGGCCATATTTGAACACTGTGGAAATTCCTGCTATTGATGCTGATGTGGAGCTGTTAATTGGAACTAACACTCCAGAAGCAATGGAGCCATGGGAGGTGATAAACAGCAGGGGTACAGGACCTTACGCTGTTAAAACCGTTGGGATGGGTTGTCAACGGACCATTGAGAGGAGGCGATCAAGTCAAGTCAAGTCAAGAGTTTTATTTGTCACTGCATACAAGTATACAATGAAATGCGGGGGGTCTTGCCCGCAACAATTGTGCATAATACAATAATAATAATATAATAAGAATCATTGTGCAATAATACAAGTAATCAAAGTAGAGCATATCGGTATATGTACATGAGTTTTTACAGAGCATGGTAGGACATGCTAGGTCCTGTGATAGTGCAGTACACTGTTAGCTACGGATGAGGCACTGGGTCTTTATGTACACTGCTATACAATGCTATATTATACAATCTCAAGTTATACTATACTATTCTTAAAGTGACCTTTCCTTTTGTAAAGTGGCCATAAGTGTGAGCGTGTGCAGCATGAGTGTGTGTGTGCTCATGTTAAAGTGGCTGCTAGTGTGTGAGCATGTACAGTGTGTGTGTTGTGTGTGTGCTCATGTGTGCTTGTGTGTGGAGAGGTCAGTGTTCAAGGCTCTGATGGCCTGGGGGAAGAAGCTGAGCCGAAGTCTCTATGTCCTAGTTGCTGGTGTTCGCAGGCGTTTGCCTGACCGCAGCAGCTTGAACAGGCTGTTGTTGGGGTGGAGAGGGTCTTTCATTATTCTGCAGGCTCTGGATTTGCACCTCTTGTTATATAGGACCTGCAGGGGTGGTAGTGCAATACCCGTGGTACGCTCGGCTGAGCGCACCACTCTATGTAGGGCCTTCTTGTCCTGTGCCGTGCTGTTTCCATACCAGGCAGTGATGTTTCCAGTCAAGATGCTATCTACAGCTCCGGAGTAGAAGGACTGGAGTATCTTCCCAGATACTCTGAACTTCCTTAACTGTCTCAGGTGGTAGAGGTGCTGCTTCACCTTTTTTTTTTTTACTACTGAGTCTATGTGTGTTGTCCATGTCAGATCCTCTGAGATGTGGACCCCAGGTACTTAAAGCTGCTCACCCTGTCCACGGTAGCCCCGTTTAGCCTCAGTGGTGTGTGTCCCCCCTGCTGTCTTTTTCTAAAATCCGTTTAGCCTCAGTGGTGTGTGTCCCCCCTGCTGTCTTCTCCTAAAATCCACAATCAGCTCCTTGGTTTTACCAATGTTCAGGAGCAGGCTGTTGTCCTGGCACCAGAGTTCCAGTACCTCAACCTCCTCCCGGTAGGCCTTCTCGTCGTTGTCCGAGATCAGCCCCACCACCACTGTGTCGTCTGCAAACTTCACTATGGAGTTGGAGCTGAACTTGGCCACACAGTCATGTGTGTATAGTGAGTACAGCAGGGGGCTCAGAACACAGCCCTGGGGGGACCCGATACTCAGGGTGATGGTGTTGGAGGTCTGACCCCCCACCCTGACCGCCTGGGGCCTTTCACTCAGAAAGTCCAGGATCCAGGCGCTCAGGGCAGATCTCAGACCCAGCTCGATCAGCTTGTCCACCAGTCTGGTGGGGACTATGGTGTTGAACGCTGAGCTGTAGTCAATGAACAACAGTCTCACATAGCCCCCCTTCTGGCGGTCTAGGTGAGAGAGGGTGCTGTGCAGTACTTGGGAGACAGCATCATCAGTGGACCTGTTTGGCCTATATGCAAATTGCATAGGGTCCATATCACTGGGGAGGGAGGCACAAATGTGATCCTTAACCAGCCT